>NC_142534.1:1991071-2322500 GCF_056151865.1 Erythranthe guttata
CAATTTTTATCAAATTTTTATCTCTTTAATATTATTTTAAATATTATTTTTGAATTTTATCATATTTATATCCCCTAAATATTATTTTAAATATTATTTTTTGTTTTTATCAGATTTTTGTCTCCTAAATATTATTTTTTATTTTTATCAAATTTTTATCTCCTATATATTATTATAAATAATATTTTTTTATTTTATCAAATTTATATCTCCTAAGTCCTAACTATAATTTTAAATATAATTTTCAACTTTTAGCAGATTTTTATCTCCTAAATATTATTTTTGAATTTTATCAAATTTATATCTCCTAAATAATATTTTAAATATATTTTTCGAGTTTTATCATGTTTTTATTAGTTTTTTTATCTCCTAAATATTATTTTCGTTTTTTATCAGATTATTGTCTCCTAAATATTATTTTCGATTTTTATCAAATTTTTATCTCCTAAATATTATTTTAAATAATAATTTTGGTTTTAATCATATTTTATCTCCTAAATATTATTCTAATTATTATTTTCATATTTTATCAACTTTTATCTCATTAACATTATTTGAAATATTATTTTCGATTTTTTATCAAATTTTTATCTCCTAACTATTATTTTAAATTTTATTTTTGATTTTTATCTCCTAAATATTATTTTTTGATTTTTTTATCAAATTTTTATCTCCGAAATATTATTTTAAATATTATTATCGATTTTCATCAAATTCTCCTAGATATCTTATCTTATATATAAAATAAAGAAATGCTAGGGCAAACTTAAGAAACCCTAATGTCATATTTGTAATTTTTTTTCAATTTTTATCAAATTTTTATCTCTTTAATATTATTTTAAATATTATTTTTGAATGTTATCATATTTATATCCCCTAAATATTATTTTAAATATTATTTTTTGTTTTTATCAGATTTTTGTCTCCTAAATATTATTTTTTTATTTTTATCAAATTTTTATCTCCTAAATATTATTATAAATAATATTTTTTTATTTTATCAAATTTATATCTCCTAAGTCCTAACTATAATTTTAAATATAATTTTCAACTTTTAGCAGATTTTTATCTCCTAAATATTATTTTTGAATTTTATCAAATTTATATCTCCTAAATAATATTTTAAATATATTTTTCGAGTTTTATCATGTTTTTATTAGTTTTTTTATCTCCTAAATATTATTTTCGTTTTTTATCAGATTATTGTCTCCTAAATATTATTTTCGATTTTTATCAAATTTTTATCTCCTAAATATTATTTTAAATAATAATTTTGGTTTTAATCATATTTTATCTCCTAAATATTATTCTAATCATTATTTTCATATTTTATCAACTTTTATCTCATTAACATTATTTGAAATATTATTTTCGATTTTTTATCAAATTTTTATCTCCTAACTATTATTTTAAATTTTATTTTTGATTTTTATCTCCTAAATATTATTTTTTGATTTTTTTTATCAAATTTTTATCTCCGAAATATTATTTTAAATATTATTATCGATTTTCATCAAATTCTCCTAGATATCTTATCTTATATATAAAAGAAAGAAATGCTAGGGCAAACTTAAGAAACCCTAATGTCATATTTGTAATTTTTTTTCAATTTTTATCAAATTTTTATCTCTTTAATATTATTTTAAATATTATTTTTGAATGTTATCATATTTATATCCCCTAAATATTATTTTAAATATTATTTTTTGTTTTTATCAGATTTTTGTCTCCTAAATATTATTTTTTATTTTTATCAAATTTTTATCTCCTAAATATTATTATAAATAATATTTTTTTATTTTATCAAATTTATATCTCCTAAGTCCTAACTATAATTTTAAATATAATTTTCAACTTTTAGCAGATTTTTATCTCCTAAATATTATTTTTGAATTTTATCAAATTTATATCTCCTAAATAATATTTTAAATATATTTTTCGAGTTTTATCATGTTTTTATTAGTTTTTTTATCTCCTAAATATTATTTTCGTTTTTTATCAGATTATTGTCTCCTAAATATTATTTTCGATTTTTATCAAATTTTTATCTCCTAAATATTATTTTAAATAATAATTTTGGTTTTAATCATATTTTATCTCCTAAATATTATTCTAATTATTATTTTCATATTTTATCAACTTTTATCTCATTAACATTATTTGAAATATTATTTTCGATTTTTTATCAAATTTTTATCTCCTAACTATTATTTTAAATTTTATTTTTGATTTTTATCTCCTAAATATTATTTTTTGATTTTTTTATCAAATTTTTATCTCCGAAATATTATTTTAAATATTATTATCGATTTTCATCAAATTCTCCTAGATATTATTTATAATAATCTGATTTTCGATTTTTACAGAAAAGGGTAAATAAATCTGATTTTCATCCCTAGCGGATTTTGTGACATCATCTTACAGAATGTCTGCAACATTTGAATTTTATTTCTTCCCTACCTAAGGCTTCTTATTTTGGTAACCCGACTTTAGATTTTGTTTCTTATCTTCTTCTTTATCCTATTGCATGTGTGGCAATTAGTTTACATCTTTTTCCATCATGGCTTATAGGTAATTTCATTTTGTTAAATTATGTGTTTCATTAATTTATACCAAAGTTTTCAAATTTTATGTATAACAATTATTTCATTTTATATGTTATTGGACATGTTATTGAAAGGGATGATTTGAGAAAATTAACCAAAAATGGGCGGAGCCACAAGCTATTGGAAGTCGACCTTCAAGACTTATTGTTTGTATGCGATATTTAATTTATTGTTTATATTTATTTTTGTTTCTTAATTTTCCAATTGTTAATTCCAGTGGCAAAACAACCTTAAAATGAGGCAGTGGAGAAGGGCTTAGTTCCGATGCAAGATGTATAGATGGCCTTTTACGATGGTATGTTGTCGATAGTTTAGTTTTGATTATGTTAACTTAGTTATTAAATCTAATTACTTTTAAGCTCAACATGGAAGACATAATTGATGATTTTTTTCCTGTTTCAAATTTTCAATCTACTGGTATTAGCTGATTCAATTCATTTGGAAAATTATTCAACAGTAAAGTTATGTCCTTTTTTTTTTTGTGTGTAGTATACTTAATAATGTTCCAGTATAATAGAATTTTGATCATACGATACATCAAACGTTTGTTTATATTCTTACAACATCAAAAGAATGCAATTTGTTGTCCCGTGCATCGCACGGGTACAATTACTAGTTTACAAATAAAATAAAAACACGTGAAGAAATAAGAAACGCACACCTGTCCCATCTCTTCGTCTGCTGTGTCGATCCACACATATACAAAACCTAAGCTCTGCTCTCTCTACATTCTCATCTCTCTCTCATCTCTCTTTCTCTCTCTACACTCTGCAAAACAAATACAGTTCGTAAAAGAACTTCGATTCTTCCCGACTGAAATATGAGCTGGTGGTGGGCTGGAGCTATCGGCGCTGCAAAGGTAAATTCCTCTCACACAATCACGATCATTATTTCGTAATTGTTTCTATTTTTAATTGCTTGTAATTTGATTTGTTTTAATCGATTGAAAAATCAGAAAAAAATCGACGAAGATGAGCCACAGCAGAAGCATCAAGCCGTAGCCCTAATAATCGGTGTCACCGGAATCGTCGGCAACAGCCTGGCGGAGATCCTGCCCCTCTCCGACACCCCCGGCGGTCCATGGAAGGTCTACGGCGTCGCCCGCCGCCCACGCCCCACCTGGAACGACGACAACCCGATCAACTACATCCGGTGCGATATATCCGACCCGGACGATATTCAGGCCAAGCTCTCCCCCCTCACCGACATCACCCACGTATTCTACGTCACCTGGGCGAACAGATCCACCGAGGTCGAGAACTGCGAATCCAACGGCAAAATGCTGAAGAACGTCCTCGATGTAGTGATCCCTAATTCCCCCAATTTGAAGCACATCTGCTTGCAGACCGGTCGGAAGCACTACATCGGCCCGTTCGAATCGTACGGGAAGATCGAAACCCACGACCCGCCGTACTCCGAAGATTTGCCCCGACTGAACTACATCAACTTCTACTACACCTTGGAAGACATTCTCTTCGCTGAGGTGGAGAAGAAGGAGGGTTTGACTTGGTCCGTCCACCGCCCGGGCAACATATTCGGATGCTCCCCGTCCAGCATGATGAATCTAGTCGGTACCCTCTGCGTGTACGCGGCCATATGCAAGCACGAGGGTTCGGTTCTGAAATTTCCGGGGAGCAAGATCGCTTGGGAGGGTTACTCCGATTGCTCCGACGCTGATTTGATAGCGGAGCATCAGATATGGGCGGCGGTTGATCCTTACGCGAAGAACGAGGCATTCAACGTGAGCAATGGCGATGTGTTCAAATGGAAGCATTTCTGGAAAGTGTTGGCTGAGCAGTTTGGGGTGGAGTGTGGCGGTTATGAGGAAGGGCAGAAGCTGACATTGGTGGAGATGATGAAGGATAAAGGTCCCGTTTGGGATGAGATTGTGAAGGAGAATGGTTTGACGGAGACGAAATTAGGGGATGTTGGAATTTGGTGGTTTGGTGATGTTATACTTGGATCGGAGTGTTATTTGGATACGATGAATAAGAGTAAGGAGCATGGGTTTCTTGGGTTTAGGAATTCGAAGAATTCGTTGATTTCTTGGATTGATAAGGTCAAGGCTTACAAGATTGTTCCATGATTTATTTTTTGTTGGGTTCGGTTTTCTTGGTTTTGTTGTTCGTGGAAGGTCTTTTTTCGTTGTGTTTGTCGAAGAAAGGGAATAATGGTGAGGATGAAGATCATGCTATGAGTTCTTGCTGATGTTATTACTGCAAGAAAGAGAGCGAATGTAAGATGTGTTATTGTTGAACATTGTGGTGTGTCTTCGTTTATGTATCCTGCCCCGATTAATTAGATGAATATGGTTTCGTGATGGGATTATTTACTTTTATAATAATAACGTGCTGCAGTATGTGTATTGTAAGAGTTATTTGTACGTTTTTTCTAGTTCGAGCTCGTTTTGGTTGTTTACAAGATGAAGTTCAAATGCTATCGAATATATCCCTGTTATTCCCAAACATTTGAACAATAAAAGGATATTTAAATGTACAGGGATCTTTGCTTAAACTTACTGCAACCTTGAACAATAAAAACAAACAAAAATCCATACATGACTTGGTGAATTTCCAACTATCATAAACACTGATAGCAAATTCGAAAACCAGAATTAAACCTTCAAAAACAAGAAAAGAATGACGCTGTATTCGGTGTTAGAGGCTACATTTCAACGAAAAAGAACGAAAAAAAAAGCTCTCTTTGATCAGAATACTTCAGCACTATGATTTATCTACACCAGAACCTCTATACAAGATGATGATCATGCCTTCTACTTATTGCCGCACATGTTAACCCTCGTATCTCGATTCCTAGTTGGGGAAAATCTTGTCACCTGAATTTTCCACACGTTCATCGGAATTGTAAGTGAAGATGTCGACGGGTGAGGTAATACCGCCAGATGTACCTAGCTTATTGGACGAGGTTTTTTGATGATCAAGAAAAATCACAACAACAGTGATGTCATCGTGGAAATGCCTTCTTATTCCCCTCTCAATCTTCTTGATATCTCTATACCTCACTTCCCTTTTCTTTGCAGCTTCTTGAAGAGCTGCTGCTACTAATCTCTTGGCTATCCCCTGCAAAAACAATATTCTAATTATTATTTTAAAATAATTAATTAACAACCAATTTTTTTTTTTCTTTTCGAATATATAACATTCGATGTAATAACTTACAGCTCGTGGGTACTTTGATACTATTTGAACAGCTTCATCATCACTGAGCTGTTCCCATAGCCCATCAGAGGCGAAAATAAGGAACAAATCTTGTGGTCTAAGCTTTCTAGTAACAATGGAAGGTTCTGCTGACAATACAGGTCGCTTCATCGGAACATAACTTCCGTATTGTAGGAACATTGGGTCTCTGTGAAACTCGGGTTTCTTCAAATACACGTCCCCGATTGATCTAGACACCTGAATAGAAAATTTGAAAGGAAATTAGTTAGGGGATTATGTTTCAAGAAATTGATGTTTAACAAACTAAAAAAGAGACGGGTAACAAGATTAGAGGGGGTGATGATGAACTTGTTTATCTCACACGGCCATTATAAATACCTCAAACTGGAAAAGAAAGAAAAATAGAGACCCTAAAAAGCTAAACGAGCTTCCGCTGGAATCACACGACTTTGCTTTATAAGAAGATCTCCATTGTACATCTCATGTGAGGAAGGCAAGTCAATGATGCTACTTTGACTTCAACTACATGAGACAGGCAAAGGCAGAGCATGTGATTCCTGGAAGAGTAGCCAAGACATAATAACCCTTTTAGAACATTAATCAACCGTTTGTGCCTCTTTACCGTCACCCTCTCGTAAACAATACACGAGATATACGTAACAGAAAAAAAAAAAAGAGAGAGAGAGCAGAACAGGGCAGCAGCATATACGTAACTTCTTAGTTAACTCATGAATAGAATAATAATACATGATATTCTCCTCTCCAACGGGTGAGTGAGAATTGCATCATGAATTCCACATCAACATTGAATGAAACAACCTCTAGTCTCACTCAGTCAAACAGCATGAAGAAGAATTTGATAAATAGTCAACAGAGAGGCATGCTCGTAGTAGCTTCTTCTCTAAATTTACACAATTTAAGAGGAATATTGAAACGAATTAAGGATGTTTTTTCGCATTCAATAAATGCATGACTACGAAATTTTACCTGAATTATTCCCTTGATTCTCCAAACTCCTCGGCAATAAACCACGACAGGCATGTCGTCTTGATGAAGTGCTTCAACCTCCCTCCTCACATTCTCAGACGAAACGTTATGGTCTGTGGACAATCTTTCGGCCACCATTTTTTTTTTCTCCATCAAAGCCTCTCCTGCCAAGAACAGCTCTCGAGTCTCCCAAGTTAGCCACATACAAATTACCGTCTGAAATTGCACCGACCAAGACACACGATCCAACGGAGGCCATCTGAGGTTTGGATGGAAATGATCTCTTCACTAAATGAGTAAAATCTTCTTCTGTAGCAGAAAAGGCCTTCTTTATTACATCTGATGATAATCCCCCTTGCTCCTTTACAAACTCTACAAGAATCATAAAAAAAATCATTGATATAGTTAGTCTCTGAAAGTCGAACAGAGTACCAATGGAACTACACAAGCAATTAAGCAAAAAACTCATTCCATCAAATCGAATTTGTGGAAGAATCACACGAAAAAGTTATTTACCAAAATAAATGAATATAGCAGATTAACCCTCACAACATCGATTAAAAAACTAAAATAAAAAAATTAACCCTTACAACGGAGGTAAAATTCAAAATACAAAAACCTCTCTAAAGTCTAATCCCTTATAAGAAATAAGATCAAATTCCACCAAAAATAGAAAAAATGAAAACAGGAATCTGCACTGAAACAAAACCCCCAAATCATAGGAAAAAAAAAACCTAGAAAAAAAACAAGGAAAAACGAAAGAGAGATAAAAAAAAGTTACTGTGGAGGTAAGGGAAGAGGTGATTGTTAACAAAGCGTGCGGTCTCAGGTCCACCATGTCCGTCGTATACGCCGACGTAGGTGGCGGTCGGCGACGTGTAAACCTGACTCTGATCCTCGAGGCTGGAATTCGCCTGCACCACCGCAATTGAAAATTCTCCGGTGGCGTGTGGCTTCAAGTCGGCGTGCCACAGCAATCCGTCGCCGTTTCGCCTCCCGAAACACCGAAAACAGCACGATCGCAGCATCATACGACGTAGTTTAATCTATCCCCCTTCCCCCTTTTCCAACTGTTGGACGATTTTTTTAACGGCGTTGGTTCTCTCTCTCTGCACGAGGCTTATACGTATGGTGGGTAGCTTGGTGTAGAGTTAATCAATGGTGGGATGGGGAATTGGATTTCTGACGAGGTTTTATGGAGTTGGATTTTTGTGAGTGAAAAAAAAAGAGGAAAAAAAACATGGCGAAGAAACGCGTTAAAAAGACGGAGGAAGAAGAAAGGAAAATTTATTTGAAGAAGAAGGAAAGTGACTCGGCGCACCCAATTTCCACAACGCGCTTTTATTTATTTTTTTTAATTTTTTTATTTGATTAACGGGGGTAAAATTGGAAATTGATTTATATTTTTTTGAATTTCGCCGATTTCGATTCGAATGTTTCCAATTTTGAAACACCGTCTTCTCTTTTTTTTTTTTTTTTTTTTTTTTGTAGTATGTATACTGTTAATTTCCGAAAATGATTTTGAATTTATATATGTGAATAAAAATGGGATTTTTTTTTTTAATTTGTTGATATTTTAATTCAAAGAAATTCCAATTTTGGAACTTTTTTTAAATAAGGGAATTGGATTTATTTTGTTTGATATAAAATTGTATTTAACGATATATAGCAATTTTTTTTTTTTTTTTGATAATTGATATATAACAATATAGTACTATTTAATTAATGAATGTTTATTTATGTGTATAGACTATAGACTATAGAGTATAATCACAATTAAATTTAAACAATGAATCCGAAGGACAAAACCGTCACTCCATCTTTAATACTTAACTACGATGAAACGCAGACACCTAATTTATAATAAGGATTATTATTATTATTATTAGTATTATTATTATTATTATTATTATTATTATTATTATTATTATTACCCGCTAAACACGTTATCGAAAAGTGGTGATTAGTGGTTTATGAATTATTTAAATCAAGACTAATTAAAACCCAAAAGTTAGTGATAATTTTCTCCTAGTGGGGTTGATGTAATTTGGTACTAATAGATTAATATATGTGGCTAAGTGTGAATTAAGGAATATTTCATTTGGAGTTTAATTTACATAATTTTTAACTACATGGATGTGACTAGGATACAACATTAGGATTAGGTTGTCTTATTTTTTCTTAAAGAATGGTAAATATTTATTTATTTATTTATTTATTTATTTAATTTTCTAAGTTGACTAATTGCGATTTAGATTTGCTGTCACTAGCAAACCCATGACACAAATTGAGTTTAATGTTTATTTAATTTATTAGGCAAAAAAAAAATGCTAATTAATTTATTATTTATTTATGTAGTTCTTGTCATTGAGCTTTTGTTTGGCTGAAGACATGTTCTAGGAATAAGATTTGATTGTCTCAACTCTCAAACTAGTGGTGGTTAATTTAATTTGGTAAGCCTAATTATATTGACTAATAATTTGTTAATTGTTATTAGGTGTCCTTAATTATACTTGTTCCATATGATTGATGTGTTTCCAGATTATATCCAATCATCGAAATTAATATCGTGCTATCGTTCGTTTATATAAATTTACAGACTTTTAATTTGTAAAAAATCGTAAGTTGATGTACGAAAATGGGATGTGAACTTGAAATGATTCGTAAATAAATAGATCGAGTACAAATAAAAATAAAAATAAAATAATTTTGTTTCACATTGATTGTTATGATTAAGACAATGGTTCTTGATGACTGAATCTATTTTCCTACCTTAATTTCCAACCGAAAAATTAACGGTTAAGACTTTTTGTTTTTATTTTTATTTATTTATGAAAGTAATAATGAAATTAATCACACACAAATAATTTAATTTCTACTTATATATATCTGAAATGTGTTTTCACAGTGATGACTTTGTAGTGCATCAGAAAGACCTCAACAAGTGGAAAATTCAAAAGTTGACCAAGTCTTTTGGAATATATTACCCCAATAATTTGAATCCTTTTGTCACGCCAATCTAGAATTGTCATTTCAACAAATTGCACCATGTTTAGATAGTGTCTGCATCAGAATTTCTAATTTCTGCTGGTTCCGATTCCAAATTTTACGATTTTGAAAAATTAATTTTCATTATGAATTCCCAAAATTTCGGCTGCGATTTTTTTTCCCGATAGTATGTGTTTATATTTTGAATGACCAAAAAAATAGAATCTTCCAAATTTTGCCGATTATGGTCCGAAAATTTCTGATTATGGAACGAGTTTTTCCGTTCCAATTTTTGATATTTTTGGAATTGGAATGAGTTTTCACTCCAGAACAAAATCGATGTTTTTTTTCAGGAAAGTGCATATTCTCATCCGATTTCCATCCCTAATAATTGTGATTCCTTTGTCAACAAGAAAAAAAAAACATGAAATAAGTAAAAAGAGGAAATCTAATTGTTCTAGATACCTAATATATAATTACGAACCCTAATTTGAATTGACTGGTTGCAATAGAAAATTATATTGATTGCAAGAATTTGTTAAGTTTCATTTTCAAAGAGGGAAAAAAAAGGTTAGTACTAATGGTGAATTATTCAATTTGAAGTAGCTATTTGCTTACTTTAGAAGCCAACCTTAATTAAATCTTGATCATTGAATGCTAAATCAAATCTTTGTCTGAAAATCAAAATACAACTTATTTAAAATTAAAAGAAATAAGAAAATAAAAACATAATTGGCCCACTTTAGCTTCTCTGCTAAAACCTTCCCAAGAAGCTGCCTCCCAGATTCAGACACACCTGAATTATCATGCTATAACATATTACAACATGCAATAATACAAACCAATTCCTCTGCTATCAAATACATTATAAAACATTATAAAAAATACAATTATAAAACAATAAAAAAACATTATAAAACAAACAAAATAATTAACAAATAACAAATACACATTATTACAGGCTATATGATTTCCCATTAGTTGATCTTTCTAATTCAAAGCTAATCTACCGACATTCTAATTATACTTACATTTCTTTCTGTCAGAATTTAAACAAAAACCTCACAAAATCAAAAAAAAAAAAAAAAAGATCAAAGTCAACAACAAAATCGATACAGCACGAAAAAAGGGATCTTAAAAAAAGAAAGGGTTCAACTTTCAAGATTCTCTCGTTTACTCAGTCAACAGTCGCATAAATACTCCTACGGCAATACGGGCAGTCGCCACATGTACGTACCCAAGGACCCAAGCAGCAAAAATGGTACCTATGTCCGCATGGCAGACACGTCAGCTTTTCTCCCTCCGAAAAACTCTCGAGGCAAATACTGCACTCCTTTAAATCCCTTGACATGTTATGTGCGTTGGTTTTCTCTTGGAGAGAGAAAATCTCGATGCGCAAAGAGGTGAGTGCCTCTTGAGTGAGTCCAGGTGGTCTACTGCTCGTTTGATGGGCAATGGACTCTGTTGAGTGGGTGACTGAAGTAACCCAATCCCTAGATATTTCTGTTTCCCAATCTCCAGCATCGACCAGCCTAAAATCTTCGCCTATTGCAATGTTGTTTGACGAACTCCGATTATTCCGCCTACAGGTCAAAACAAACATTCGATAGTCATAATATGTTTAAATGGACAATGCCCCGACAAGGTTCTATTTATTTACGTTTACGTATAGAGATGGAAACTATACCTGCTACCAGAGAGAGTTACGCCTCTAAGCCTTTGCAAAAGCCTTTCTCTAGCAAGCAGCACAGGTCCAGGGAGCCTGTCATTCCCATTGACTCTCGCCCTATCACGTACGCTAACGTGATTTCCAGTGTGGCTAACATTTCCTGGAGAAATTTGGTGGCCAACTTCTTCAAGCCGAATTGGTTCGTGTTCCTGACCGCGTCAATGGAAGGATATATATTATATTAAGCAAGCAAAAGGAATGGTTCAAAAGGGTTTCCCCTTTGAATGTTTACGTTTACATTCATTTTTCATATGCATAGACTGGTCAAAAAGATGCGAGATAGCTCTGAAAAGAAGGGTTGACATCGATTTTACCGTTTTAACAAAATAGAATATCACTCAAACTTAGTATGCAACCATAGAAGTTAAATAGTTAATACCAAACTGCAGGGACTAACTTACTATACAAGAAGTCAAATTACCGGAGTGGCAATTAGTTTGGCTTCTTACGAAAAAAAATAAAATTGACAGCCTCTGATGCAACAATGTATAAATGAACATACACACAAACATCAAACTTAAGAGTCAAAGCATCTGAATTAAACAGCAAATGGCGTAGTCAAACAGGACCAAATTAACCCAATATATAAATGAATTTTGGGTGTGATAGTCAAACTTGAAAAATATAATTTCAATATTTTAGAAGGGAAAATAGATTTTAGAAAGGAAAGAAAGAAGTTCTAGTGAAAGCCTTATTTAAAGTAGATTTCTCCTCGGAAAAGTTCTGATGTGATGAATCTTCCACAGGGTGACTGAATACAACAAGCAAGAGTGTATATATAATAAGACAATAAACTTATACTCGGAAAGATAGTTAATACGGGTACTGCTCCAAAGTTTTAAGATGGTACATATCAAACATGCCGGGGTTGTTTGCAATCAAAAAAAATAATATGTCATTTCACAAGAGCGAACCTATTTTTTCGACTCTTGCAGAATAAGCATTTTCCAATATATAACACATGCGTTAGGCATGCACACAAACGGCAGCTTCAAACTTGAGATTTTGCATGTCAATTAACAACAAATATTGCAGTCAAACAACACAAGTTTTTATGAGACCCCAAGTGAGAAAGTTGAACTTCAAACTATATATCATCATAACAACATCTAGGCAGACATTGACCGGGAAAGAAGTTTTTACGAAACCCTTGATTTTTCGTTGGAGACAACGTTCCAATGTGAAGAATTTTCCATAGGGAAACTGAATGTAAACAAGAAGTAAGAGTGAAAATAGACAAGCGCAAATAACCTACCACTCAACTTAGATATTAAAAGTTAAAACGAGTATGAAACCAATTTCCGTGTTTGGTTCTTCATGAAATCCAAATCAGTATCATGTTTTAAACCCCGATTACTGGTTCACACTTGAAGCATGCCTGATTTTGATATTTGCAAACAAAAGTGACTAAAATTTCCTAGACCCTTTTAATTTATAAAAGGAATGCCGGTTACTTTCGTTAAACAGCAAAACTGTTCTTCTCGCACAAAGAATTCGGAACAGTACAGACACGATGAACTTGGTCACGGGAAAGAGCAGCAAATTTCTTATTTGTATAGTGTCACGAGAGAATGTGCAAATTTCCAAAACTACAAAATCATATTTTCACATTTATAAACCATTTGAAAATTAACACACTCTTAGCAAAAAGTACGAAATCATAAACAATATGAACAAAACTCTTCAAGCATCAAATATCATCAACGAGCAAACCCTAACCAGCTATATACATCAACTAATCCCAACTGCAACAGACTTTCTTAAAGAGGGGTTGGGGTGGGGAGGGGGGGCGGGGGGGGGGGGGGGGGGGATTCTCACTTGAGGTGGATGGGAAGGACGGCGGTGCAGGGGTTGCCTGAGCTGGTGAATCGACCGTCGGAAAGGATCGCATCCGTCGGGCTCGAGCCGATCGCGGCGAGCGTGACTGCCGCCGGGACTGTTGAAATGGCGACTGCGGCGATTGGTCCGATCGGGAGGCGGAGGCGAATCCAAATCCGCCCCGACACCGAAAGGATCCGAATTCCGACCGAATCGAGACCTCCGGCTGTAGAACAGCTCCGATGCGCTCGTCATACAAACTCCAATTACCAAAATGGGCGGTTCCTGCTACCAAAATCGGTCCTGCAAAAACCCCAAAATTGTGAATTTATTTATGTAAAAATAGAAACGAAAAACGACGAAAATAAAATTCGAATTCTGCCTGTTTCGAAGAAATTACTGAAATCTCTCGTCGTGTAGTGTGGGATTGAAGATGGAGGAATTGGCGGCAGTAGCTTCGCGGAAAATGGGAATAATGTGTGAAGAAAATGAAATAAATCTGCCCTTCTATTTTTGCACAGAGATTTCCTTCTCTATTTTATCCGTTTCTAATTATTAATTAATTTTCTAATAAAAGATTCTATCCATTTATATAAATGTATTTATTTATTTATTAATTAATTATTATATAGGTTTGGTGATTAAATTCCAAAATTTGATGGGGTATATATTTTTTGTCCTTTTGGTACAAATATGTCACCATTGTCTAAATTTTCTCTCTTTTATTTTAAAAAATTATCGAGTGTATAAATTATATTTTGAATTTATATTTGATAAGCAATTTGATCGATTCGATCTTCAGGAACCTGATTTGTTATACGTATTTAAACTTGATCGAACCAAGTTTCATACTTACCATATTAGTGAAGCATATGATCGTACTTTTTTATAAAATAAATATTTACTGACCCTACTAAAAATCATGTCAAAATTAGCAATAGTGTTTTTGGGCGGATCAATTCCTTTATTAATTCGATAGTTTTGATATTCCTCAAAACAAAAAATCGATAGTTTTGATACAGGGATGATAAATTCAATTATTATAGCATGATATTACAAACTAATTTAATGCATTTATTAATATTCCTCGAAAAAAAATATAATAATTTGATGTACCGGGCTAAAATTATTATGGGCTCAAGCTCATTCATAATTAAGGATATGGGCCAAATTTAAAATGTAGTCCCAAGTATAAAAAAATTAAGTTGTTTATGGATTTTCTTTAGTTTATTTGTGGGCTTCAGTCCATAACTACTTAAATTATTAAAACAATTAAACGTATAAATAACTTTAAATTATGGTAATTAATTCATTCTTAATAACCAATTTTCTCAATTGAAAAATGTTTTAGTACAGTGAGGTGATTTGTATTTTGTTTAAATGGTTCCCGCAACCAACCGTATAGTTCACTGGGTAAATCTATACTCTCGTACACTAGTTTGCAAACTATATGTAACAAATTCGATACGATCGACAGTTGACAATTGCATTAAATTCTACACTGCCTAATTTGGTTTAATGTTGATGGTGGCTAATAGTAGAAGTGGGATTATGAATAAGTTGCCAAAATCACTTTTTGGCAAAAAGACTTAAATGCCGAAACAACACAAGAAGTAAACGCGGGCTTTTTCCGACATCCGAACGGCGTTTTCCTCGCATTTGAGAGACATCATCAGCTTTGATTGATTGATTACGCACGGAATCTTGTGCAAAATCTATGGCGGAAACCTCGACTCGTGTCGATTGACGCATTCTGACTAAGATCCCCAAAAGTCAAATCATGAAATACAAAGGGAAAAGAGTTCTTCTGGGTATCGACGCAGCCAAAAAACTAAGATTGCCGATTGTTTTCTTCTTGTGCCTGTGTTTCTTCCTTGCTGGACTATTTGGATCCATTATCATATCTCAAGTAATTTCCTTTTTCTCCTTTTTTTTCAAATTGGTCTTTATGTATTTGATTTGAATTTTGATTTTTTTTTTTTAATTTGGGGGTGCAGGATGCCAATAGGGGTAAATTTAGGCATAAATTGGTGGAAGAATCTCGAATTGAAGAAGGCGATGCTTTGTTTCATGGTGAAAGTGGAGAGGATTCCATCGCTTCTATACCGTTTCAGGTTTTCCTCGTCTGAATTGCCCTTTTTTTTTAATATTGGGGTTTCGAAAATGTTTCGATTATCTCGTAATCTTGTTAATCGGTACAAGTGTTTGTTTTGTTCTTCCTTGTGATCAATGTATTGTTTGATGAAACACCGTTTCGATCTTAGATCACTAATTGCTTATCAAGGGGCTTTTGTAGAGTGTATAGTTTGAGGTATATATATAACACCGTTTCGATCTTAGATTGCTTGATTAATAGGGTTATTACAAAAACATACGTTCGTATTCTTTTCAACATATGCATTACCAAGAGAATCGGGTGCATTTTAAATTTTTAAGATGCGCGTAATTGGAACTGAATCCTGTTCTGAGTTATACCTCAATGTTGGTGCAGGTCCTGAGTTGGAAACCACGGGCTGTTTATTATCCTAATTTTGCGACAGATGAACAGTGCCAAAATGTAATTAAAATTACTAAAACAAAGCTTAGACCATCGTCACTTGCTCTGCGAAAGGGAGAGACTGCTGAGAGTACAAAGGGTATCAGAACAAGGTATCGACTCTTTTCTCGTTTGGGGGATCTTTTTGGTGATTTTCGTCTTTTTTCCTCGAATCATAATTTGATTCTCGAGCAAGACGTTGCTCTTAGTTTTCCGGCATATATTATTACTTTCTTTGAAAAGGGAAATTTATTCTCGATAAATATTCCATGGCCTTTGCTCATGTTGAAAACGTTGAAATTAACACGATTTGAATAGCTATATTGATTGTCTTATATAACGAGTTGATTTTATGTCCCGTCAATTTTTTTTACAAACCGATATTGATCACACTCAATTGATTGATTTTCGGGTGCATCCATTACATTTCTCCATGCAACAGTTCGGGGGCATTTGTCAGTGCATGGGAAGACAATACAGGAACTTTGGAATTTATCGAGAGGAAAATTGCTAGAGCGACAATGTTACCTAGGAGTCACGGTGAGGCAAGTATAAAACGGGCTGTCGTATAAATCCGAAAAATTACTAACTATTGCAAATCTTGATCCTAGAAGAAATTTTATCAAAAGGAACAAAATCAAAATCTTGATATGCACTCGAGTCTCGATAGTTGAAAAAGAAACAATTTTTTTTTTTATTACAGGTCATTTCTGAGATAGTCCCATATCACCATATTGCAGGCTTTCAATGTTCTTCGGTATGAGATCGGACAAAGATACGTCTCTCACTACGACTCGTTCAATCCAGCAGAGTATGGCCCACAGCACAGCCAAAGGGTAAATATGTCCAAACTCGGTCCACTTCGTTCGTTACATCTCGAAACTCAATTCTCACACTTTTTTTCTCTTTACAGATTGCGTCCTTTTTGTTGTACTTGTCTGATGTGGAGGAAGGTGGAGAAACTATGTTCCCGTTTGAGGTAATAACATCATCGACAACATATCTTGAAAATATATATATATATGTATATATATATATATATATATATATATATATATATATATATATTTATTTATTGGCTAATGGGTCGAACCATGTTCCCGTTTTTACGAACGAATGTCAGAATGGGTCGAACATGGATATAGGATATGATTACGAAGGCTGCATAGGTTTGAAGGTGAAGCCTAGACGAGGTGACGGGCTTCTGTTTTATTCGTTATTTCCTAATGGAACAATTGATCAGGTAATAATTATATATATTTCGATATATCTTTTTCGTTGCATCATTTAAAAAGAAACACAATATCTTTAAATTTTTATTTTATTGACACAGTTTGTTGTTTGTTTTTTTTTTGTGTGTGTGTGTGTGTGTGTGTGTGTGTTGCAGACATCACTACATGGAAGCTGTGCAGTTGTGAAGGGAGAGAAGTGGGTTGCTACAAAATGGATCAGAGATAATACGAAGATGTTATAATTTCACTAATTTTGTGTAATGGATAATTAATTTCTTAATTAGTTGTTGGATTAAGAAATATCATGTCTTATAATACAGTGGATATTATATCAAGAATGGTCACTTCTTCAGTGTTGTATTAAATGAAACCCTTCAAAAATTAATAAATGATGTGAGAAAAATGAGATTTGTTATATGCTACATCCAGTGAATTTCATCGGCGCTCGTATTTACTTTTAATTACTACTAAGTGGCGCTTTTGTAATTACTTGTTTGAGTGACGATTCTCCAATTACTTGATGAGTGGTAGTTCTGTAATTATTGTATGTGTGTGCCAAAATTGTGTGCGAGTGTTTATGTGTGTCCACGCAAAAAGGGTATAGAGTGTGTGTATATGTATGTGTGTGTGAAAAGGGTGTTGGGGTGTGTGTATACACGTATGTGTAAAAGTGTGTTGAAGTGTGTGTGTGTTTGTACCAAAAGTGTGTCAAAGGTTTATGTATGCCGTATGCGTGTATATGTGTGTGTGTGTCAAAATTGTGAGTGTGTGTACAAAAAGTGTGTTAAAGTGTGTGTATGCAAGAACCGATCCGGATCGGTCCAAGTACGATCCACTTTGAATACTCTACCAAAATTGTAATTAATTAAAAAATTAAATAAATAAAAAGAGACGCAAAAACAAGTGGATGAGATCTGTTCATCTGATCCGTTGCCTATTAAGCGAAATGGTTTCACCGTAACATCCTACACCCGTATGTACGCGATACCCCCTCTCCACTCGACCGTTGGGAACCCAAAAAAATTCGCCCTTGCAACGGATACTTTTTTTCTTCATTTACTAAAACAAGAAAAATAACAAAACCCTGAAATCCGATATCAAGAATCACAACACTCCTCTTCTGAATTTCTCTCTATTCGCCCAAAATCAAACAAACCCACTCTCAATTCTCCTTGAACGAATTTCTCTCACATCAATCGGTGAAACCCTTTTCGAGAATTTCAGTTCTTCCGCGCTATAAATCAACAAATCAAGAAAACTGCTCAGTTTGTATTCATCGGATTAATCGAAGAAAAAACAAAAAGAATGGATCTTGGTTGTATTGATATGGGTTGTCTTGAGAAAGAGAATAGCCCGAAGGAATCTGTGACCTCTGCTTCTAAGATTGGAAAGGTTTTTTTTTATTTTTCTGCTTTTTAATTTTCTTATTAATATTATTTTTCAATTTAATTTAATTTCTGATTTAGTATCCATTCTTTGGATTCTTGAACTAGGGTTTATTGTTTTCATGGTTTAATTTAAGTGAAGGGTTTCTGTATATGTGTGATGAATTACTAGGTTTTAAACTGGAAAATGGTATGTAACTGTAAATCTCTGCAAAATGGGATTTATGTATTTATCATGAGTTACTAAGTTTTCTACAGTCTCTGAGATAATTGTTTCATGGTTAATTACTCAATCCCGGAGTTTTTGTTTACGGTTTAGTTTTCGTAACCGTGGTGAGTTTTACTTAATTCTGTTGTCTCGGAGAGATTTGTATTGTGGTTTGGTTTTAGTGAAGGGTAGCTGTGTGTGTGTGTGATAGTATCGTTTCTTTAGTCTCTTGCGGTTCGTTTAAAACCCGACTGCAGAATCGGAACTTCGTTTTTAGTTGTCGATATAATTCTTGTCGCTATTCGAAAATCACTATTTGAATCTGTTGATACAATTTGTGGTACAGAATAGTAAAGCGAAGGATGCGGTGCGGTCGAGCCTAAACGCTTTGAACAAACTCACATCCCAAATATCCAAGCCTCCTCGTCGAAAAACGTCACCTCTGAATTGGTTTCCGAGGAAAAAAGTGGAGCCTTATTTGAAGAGGAAAATTAAGATGCTTCAGGTATGTTTACTCTCTGCATAAACTAGTCGATTTAGTGACGAATTTTTTTTACGTAGAGAAATACTCGATGCTAATCCTTAATACGTACAGGAAGTGGATGGAATGCACTCGACTCTCGATGAAACTCTCGGCGACTCAAATCCACACTACTCGAGGGTACTTAGAGAAAAAATCGCAATCAAAGAAGCAGCGGATAAAGCAATGGAGGCTCGTAAAGCCGCTATGGTCGAAGCTTCTTGGTGTCGTATACTTCAAGCAGCCAGGTAATAAATAAATAAATAATAAACCCTTGTACAATTTCGTATTTTGCTTCGATTTTAGGTTTTAACATTGCTTTTTTTTTTTCTTGAAAAAAGGATTGAAAGTAAAGAAGCAGAAGCTGAGCTTTCGAAAGCAGAAGCTGCTGCTTCGGAAGCTTTTGAAGCTGCGGGGGAGGTTGGTGTTATAATGAACGATATATCGGACCCTGCAAAAAGCCATTACAATATAGAAATAGTATCGGCTAAAGACACCACACATAGTGTTTCGGCGACTATCGAAACGGCTTTCGAGGTTGATAAACAAGTAGCTGCTGCGGTTAAAGCAGCTCTTGTGAAGCTCGCGCACTGCCCCTCGATCAACAAAGACGAATTTAAAGAGTTGTTGCGGAGAATCAGCGAAAACCCCGACGAAAACTGTGATTCGGACGTCACTTCGGAATGTGAATCGGATGCTGCTGAGTCAGCAGTTGTGGATAAGGACAGCTGTAATGAGAAATCGGAGAAGTTTGGTAGTAGGGATAAAATAGTGGATATGATGCTGGATAGGATTCGACGCTTGAAAGAAGAGGAACTAGCTTCGCTAGCCACTATAGTTGCAACGAGTGGTCTAAATGCTGCTTTGGCCGAAGTGAAAGGTCTAAATCGCCCTTTTGAGGGGTCTGGCCGAATTTCGTCTTTTTGTGGGAGGAGAGGTGAATCCGAACTTCCGAGCCTAGACAAATTTCTTGTGAAGCGTTTGACGAGGCTCGAGAGGGAGGTTCTAGAAGCCAAAAATAATGCGAGAAAGAACGATGATAATTTAAGTTCTTCGTCTCGAGGAGGAATAATCGACCGTGAGAAACAAGATTGTGCTCCTCCGCCTAGTTTGGATAAGGTTCTGGTGAAACGAATGTCGAGGCTCGAAAGGGAGGTGCAGGAAGCTAAAGATAGGAACAAATCGGAAACCCCGATTTGTTCGAACGGAGATTCGATAGGGAAAGAAAATAAGACGCCGTGTGGAGAGAAGAATTACGAGAGTTTGGACAGTGTGTTGTCGGTGAAGCACTTGTCGAGGCTGGAAAAGGAGAAGTTGGAGTTTCGTGCGGATGAAGAAATGAGAGTAAAACCGAAGAGGAATGAGTTTTTGTTGGATGGTGAGGGCAGTTTGGACCAGGTTTTAGTGAAACATAAGTCGAGGTTGGAGAGGGAAAAACCGGGTCCCACCACCGAGCAGAAAGATGATGTCACTAGACATCATTCAGTTTCTCGTAGAGAGATGAGAGAGAAGGAGATGAAGGATGCATGGGGAGGGTTGAGCTTAGGGAATTCGATACGCCCTCATGTTTCTAGACTTCAACGAGATAAGGCAAGATTCTTTTTTTTCAATATTTTTTATTTAATTCTAATTTTAATTTTAATTTTACCATGAAAACATATTATGAGGATTAATTGATGATTTATTGGAAATGTGTGTATAGGCTGCTTGGATTGAAGCTGAAGAAGAGGAAAGAAAGAGGGTTGTGGAAGGAGAAGTATGAGTAGTGTTTGTGAACTGCATTTATATATATATTTTTCTTCTAAATTTCAAGAAAATGTTGATATTTGTTTATGAAATATATTTGATATTTCATTTCATTTGATTTGTTATCTATCTCTCAAAACTTATTTTGTTTAGTTTCATCAACGTGTGTATATGAGACTACCATTGTTTACTGTATTCTGAATATATTGATCTTTTAAAGATAGTGTTGCTACATTTGCTTTCGTCTATGTATAAAAATTTAGGGTAAATTACGATCACTCTTGAAGGTAAGATCAAATTACAAAAAAAAACCCTCTCGTTTGAGTAATAATTATAATTAACTTTCTTGACTATGAATCTTTTTACACGTCCACTTTTATAGTATCAAATTCAATATAATCTTCTAGATTTCGGCGAATGTTCTCTAGTTTGTACTCGTTTTGTGTAAAAATATTTTTGCACAAGCCAAGCAACACATTTTATGATCATCTTGTTTCAAAATGTCGAGCTTGAATGGTAAAACGAGTACAAATTGGAAAATATTCCATAACATATAAAATATTCTACTAAATTTGACACTGCAATGATGGACATGTAAGAAAATCATAGTTGAAGGATGAGAGATTTTTTCGTAATCTAACTTTACGTCAGGGGTTGACCGTAATTTACACTAAAATTTTTTGATCATTGACCATATAGATAAAAATAAATAAAATTTCCTGGCAATAATATTTAGAGGAAAAACAAAAATAAAAAAGCAATCTTTACATCTATAGGGTATTTCTAACAACCTTCTCAAGTGAATAGAAGACTGTCCGAACTTAAAAACACAATTTGAATCCCTACGTGAAATAGTTGTGTTTGTACATAAGATCGATCCAAGTGGTCCCTTATTATTATTATTATTATTATTATTATTATTATTATTTAATTTTATTAAAGAAACTATATTTGGTTCTTGTCAAAGAACAAAAGAATACGTGGACCCCACACCTCAACTCCCCCACAGCCTAAAGCGTGACTTCTCCTGCGTTGAATAGTACTTTTCTGTCATATCAAATTTCACACCTCCAATAATTTCAACAACTATTTATTTATTTATTTATATTAATATTTATTATATATTTACTTTAATTTAATTTTTAATTTGAGTTAGCCAATCGTCTAAGTTTTCGTCCAACATTGACTACACACTGTCCACTATTGTCCCTACAGTATCCTCTTATTCTTCTTCTTTCTTTCTTTCTTTATATATATATATATATAATATAATACATTCTTTCATTTCCACCCTCTCTCTCTCTCTCCTCTCTCTTTCTCTCTCTAAGATGGCTTTTCATTCTCTCCTCTCTCTCTTCTTCCCCATTTTTCTCTCTTTCTTTTCTGCAGCATTCTCCACTAATTCTGAAGGTAACAACTTCTACTTTTTTTTTTGTATTTTTGTATGTATATATATCATGTATGTATGTATGTACATATGAATTAACTGCTTAATTGCTATGTCAAGAATTCTGCTTCATTGATTGGAGTCTTTTTTTTTTCTTTTTCTTGAACCGTGTATCTATTATTTTGTTGGGTTTCTGTCTAATTACTTCAAAGGGTTTCTTATTCGATTGAATTCATGAAGAACCCATCTCCCAAAAAATCTTCTTTTTTTATTCAAATTTAAAAATAATTAAAATCAGAGTTTTCTTGATTTATTGCAGGAAATGCGCTACATGCTTTGAGAACCAGGTTTTCAGACCCGACAAATGTTCTACAGAGCTGGGATCCAACTCTTGTAAACCCTTGTACCTGGTTTCATGTTACCTGTGATTCTAATAACCATGTTGTCCGCTTGTAAGATCTTCCTTTTTTTTTTTTTTTCTTTAATTTATTTACTGCTATTTAAAAAAAAATAAAAAATTGTTGATTTTAATGTTAATTTGATTTGATCTGTAGGGACTTGGGAAATTCCAACATTTCTGGTACTTTGGGTCCAGAGCTAGGTGAATTAAAGCACCTTCAGTATTTGTAATTACTCTAAACCCTCTCGTTTATCGGTTAATTAACTATATTTTTATCTCCGTTTTCGGTTTCGGATCGAAGGGATTGAAAAAGTGGTTTATTTTTATTTTTATGTCTTTCTTGTTATAACTAAAGATCCAATTTTTAACGGTTGCGTTACCTTTTATCACTTAATTAACTATATTTTATCTTCATTTTCGGATCATATATCGTACTTTTAATTGTTATAAATAATTGATTAATGGGATGGAAAAAGTTATTTGTTTTTATGTTTTTCTTGTTATAACTAAAGATCCAATTTTTAACGGCTGCGCTAGCTTTTTTCCCGGCATTTATGCACCGATCATCAATCTTTGTAGCGTAATTTTTGTCGCGTTCTCGTATCGTCAAATTTACTATATGTATAAAATGGCAAAGGGATAAAAGTATTATGCACTAATTGCAGGGAACTTTACAAAAACAACATTGGAGGGAGAATCCCGAAGGAGTTGGGCAATTTGGCAAAACTTGTTAGCATGGATCTGTATGGAAATAAATTCAATGGGAATATACCAAAGTCTTTTGCTAATTTGAAGTCCCTTAGATTTCTGTGAGTATATTATAAATCACTTAATTTAATCGTTTTTGAGTTGCGTTTTCAAGTGGTTGAATCGAATATATTTAATGTTTGTAGACGGCTAAATGATAACAAGCTGACTGGATCGATTCCAAGGGAGCTCACCACTCTATCGAACCTCAAAGTTTTGTTAGTGATAAACTTTTTTCGAAATTAATTAATTAATTAATTTATTTATATTTATAATGAGAAACAAAATAAATAGATTTATGTTGTGTTTGCTTCTTGTACAATGTATGAATTGCAGTGATGTCTCTAACAACCATCTTTGTGGAACAATACCGGTCGACGGCCCGTTTGGATCTTTTCCTATGGAGAGGTATTTTATTTTCTTATTGCAGAATTGTAGTTAATCCTTTGCTATTTAAGAATAATTGTGGTCATAATTCAAATATGTACAAGTTAAGGGCATGAAAATAAATATTTACAACACTTTTTTTTTTTTGGTATGTTCTTCTATTAATGTTGGTAATGTTGTCGAATTTTCCTGCAAGATTCGATTAGTTTTTCGAACGATGGCATCTTTATTACGAACTGTTTTGTTTTGGGCGCGCGTAGCATTTTTAAATGTATTTAGTTCCAAGTTTATTTAATTTTGATATATAGTCTTAAACTTATAATATTTCTATTGATGGATAATTAATTAATTTTATTTTAATTTGCAGTTATGAGAACAACAAGCTAAATGGACCAGAACTGAAAGGGTTGGTGCCCTATGACTTTGGATGCTAAGGATGTATGTCTACACATTACTTGCACAAGAAAGAACATATATATAATTATATATATATAGGATAAAACAAATGTTTTTTCATTTAATGTTTTTTTTCTTTTTAAACCCTTGTGTTGCCTATTATTATTATGTGACAGCTGTTATAGCTCAAAATCAAATGCAATGTATCATGCAGCATAAAATTGAGTTGTTGGTAATTTTAAGCTAGTTAAATTAAGGACTGATTTACAAATACTCCCCTTTTCTTTTTCTTTATTAAAATTTCAATCTAATATTTTTTAAATTTTTTTATATCAATTTAAAACTAGTAATTTGTATAAATAGTTTTAAAGAGTAAATTACAACGCCTCCCTGAGATATGTCAATTTATGAAGAACTCCTTCGTTTTTTCATAATTACATCCATTCCTACAATATATAGATTTGTTAAATTTACAAACTAAAGGGTGCTGGATGTAATTTCTAAAAGATAAGGGCCTTTTTTGTGACTACACTTTACTTTAGGGAGGGAGGTGGTTGTAATTTAGCCTAGTTTTAAATCATTGGAAATAGTTTAATCGGGCCGGGCCTGGTAAAATTTGGCATGTGTAAATGAAATCCACATGTCAGGTACCTAGAGGACACGTGTCGGTAGATTGTGGAGGTGCTGACTCACAAGAGGTTGCCCAAACTTATGGAACTTGTTCCCTTTTTACTTCTTCTGAACACGGGACGAAAATCATTGACGCTGGCTACGTTAACTCTACTCGCAGCAGTAGAGAAATAGAGCATACTCGCTCCCTTCAGAATTGACTATAAATATCAAACTTCATCAACGAATCCCTAAAAAGCGTGCAGCTCACGCGCGCTCTGGCGTAAAATAGACTATAGAGCACCAAATATCTGACCACGATTATATTTCCTGTTTTCTCCGACAAACGCCTCCGCCTTCCCTAAAACTCCGCCACCGTCGCACCGCCGAAATCCTTCGCCGGGAAATCTCGCATTATTACACTGCCAAGATATATCGCCGGAATCCATGGCCGCCGCACTAACAAAGAACGGCGGCCTACTGATCAAAACCCGCCGCGACCACCAATCCCTACACTATTTGTGGAATACGAGGATCAAAAGCTCCATACCCGAACCCGCCGCAGCCCGGAAAAACACCGGCAACTACCAACTCCAGCAAATCAAACAGTTTTCCCGTTTCACACAACCCATTTTCCGCAAGAACAAACGGATCCAATTCCCCCCTCCGAGCAAAGTATCTCCGTCTTCCGAGAAATCCGGGCTGGTGGGTTGGTACTTGAGAATGCTCAAGACCCGACCCGTTTCCACCAAAAGCATCACTTCTTCTCTCATCTACGCCGCCGCCGACGTTTCCTCTCAGGTACCGGAGAAATAAATTATAATCGAATTACGCCTCTGTTTCTTGATTTGCTCTCACAATTAAACTCTGTTTCTTGGTTTTGCTACTAATTAACAATGTGTACAATATGCAAACCCTTTTCGTTTTGTGTTTCGATATAAAAAGACTGCCCCTTTTCGTGTTCGTAAATCGTGTCTTAACGAATCGATATTTTTAAATGCAGACGATTGTGGGGGAGAGTATTGAGAAATATAATCTAGTGAGGACTCTTCGAATGGCGGGATACGGGCTGCTGATACTCGGCCCGTCGGTGCATTTCTGGTACAATTTCATGTCGAGAGTTTTCCCAAAGCGCGATCTTTTATCGACGTTTAAGAAAATCGCGTTGGGGCAGACCGTATACGGACCTTCCATGACCGTCATTTTCCTCTCCGTGAATGCTTCTTTCCAAGGTATCGCAAAGTATTTTCCGTTCGGTATCTTGAAATGTGTTGCTTCTTTTAACGAAAAAAAATTGTGTTCAAATTGTAGTTTATAGAATCTGAAATGCGGGTTCTGCTTCAAATGGTACTAGTGTACTAGACTTTCGATTACCACGTCTTTTGGTTACAAATTAGAGCATTGGTTATTGGAATTTAGTTAATTCACCAAGAAAGAATTCGGGTTTTCTTGTAAACGTAGACCTCTCATTAATATCTGACATAAGACTTGTATAGTTGATCCATTCTTGTAATTAATTGAGTTGGCACTCGATTTTGTGCCTCAGGTGAAAGTGGTGCGGAAATTGTAGCGAGATTGAACCGTGATTTGGTCTCTACCATGATTAACGGAGTAATGTATTGGCCGTTTTGTGATTTCGTGACGTTCAAATTCGTCCCCGTTCATTTACAGGTGAGTTTTCTGTTGTTTTTTTCTCGTACTGTAATTGAAATAATCCATCTTCTATTGTTGGTTTGCTTATCATGGTTTTTCAAATATTTGTGCAGCCACTAGTAACAAACTCGTTTTCGTACCTATGGACTGTTTACTTGACTTACACGGCAGGTTTAGCAAAAGTTAGTACGAGTGAATAACGTGTTTATTTCGGCCGCTGAAAATCGAAGATGGAGATCAAGAAGTTGCTCGTTTACGTTCTCATTAATCGAATTACTTCTTTTCTCTATTCCTTGTATTAGTTTACTTCTTCGATTGATACGATATGAGGTTTTATGTATATTTGTACTCTAATTGCTTGCAGAATTTTCATAATGTAACATTTAATGAAATTACTGAAAAAAACATATGAGATCTTTATGAAACACCCGATGTTCCTCTTAATTTTTTTTTCCGGCAAAATGATTAAGAAAAATATAAATATATACAGAGCACAAGTTCGAAAAAATGATACCAAACTCGAACAACAATATAATTCTAAATGTGTTCTTAAAACAAAAACGAAAAAAGAACTGCTGATAAAAATCTGCTTACCTTAACTATGTTAACATCTATCTATTGCAGTTGCAGCGAGTACCGTGATTTCCTGCGCGTCGATCAACAACCATCGCTTATTTTTTCTGTATACGGAAACTCTTTGTGGATACCATGTTAGGACCAAGACGAGTGGATTTATAATCGCTCGCAACTGACCAGCTTTTCGATTTATTGCATGTGAAGTACACCAATTAATATCCCAATCTTACACGTATACGCATCTACTACACGTTCTGCACACACATTCACGCCATGCATACACGTAAGACTGTGTGTAAATCTACGTTGAGATATATAACAAAATCCACTTTTACCCCCCAAAGTCGTAATGGCATATCTTCTCAAGCTGTGTAGACCAATCTTGACCGAGTAAACAAGGTTTCGATTCCATTGCAACACGGAAATCCGACATACTTACACGTTTACTACACCTTGATCCAGCGAGATCTAAACACGGCTTAATCAATCTCTTCAAGAAAACATCCAAACTATTATTCAACAAAACGGCACACTCCAAAGAAACCCCCACTCCCTCCAAAGCCAGCTTCTTCTGCACAAGATTCCTCAAAGATTCCGTACCCGGCAACTCGCAACTATTCTGACAACTCTCGGTAAACGTGTTGTAAGAAACCCCACAATCGCGGTCTTTACGAGCATTATTATTTACCGAAATGCCAAGAGGGGCAGTAATATTGCTCCAGCTTCGAGCAGAGAAGTTTCCTTCCAAGATCTGTTCAACCTCCTCACCTTCTTCTCGAGGCTTACTACAGAAAGAATGCAATTCTGTTGGGCTTTGATTTTCTTGATTTCTCGTAACTGTTTCTTCGCACGTTATCATACTTGGGCTCTTGCCCAACGGACCAAGTGGGCTCGGGCGGTCACGAAACTTGCGATCCCTATTAACGGGGGACCTACACTTGCGTGGGGATTGAGGGAACGCATCTCCGTATAGAGATTGTAAACAAGTCCTTTGATAGCCGTTTGTGACCTTGACATTTAGTCCTTCGACTTTTCGAGATTTATGTGGAGGGGTTTTTGCTTGACAAGCGTTTTGGAGGATTGACTGAATGAGCTTGTTGTGGAGGTGAATGTTTTCTCTTCCGATCGTTCTTACGCAGCTCTTGTCGAAATCGGTTTTGCTGAGTTTCAAACCCAAGTATCTCTTGAGGTGGTCGAAGTACTTTTCGGCTCTCTGGTGCCCGATTTTTCGATAAATATGATCTTTCAGCTCCTGCGTGTCCACGCGAGTGAAATGATGGTGGCCCATCATTTTTCTTTTTCGTTTTCAACTGTATAAGATCCGAAAAAATACCAGATCCAAATCAGTAAGCAAGTAAATAAAACCCATAATCTATAACAATGATGAACATGTGTGATCTGTTCTACATAACCCAGAAACGGATCAGCTCAATCGAAGTTTCGGAACAGCTCTGTCGTGTTAAATATCAAAACAAGATCAAATTTTTTATTGTTGCAGGGAGTAAAAATTGGAATTTTTTTTTTTTCAATTTTGACTAACAAAAAAACTCGAGTTTCAAAACCCAACAGTAAATTTCCTTGGATATTAACTTGAATTTGAATAATTATGCTAAAATACTGCAAAAATGCACAATTATTGTGGTAATCAATTCAATTCAAACCTATTTTTTAAAAAAAAAAAAAACGCAACGAAACGAAACGAAACCCCAGGAAACAATTGAATTGAACTAGACAAAAAGCTTAAGAGACGAAAAACAATAATCAATCATGAATCGGAATCGGAACCCAGTTCACATTTCGACGACGAACAAAAAAATTAAAAACCCCAGAAATTCAATTGAATTTTCAACGGAAAAAAGTAAGAGAGAGAGAGAAATTGACCTAGTCAGGAATAGTGGATGGAGGTTCAAAAATTTCCTGAATTTCTGTGCCCTTTTTTTTCCCTAATTTCTGGCTGTTCGATGATCGACGGCCTGTTTTGTTTGTCTGTGTTCCGAACTCTGTGTGCGTGAAATTTTCCTAAAATTGAGAAAAAAAAAAAGAAGAAAGCCAAACAGGGCACAACTTTTTAAGTAGTCTCTGAGCCGCTTCACAGACGTGCACTTGTTCAGCAGTAATATGTATTGTTTAGACAAAGGGATTTTAAGGCCGCGTTTGGCTGTGTACTTTTAATCTAGTGTTTTGCCATTTCTGGAAACCCCAAACCCGCCCAATGGCGCTAAAGTCTTTTAGCCTCTCTCTGCACACCAAGTAGTTCCAATGTTTGTGTCAAAAAATTACTTTCATCAAATATTAATTTTACCTAATTTAATCCACACTTTTGTAATTTTAATTTTTGTTCTGGTACTAAAAGATATTCTTTGTTCAAGTTTGATTTGCATATGTAATTGGGTAAATTACGGTCATGCCTAAGGTAAGGTTAAATTACAGAAAAACTCCTTCTATTTGAGTAATTACAACTACCATTCAACTGAATTTTCCTACACGTTCATCTTTATAGGTCAAATTTAACAGAATCTTCTCGATTCCGTGGAATGTTCTCTAGTTTGTACTCGTTTTGTGCAAAAGTACAGTTTTTGATTCACCACAATCTGATATTTTTACACACCAAGAAAAGAAACACGTCTTATGATCATCTTGTTTCAAAATGTGGAGCTCGAATGTGGTAAAATGGCTACAAACTAAATAATATTCCACATAATCTAGAAGATTCCACTAAATTTGACACTGTAATGATGGACATATAAGATAATTCATAGTTAAGAATGGTTGTAATTACTCAAACAATAGGGTTTTTTTTGTAATTTGACATTACATCAAGAGATTGCCGTAAATTACCCAAAAAAAAATCAACTATTATTGCATTGCATAAATTTTAATTTTATTTTTTCTAATGCGAAAAATACTAGCAAATAATATGTATGGAATCGAAAGATCCGAACCCCCGAGTAAAAAAAAACGACTATAGAAGAAACTAGAAACTAGAAAAACGATGAACCCTAAAAATTGTGGTAATGTAAAATTCCGACCAACACTTAAATTGAAAGTCGTCGACTGATCGAACATTCTCCGATCGAGATTTGATTTCGAAATAACACTTAATTGAAATAAAATTAATAAATATCACCAAAATATAACTAAAATTACTTTATTTAGATTACACTTTCTCCTTTCAATGTTTTTGTTTCAGGCAAAAGAAATGGACAGCCTTTTTCTTGTAATAAACAAACAAAAAACACCTAAAAAAATTACAATTGATCTGATTTCAAGATTCTGGAATATACATTACAACACAACTGCCCCAAACCCTACTCCAATTTAACAACCGCCTCAAACCCGTCAGACACACAGCTCGTCCGAGAAGACGAGGGCAAATCCGTCAAAAGACTCTCGGATGCCTCGTTTTCCTGTCCTTCCACATCGTTTTCCGAATTCCCAACCGCAATAGCATCGCTACGAAACTCCATCCACCTCCTTTCTTTCGCACGGATCAAGAAAGGGTACAAACCGAACCCGAACACAACCACAGCACCGCTCACTAAAACGGTCTTCAATGAAGCGAGAGCCATGACAAGAACGAGCAGTAACACGGGCGGCAAGCAGAGGATTACTGCCCCGGAAGTTTCCAACGGTACTCTGTAAGGTCTGTGCAGCTCCGGTTTTTTAATCCTCAGTTTGATGAAGGCTGCAAATTCGAAGAGCATCCCTATTGCGTATAGGAAGTTTAGGAATTCGAGGATTTCTTGGAAACTCATCCATGATAGGAATATTACCCCCGTTGCTGAACATAGAATGCTGAATGTGGGGGTCCCGTATTTCGATCTGCAAAAAAAAAAGGACAAATTCGTGTAAAGATTCGACCTTTTTTTTTTCATGTGTGATTAGGGCAAGCAATTATCTTGGATTTTAAACCCCTAGTCGAACTATACAATTTGATCCTCGTAAAGTTGCGTAATCTTATCTTGGTTAATTCTATTTTGTCAACCAAACGAAAACCAAACGAAGCCTAATGCATTGTTTGGTTCCTAAGGTGAGATCAAGCAATCTTACGAAAAGCCAATTTGTATTGTTGAACCATTGGATGTTTAATAAAAAATTCTCCCAATTAGAGCCATTTTTCCGACCCGAAAAGTTATTTGATTATCCAATCCGATAAAGTCCAATTATTTAACTAATAAAATCTAATTTAATCAACCAAACAAGGCCTAACACAATAGTGGCACGAAAAAACAGTTTATACTACTACAGCTGGAAATCGCATAATTTGATGAATCGAAGTAACTAAAATCGAACAAGCGTGTTGCATTTATTACATAAACTGCGTAATGAATCAAAAAGCAAATCTAACCTCGAAGCAAAAATCGAAGGGAGCATCCCAATCTCACTCATACCAAGAAGCTGAAAAGCATCACTACTCATTTCAGCTTCAAACAACCCCATATTCGACAGAGCCGCCGCCGCCTGTATCCACCACTTGAGCCAAGAACCACCGATCAAAGCCCCGATCTGGGCGAAGTAGCCGTCGGTCCAGTCGCCGGAGTCGGTCTCCACCGCCCCAGTTCCGGCGAGCAAAGGTATCAAATACGAACAAACCACCAAAACAACCGCCCCAAACATGGCCTTAGGGAAAGTCCTGCTCGGATTCTCGACCTCCCCGGCTAGCGTACTCGCGTTATCCCAGTAGTTCAGATTCCAAAACAAGCTATTGAAGTAGCCCCGATAATCGACCTTCTTGTAATCGACCACCAGCCATCGTTTCGGCTTGATACGAGGAATCGAGAGGAACCCCATTACAGCAAACGGCAGGAGAGAAAAACCGGCGAGCAAAACGGCGGAGAATCCGACAATGTGCAAGCCTCTGTAATTCAAGTAGGTTAGAGAAACTGTAATACCTAAGAGAGCTGGAATTCGAGCAGCCATTTGATTGAAAATGGGGAACGAGCTCTTTAAATAATCGAGGAATAATACAGGGTAAAGAGCGTTGTCCATAACCCCACTCAGCCATTTCCAAAACCCTTCTTGGAAACCCCAGAAATGGCCGAAAGCCGACGAGATCCAGAGGACGTAGCCGCCGTTCTCCGGGAAGCTGGTGGCGAGCTCCGCCGTGACTAGGGCTTCGGGTATGCTCCAAAAGAGCGGGAAAATTAGAAACCCTAGGAGGGGTAAAAGAGGGCCGCCGCCTGATTTGACGGAGTCTTCGACGCCGAAGGGACCGCCGGAAACCTCGTAGAAGATGAGTGCGATCAGGGGTAAAATTGTCAGCTTTGGGTTCACTTTTGTGTTCTTGATTTCGTTCACCATCCCCTCCTCGCCCATAGAGAGAGAGAGGGGGGGGGGGGGGGGGAGAGAGATGAGAGAGATAAGAGAGAGAGAGATTGAAACCCAGATCAGGAAAGCTGATTTTACTGTGATGTGGGTTGAGTTTTATCAGTGTGGTGGAAACTGGAAAGATCAATAAACACCGGTGCCGGCTGGGATTAGTGGCTGCCGGAATGTTTTTGATCTTGAATCTGATGATCAAACTTTCATGGCTGAGTTTTGTGATTTTGACTAAGTGTGAATGAATCTGCAGAACGAGATTGATATTTGATACACGGTGGAGAGATTGGAAATGGGATTGATAATAGTATACTTGTCTCATTCTAAACGTGCGCGCAAATGTCAGATGGACCATAACTAACTACTTTTTTTTTTTTTTTTTTTGTTACCTTTATTATTGTTTATTAACAATAATTCAAAGAATAATAGAAAAAAAATCACTATGTTCGATTTTCTGAAATTCATATCTCGATGTTCAAATTATTAACTTAAAAATTCATTTCTATGGAGAGCAAAATTATCACGCACTTTTCTTGAAAACTGTTACAACTGAGCTATACTAGATATGATCGGCGATGATAGCTGATGACATCGGTGGAGATCGGAAACATATGTAGCTCAGTTATAAGACAGAGAGAGGAAAATTGAGTAAAAAAATACGAGATTAGGGCATTTCAATTTTCAGTTTATATGTTCAAAAAAATTCTCTTGCCTCGATTGCTAATAAACTTGGAAGGAGTGGATTTTTTCGAAAAACAAAAAACATGAATGTTCATAATGCTATGTTGTATGATTTATTGTATTTCGAGGGTGCAAATCGACAAAACACTGTATTGTATGTTATCTTCATTAATCATTAGCTTTAAGATTTCATTCGATGTGCATTATGCATGATTGATTGTTGTATTTCGAGGGTACAAAATGTTTTAATATTGTTTAAAGGGTGCAAAGTGAAAAAACAAGTATATTTTAGGGGTACAAAGTGGATTAAGCCTTTGAAATTGTAATACTTTTGAATAGGAAAGTCGAAAGTCAATTGAATTAAAAAAGAGTTTAAGTTTAAATTAAAATATAATTTGTCCCTAAAAAGAAATGGGTGATATAGAAGCCCAATGGGCTTTTTCCTCTTCTGCGCTTTCGTATCAAATTCTGGTTTCGGGCCGTTTAACGCCGGCAACACTCGCCGCCACGCCGGAAGGGCTAGCGAATTTTTTTGAAACCGCCGCTTTAGCCGTTAATTATTGAAGCGACGAAGGGAAGGCCGGCGGTGTTTGTCGTTGAAGATTGTTGGCGTAATTGTTTGCCATCTTCGAAGCCCAACTGACAACAATGTCTGAAAATCCGCTTCATCATCTCTTCCAAGCGTTCGGCAATTTTTCGGAGTGTGTGCAGACACATCTCTCACAGCTCACTCAACGCCCCGCCGGAAAAAAATCGCCACCTTCTCTAAGCACAAACCGGAACTCCCTTGTATCTCTCTCCTCAAATTCCGCCGCCGACACTCATATTTTCCAACCTGCCGAAACCCTTGAAAAGGTTGCCGCCCCTTTTTCGTACTTGCCGATTTTTTTTACTCATTCGTTTGCTAATTTTGCTCTGCAGTGAGTAGAGTGAACTTATGCGATGAACAACACAGCTGTTTGATAAAAGTCCTGAATGAACTTTTCCTTTGTAGTTTCGTTTAAATAGTACTACACAAGGTCAAAACTTTGACAGTGTATACTTGTGTTTCGTGGATGAAGTAGCACCTTTTTTCTTTCTTAGCTTCAACAATCGTAAGAGGTGAATCGTGTTTTGCTGTAATTTAGTAAGCGATAAGAATTGATTTTCGGCGGAAAAAAATAACCGTGTATCAGCAAAGTTCAAGTAACTGTTCCAACTCCAGTTTTGTATGAATCCAAGTCGGATAACTATTCTTCGCTGAGTTCTATGTGATTTGCAGCTTTTGATATAATGCCGTTTCTTTCATAACGCAAATATATACATTTAATTAACTGATCAGATACAAGTACGATAATTTCTATTGGTGTTCATGCTTTTCTTTCTCCTTCTACAGGGGAAGTCTTCGAGTCCAAGTGTCCAACTACAAAAGAGGATCTTGGAAGAGCTACGTGGACTTTTCTTCACACGCTAGCTGCTCAGGTTTGTTTTTTTCTTCCCAGAATTCCTTTTTATTCGTACGTTTTTACGAGAGATATTGTTGCTTAATTTGTGTGTTGGACCTGTTGGTTGTAAAAAGGTTTCCTATAATTTTTTCAGTATCCAGATAAGCCAAGTAGGCAACAGAAGATGGACGTTAAAGAACTGGTATGGTTGTTGTACATTGTCAATGACGTTTCTTCGTATTTTCTTATGCTATGTTTGCTATGAACACTAATCTCGATTCGACTAAAGTTACTAAAGTACGATTTCCCTCGATAATCATATATGTCAGAGTAATTTTGTTTTCTTAATCACTAGTTTCCGAAAATCATGTCAGTTTTACATTTCGTCGTGCAGATGGCAATATTATCTCGTATGTATCCTTGTAAAGAATGTGCAGATCACTTTAAAGAAGTTATAAGGTGCATACTCACTCTCCTTCGCAACCACCCCCAATTTTCTAACTTTCTATTTTTTTTAAATCTTTTTCGGAAAGTTAGGCAATTTATTTTGGCATATTTTCATAATCTTCGGAGATGCTTAGTGAAAAATAAAATAGAATTTATGAAAGCAATTCGAAGGCTCCGAAATTTCGTATTATTTCAATATTCCATTTGATAGACTTTTTCTGTATTTTAATTTCCGTACAGATCAAACCCGGTGGAGGCTGGATCTCATCACGAGTTTTCACAATGGGTATGCCGTGTGCATAATGTTGTTAATAGAAGGTAACACATTTATAATTTGCTCTATATAATTTTGGAGTAAAATAAACTCTGGTTTATTTATTTCCAAACTATAAATCAACAAATATTTTTACTCGTATTTCTGCAGCCTAGGCAAGCTTGTATTCCCATGTGAACGGGTCGAAGCAAGATGGGGCAAGTTAGAGTGCGAGCAGCGCGCGTGTGATCTACAAGGGACTTCAATGAATTTCAGTAATGAATTGAAATGAAATTTGAAATTTGTATCGTATTAACATTAATATGAACGAGTGCATCAACGGTACTTGTTCGAACATTTATAGAAATACCGATATATGGAAAGTGAAAAAATCATTTATTAGTATTTTTTTGGGGGAGTTTATTGATTATTAACTATTTTAACTTCTTTTTTGTTGCATAAGGTTTAGGGGTTATATAATTACAAATCCGGTCCAACCCGTTCCGACCCGTTAACACGACCCGTTTTCAACCTATTGAACGCTTAATCTCCGATTTTGATCTAGTAATATTTTATTACATATAGTAAAAGAAAATATATTTTTTTATTACAGAGAAATTGATATGGGTTCTTCAATTAGTATTTTAATGACTGCATTTTGAAGAAAATACATTTATCCATAAGGTGAGATAAACAGATTAAAAATTACAAACAACTATAGTTAGCATACATACAAAGTGAATTACAATCACCCCTTCATTTTTCATAATTGCATCCGCCCCATGCAAACTTTAGATTTCTTACATTAACACCCTTTTTGTAGGGGGTGGAAGCAAGAAATTTAAAAAAAAGCAGGGGTTGGATGTAATTATTCAAACATAAGGGTTGTTTTTGTAATTATACTTTACTTCAGGGAGGTGGCTGCAATTACCCTAATAATACAAACGATGTTTATTAAGCAGCAGAACAAGAAAAGACCAAAACACCCTTAAGCAGCATTCGTTATTTCAAAATCAACCTTAGGGTTTTGGGTCTCCTACATATAAATACACTCGGAAAAGAGCACTTTTGAAACCCTAGCAATTAGAGAGCATCAACGCAGAGTTCATCGGCGACGACTGATTTTGCAGAAAGATGGGGCACTCTAACATCTGGAACTCTCACCCTAAAACCTACGGCCCTGGATCCCGCACCTGGTACTTCAATTTATTCAATCCTTTTTTTTTGTCTTTTTTTCTTTTTAATTTTAATTTCGTATCTGTATATGAATTTAATTCAATTTATATTGTATGTTCCGCTTATGTTTTCTGATTTGAGTTCTTACAATCGGGTGATGTTGTTGATGATTGGGATTGCCTAGTTTTTGCAGTGAAAGTTTTAATGCTCTGATTCATCCGAGGTTTTCATATCGAAAAAAAGTGTGTTACTTATGATTTGTAAACCTAGTTTTGATTTAGATACAGTGAAAGTAATATGCAGTTCATCAATTCGACGAGGAAAAATGATTTATTTAGTAATTAAAGTTTGATTGAGGTGTTTGCAAAGGAACTGGATCTGGTGCTTAGTAGTTTCTTACAGTGAAAATGTTTTGATTTATGTTGACTATTGATGAACTGATAATACAATTGGATTTTCATTAGCATTTCATATGATGTTCCGAATCGTTTATGAAATTGTCGAAAATGATGACTGGTTTATGATTTGTTGCTCGAACATCTCACGATTCTCCTCCATTGATTTATTGAACTTTATCCGATTGCATTTAAATACCCATATTGCACGCACCTATTCGGTTTCGTTTTTTTTTCCATACTTGTTTACCAATTGTGTGTGTGTGTGTGTGTGTGTTGGGATTTGAATTTAATGATTTTATTTGGTTTCGACAGTCGGGTTTGCGGAAATCCACATGGATTGATTAGAAAGTACGGTCTGATGTGCTGCAGACAGTGCTTCCGCAGCAACTCCAAGGAAATTGGCTTCATTAAGGTATTTCTTTTCCGACCCCTTCAATTCTCTGTACTAAGTTTCGTCTATATTTTTACATGACAAATATATTGATTTGCAAATGCAGTATCGCTAAGCTGTGGTTGGCAAAGGCTATTACAGCTGAAGAGGATGTTCTTTTTTTTTTTTTTCCGATTTTTTCTCATGTTGGATTTCTAGAAGACGATGGTGAATCAATTTGTATGAGAGTGATTGTTCTAGTCAATGATTCAACTCTTGTTTGATTTCTGAACCAACTAGCTTATATATTTGATCTGTTTTTTGCTTGATATTGAAGCAATCTATTTCGACTTTGTTAAGTTATGTTGTTTTTATTGTCCTCGTTTTTGTTTTGATCACAGTCGGTTTGTTTGGTCGTTTCCAAGATTTCTTGACATGGGTAGAAATGATTATAAGATGTGATGAATTTCTAAAGTCACTCGATCTTGAAATGACCAAACGAATTTGAAACATAATTTGTGTAAGGAATTATAACTGAAAAATCTCTGAATCGATGTGTCCGAGTTTGATTGGTTGAAATGTGACCAAACATTTTACAGGTTAAAATGTGACCAAACATTTTACAATTATAGCGAATTTATCACTTATTTTGATAACAGTCGGGTTGATTGGTCGTTCTTAGGGGTGGAAATTGGAACGGAAATTCCGATTTCCGCCGAATCCAATCCGAAATATTCTGATTTTGGAACGACTTTTTCAATTTCAAAATTCTGATTTCTGAAAATTTCGAAAAAAATTGGATCGGAATCGGAAATACATAATAGAATTTCGGAATTTCCGATTTCCGATCCGAAATTATTCCGATTTTTCTAATTATAATATTAACATTTATTACTATATATAATATATAATATATGTATATATCTATCCGCCTGTACTAATTACTAGTATGTTACTAATATTTTTTTTCCAATTATTATTTTATATATATATATATATATATATATATATATATATTTTGGACATATTATTAATTTTTAATTTTCTAAAACATACAAAAGTCAAAAACTCAAAATTTATTAAAATTACTTCGAAACCCTAATTTCCAGACTCTCTCTCTCAGCAATCCGACCTTTCTTTCTACCCCACCACCACCAGCGCCTTCTCCGACGACCACCACCACCACTGCCTCCCGGTTCTCCGACGACCACCACCACTAGCGCATCTCGGCTCTCCGACGACCACCACCAGCAGCAGCGCCTCCCAATTCTCCGACGACCACCACCACTTGCGCCTCCCGATTCTCCAACCACCACCATCGCAACCAGGCCTCCCGGCTCTCCGAAGACCACCACCACCAGCGCCTCCCGGCTCTCCGAAGACCACCAGCAAAGCCGCTCTCTCTATCGGGTACTTTTAGAATAAATCTAATTTAATTGATTCAAATTTAATCTAATTTTATCTGTGGTGTGTTTTTGTTTTTGTGTGAGTATGTTCTGTTTTGCTACTGTGTCGGTGCTCCTTTTTTTTTTTTTTTTTTTTTTTTTGGAAAATTCCGAAAAATTCCGAAAAATTCCGAAAATGAAGATTTCCGAAAAATTCCGATTTTCCGAAAATTCCGAAAAAATCGGAATCGGAATCACTTTTTGAATTCCGAAAAAATCGGAATCGGAATCGGAAGTCGTTTTGGACTTCCGAAAAAAATCGGAAATTTTCCGAAACACCCAAATCCGATCCGATCCGTCCGATTTCCACCCCTACTCGTTCTCAAGTCTTCTTGACAAGGGAAGAAATGATTATAAGATGTGATGAATTTCTAATGTCAATCGATCTTGAAATTGAAACATAATTTGTGTAAAATTATCACTTAAAAATCTCTAATCGAAGTGTTCGAGTTCGATCGGTTAAAATGTGACCATTGAAATTGAAACATAATTTGTGTAAGAGATTATCACTTAAAAATCTCTAATCGGAGTCCTCGAGTTCGATCAGTTAAAATGTGACCAAACATTTACGATTAGAGGAGTGAAGGCACTATGATTAGAGAATACTGCGAGGATCTACAATTTTTATCATCACTGCATCGTCTACGATTTTTATCGGATTAAAATAAAATTAAAAACTTCCCAATATTGAATTTATAGATTTTCTTGAAATTGAAAGAGAAGTTGTATCCTAGAAAATATTTTTGCTCTATAAATTTTGTATGTGCATGTTTTAACAATCCCACTCCATAAATCTATCTAAATTTAGTGCATTGAGTCAAAATCAAATCTCATTGCTTGAGGTACAATCCAACCCCAATTTCAGTATTTTAACATTTATTAGTATTTTTACAGAAAAATAGTAACACTAAAAAAAGAAAAGGTTTAAATTGCTGCTTGAAGCCGCCGCGAACAGAATCTCTCAATAAATCTTCCAGTTTTGCCCGTTAGTGGGAGTGTCGGAGTTTTCCCACAGTCGCAACGTCCGCCGGAGATAGCCGCAATTTGGAGTTAGGGTTTATTTAAATTACAGAAATCTCTAATGCGCTTCTCTTCAGAATTGGAGCATTCGTCTTCAGCTATATTATCCCTCTTGAGAGGTTGCAAAACTATCAGGGATTTCAACCAAGTCCACACCCACATCATTCGCGGAGGCTGTGATCAAGACCATTTCTTGATTACCCACTTCATTTCCATCTGCGCCGCCGTTCTTCCCTCCAATCTCTCATACCCCGCCGCCGTTTTCGACTGCGTTACCCGCCCGAATATTTATCTATGGAACGTTTTGATGAAATCATACTGCCAGAACTCTTCTCTGAACGAATGCTTCTCGTTTTTCAAAAGGATGAAGAGGGGGTTGGATGTGGTTCCTGATAAGTACACCTTCCCTTCTGTGATTAAGGCTTGTTCTAACGTTTCGGCTCTGGAGGAGGGCAGGGTTCTTCACGGGGTGACGGTGAGGTGTGGCACTGATGGGGATGTGTTCGTGGGGTCTAGTTTGGTCGACTTTTATGGCAAGTGTGGGCAGATTGGCTGCGCGCGTAAGGTGTTCGATGGAATGTCTGTGAGGAATGAGGTTTCTTGGACAGCCATGATGGTTGGGTACCTGAGTTTTGGGGATATGGCTGCTGCGAAATCCTTGTTCGATGAAATGCCTAAGAGGAATACGGCGACGTGGAATGCGATGATCAAGGGGTTGGTGAGGTCGGGCAATTTGAATTGCGCAAGAAACCTGTTCGACGAAATGCCTGTTAGAAACGAGGTTTCGTTTACCACCCTGATCGACGGGTATGCCAAGGGAGGTGACATGGCAGCTGCGAGATCCTTGTTCGATCAGTTGACTCATAAGGATTTGTTTTCATGGTCTGCTTTAATGTCGGGGTATGTACAAAACGGGAAGGCATGTGAGGCAGTCAAAGCTTTTTCCGAAATGCAGGATTCAAATTTGAAGCCAGATGAATTCATAATGGTGAATTTGATGTCTGCCTGTTCTCAATTAGGGTGTTCCGAGCTAGCAAAATGGATCGATTCCTACATGAAAAACGGATCCTTTGACCTAAGGCGCGCCCACGTGGCTGCAGCTCTCGTTGACATGAACGCAAAGTGTGGCAACATGGAGCGAGCAGCTTCACTGTTCGAAGAAATGCCTAAACAAGATTTGATTTCGTATTGCTCCACAATCCAGGGCTTATGCATCCACGGGTTCGGTTCCCAAGCCGTTCACCTCTTCGATAGGATGATAAATGAAGGGATAGGGCCTGATGACGTGGCATTCACCGTTATCTTGTCAGCATGCACCCACGCTGGACTCGTTGATGATGGGTGCCGTTTCTTCGAATTGATGGTTAATAGCTACTCGATCAATCCAACTCCAGATCATTATGCGTGTATGGTCAACCTTCTTGGAAAATCGGGAAAGCTTGAATCTGCTTACGAGCTTATACGGTCAATGCCCGTGGAATCACATGCCGGTGCGTGGGGTGCTCTACTCGAGGCTTGTAGGGTCAACTGTGATGTTGACTTGGGTGAGGTTGTGGCGAGCAGACTCTTTGAACTCGAGCCTCATCATGCTGGTAATTATGTACTGTTGTCGAATATTTACGCGGAAGCTGATAGATGGAGTAACGTGTTTAACGTGAGGGATAAAATGAGTAAGAGTGGAGTTAGAAAAGTACCCGGCTGCACTTATGTAGAGTCAACTATGGCCGCCTGATTCTTGAATTTTGCCCCCACAGTCGAACATGTGCTTCATATGCAAAGAAGTTGTGCAATGCAGTTCTAAAATTGATGCTTCTTCGGCCCCTTTTGAAGCCGCTACGCTACATTTTGAGCAGAGTGCATCTCAGTATATAACCAATGCCATTTTCCCCTCTCAGTGGTGGAGCCAAGGGCAATGGGGGCCTCCACCCCCTCCACCCCCTAGTGAACTTTTTGTGTATATTGTAGCCAGATGAAGGCAAATCTTGGTTATGCAGCGTTCTACGGTGGAGTGGAATTATCGGAACTAATGTGAATAATACCTAATTGCGTTTTTTTTTGAAAAGTTTGCTATATTTTGTTGACCTCGGGGATTGTGATCGTAGTGTTTTATTAACGGTGAAGTGTTCTAGCATTTAAGTTTGTTAAATGTAGGTAGGGTAATCGATTTACGAACTGTTGTTTATACTTGTTATTTGTAGCTTCGGGAAGGAGTGTTCTTCACTAAGTTGTACAGGAATATATTTGATTTTGTTGAATTGCAGATTGGTACATCAAATTAATGGATCTGATAATTTCTTGTGTTGCCTATTTTTTTTTTTTTTTTAATTATTATTATTATTATTATTACAGGGCAAGTCAATCCAACAAGAAAACAAGATCTTCAACGAGCTACGGCCGACTTCTCTTCACACGAGCTGCTCAGGTTTTCTTCCGAGACTTTCACCTTTTAAACGTCTGTTCGTCGTCTATTTAATCGAAATTGCTGTCACTAATCAATCTCCAATTGATTGCTGCATTAAAAAAATGCTGGTGAAAATACTTTGAATTTAATTGTTCTAGTCAATGATTAAACACTCTTATTTGATTAGTGACCAAACATTACTTAAATGATAAAAAAAAAGGAACAATCGTGGAAAAGTGGTTAAGTTACTATGATTATAGTCTAGAGAGCAGTTAAAGTAGGGTTTCGGGTTTTACTTATATTAACAAACATGACTTTAATTGATGGATGTGTTACATTTCAACTGATGAACACTTTTAGTGTAGTGTGCAAGTCACATGCCTTCATTATTTTCCACCACCAACATCATTTATTCAATCATTTCATTAAATTAAATTTAGTTCATATTAATTATTATGACCTCAACAAGATTCTGCAGATATAGTTTAATATATCTGTTTGTTTGTTGATATATAGATTCCATATTACAATGTGGGCTTTATTAGATAATAGATACTATGTAGATAAATAATTGAGAAAAAAATTGTAAAAGATATACATTTGAACCGCCGCTTTAGCCGTTAATCTTTGAAGCGACGAAGGGAAGGCCGGCGGTGTTTGTCGTTGAAGATTGTTGGCGTAATTGTGTCCCATCTCCGAAGCCCAACCGCCAGCAACAAATGTCGGAAAATCCGCTTCATCATCTCTTCCAAGCGTTCGGCAAAGTGTCGGAGTGTGTGCAGACACATCTCTCACAGCTCACTCAACGCCCCGCCGGGAAAAAATCCCTGCGTTCTCTAAGCACAAACCGGAACCCCCTTGTATCTCTCTCCTCAAATTCCGGCGCTGACACTCATATTCTCCAACCGGCCGAAATCCTTCAAAAGGTTGCCGCCCCTTTTTTCGTACTTGCACGATTCTTTTTACTCATTAGTTTGCTAATTTTGCTCTGCAGTAAGTAGAGTGAACTTATGTGATGAACAACACAACTGTTTGATAAAAGTCCTGAATGAACTTTTCCTTTATGCAGTTTCGTTTAACTAGTAAGTAATATACAAGGTCAAAACTTTGACAGTGTATACCTGTGTTTTGTGGATGAAGTAGCAACTTTTTTCTTTCTTAACTTCAATAATCGTAATAGGTGAATCGTGTATTGCTGTAATTTAGTAAGCGATAAGAATTGATTTTCGGCTGAAAAAAAAAAACCATGTATCAGCATAGTTCAAGTAACTGTTCAACTCCAGTTTGGTACGAATCCAAGTCGGATAAATATTCTTCGCTGAGTTCCACCACAATATATGTGATCTGCAGCTTTTGATATAATGTCGTTTCTTTCATAACGCAAATATACACATTTAATTAACTGATCAGATACAAGTACGATAATTTCTATTGGTGTTTACGTTTTTTTTTTCCTTTTTATACAGGGGAAGTCTTCAAGTCCAACTACAAAAGAAGATCTTGGAAGAGCTACGTGGACTTTTCTTCACACGCTAGCTGCTCAGGTTTGCTTTTTGCTTCCCAGAATTCCTTTTTTATTCGTACGTTTTTACGAGAGATATTGTTGCTTAATCTGTGTGCTGGTTGTAAAAAGGTTTCCTATATTTTTTTTCAGTATCCAGATAAGCCAACTAAGCAACAGAAGAGGGATGTTAAAGAACTGGTATGATTGTTGTACATTGTCAATGACGTTCCTTCGTATTTTCTTATGCCATGTTGTTATGAACACTAATCTCGATTCGACTAAAGTTACCAAAGTACGATTTCTCTCGATAATCATATATGTCAGAGTTATTTTGTTTTCTTAATCATTAGTTTCCGAAAATCATGTCACTTTTACATTTCTCGTGCAGATGGCTATATTGTCTCGTATGTATCCTTGTAAAGAATGTGCAGATCACTTTAAAGAAGTTATAAGGTGCATACTCACTCTCCTTCGCAACCACCCCCAATTTTCTAACTTTCTATTTTTTTTAAATCTTTTTCGGAAAGTTAGGCAATTTATTTTGGCATATTTTCATAATCTTCGGAGATGCTTAGTGAAAACTAAAATAGGATTTATAAAAGCAATTAGAAGGCTCCGAAATTTCGTATTATTTCAATATTCCAATTGATAGACTTTTTCTGTATTTTAATTTCCGTACAGATCAAACCCGGTGGAGGCTGGATCTCATCACGAGTTTTCACAATGGGTATGCCATGTGCATAATGTTGTTAATAGAAGGTAACTTATTTATAATTTGCTCTATATTTTTTTGAGTAAAATAAACTCTGGTTTATTTATTTTTTCTAAACTATAAATCAATGAATATTTTTACTCGTATTTCTACAGCCTAGGCAAGCTTGTATTCCCCTGTGAACGAGTCGACGCAAGGTGGGGCAAGTTAGAGTGCGAGCAGCGCGCGTGTGATCTACAAGGGACTTCAATGAATTTCAGTAATGAATTGAAATGAATTTGTATCGTATTAACATTAATACGACGAGTGCATCAACGGTACTTATTCGAAGATGTTATGAGCTGTATAATGACATTTCATATGATGTTTTGAATAGTTTATAAAATTGTCGAAAACTGTTACTGGTTTACGGTTTGTTGCTCAACATCTCACGATTCTCCTCCCCCGATTTATTGAACTTTATCCGATTGCATTTAATACCCCTATTGCACCTGCTTGGTTTTTTTTTTTCTGTACTTGTTTATCGATTGTGTGTGTGTGTTGGGATACGAATTAAATGATTTTATTTGGTTTCGACAGTCGGGTTTGCGGAAATCCACATGGATTGATTAGAAAGTACGGTCTGATGTGCTGCAGACAGTGCTTCCGCAGCAACTCCAAGGAAATTGGTTTCATTAAGGTATTTCTTTTCCGACCCCTTCAATTCTCTGTGCTAAGTTTCGTCTATTTTTTACATGACAAATTTATTGATTTGCAAATGCAGTATCGCTAAGCTGTGGTTGGCAAGGCTATTACAGCTATGAAGAGGATGTTTTTTTTTCTTTTCCCGATTTTTTCTTATGTTGGATTTCTAGAAGATGATTGGTGAATCTATTTGTATGATAGTGATTATTCTAGTCAATGATTCAACTCTCGTTTGATTTCTGAACCAACTAGCTTATATATTTGATTTCTGTTTTTTGCTTGATATTGAAAGCAACCTATTTCGACTTTGTTAAGTTATGTTTGTTTTATTTTCTCGTTTTTGTTTTGATCACAGCTGTGGTTGTTTGGTCGTTTTCAAGATTTCTTGACATTGGAAGAAATGATTATAAGATGTGATGAATTTCTAATGTCAATCGATCTTGAAATGACCAAATGAATTTGAAACATAATTTGTGTAAGAAAGTATCACTTCTAAATCTCCAAATTGAAGTGTTCGAGTTTGATCGGTTAAAATGTGACCAAACATTTTTACGGTTAGAGAATTGAAGGCACTAAAATTTGAGAATACTGCGAATTGATCACTCGTTTTGATCGCAATCGGGTTGTTTCGTCGTTCTCAAGTTTTCTTGACAAGGGAAGAAATGATTATAAGATGTGATAAAATTTCTAATGTCAATCGATCTTGAAATTGAAACATAATTTGTGTAAGAAATTATCACTTAAAAATCTCTAATCGAAGCGTTAAAATGCATCGTCCACGATTTTTATCGGATTAAAATAAAATAAAAATTTATGCTCTATAAATTTGTTAGTGCATTTTTTAACAATCCCCTCATATATGTATCTAAATTTAGTGCATGATTTTGGCAAAGTAGCATTGAGTCAAAATGAAATCCATTGCTTGAGCTACAATCCAACCCAATTTCAATATTTTAACATTTATTAGTATTCTTGCAGAAAAATAGCAAACAATAAAAAAAAAGGTTTAGTATAAAATGCTCAGAAAAATTGCTGCTTGAAGCCGCCGCGAAGAAAATCTCTCAATAAATCTTCCAGTTTCGTCCGTTACTGTCGGAGTTTTCCCACCGCCGCAACGTCCGCCGGAGATAGCCGCAATTTGGAGTTAGGGTTTGTACTTGTTTATTTAAATTACAGAAATCTCTAATGCGGTTCTCTTCAGAATTGGAGCATTCGTCTTCAGCTATATTATCCCTCTTGAGAGGTTGCAAAATTATCAGGGATTTCAACCAAGTCCACACCCACATCATTCGCGGAGGCTGTGATCAAGACCATTTCTTGATTACCCACTTCATTTCCATCTGCGCCGCCGTTCTTCCCTCCAATCTCTCATACCCCGCCGCCGTTTTCGACTGCGTTACCCGCCCGAATATTTATCTATGGAACGTTTTGATGAAATCGTACTGCCAGAACTCTTCTCTGAACGAAAGCTTCTCGTTTTTCAAAAGGATGAAGAGAGGGTTGGATGTGGTTCCTGATAAGTACACCTTCCCTTCTGTGATTAAGGCTTGTTCTAACGTTTCGGCTCTGGAGGAGGGCAGGGTTCTTCACGGGGTGACGGTGAGGTGTGGCACTGATGGGGATGTGTTCGTGGGGTCTAGTTTGATCGATTTTTATGGCAAGTGTGGGCAGATTGGCTGCGCGCGTAAGGTGTTCGATGGAATGCCTGTGAGGAATGAGGTTTCCTGGACAGCCATGATGGTTGGGTACCTGAGTTTTGGGGATATGGCTGCTGCGAAATCCTTGTTCGATGAAATGCCTAAGAGGAATACGGCGACGTGGAATGCGATGATCAAGGGGTTGGTGAGGTCGGGCAATTTGAATTGCGCAAGAAACCTGTTCGACGAAATGCCTGTTAGAAACGAGGTTTCGTTTACCACCCTGATCGACGGGTATGCCAAGGGTGGTGACATGGCAGCTGCGAGATCCTTGTTCGATCAGTTGACTCATAAGGATTTGTGTTCATGGTCTGCTTTAATGTCGGGGTATGTACAAAACGGGAAGGCATGTGAGGCAGTCAAATCTTTTTCCGAAATGCAGGATTCGAATTTGAAGCCAGATGAATTCATAATGGTGAATTTGATGTCTGCCTGTTCTCAATTAGGGTGTTCCGAGCTAGCAAAATGGATCGAGTCCTACATGAAAAACGGATCTTTCGATCTAAGGCGTGCCCACGTGGCTGCAGCTCTCGTTGACATGAACGCAAAGTGTGGTAACATGGATCGTGCATCTTCACTGTTCGAAGAAATGCCTGAACGAGATTTGATTTCGTATTGCTCCACAATCCAGGGCTTATGCATTCACGGGTTCGGTTCCCAAGCGGTTCACCTCTTCGATAGGATGATAAATGAAGGGATACGGCCTGATGACGTGGCATTCACCGTTTATCTTGTCAGCATGCACTCACGCTGGACTCGTTGACGATGGGTGCCGTTTTTTTCGAATTGATGGTTAATGGCTACTTGATTAATCCAACTCCAGATCATTATGCGTGTATGGTCAACCTTCTTGGAAAATCGGGAAAGGTTGAAGCTGCTTACGAGCTTATACGGTCAATGCCTGTGGAATCACATGCCGGTGCGTGGGGTGCTCTTTTCGAGGCTTGTAGGGTCAACTGTGATGTTGACTTGGGTGAGGTTGTGGCGAGTAGACTCTTCGAGCTCGAGCCTCATAATGCGGGTAATTATGTACTGTTGTCGAATATTTACGCGGAAGCTGATAGATGGAGTAACGTGTTTAATGTGAGGGATAAAATGAGTAAGAGTGGAGTTAGAAAAGTACCCGGGTGCACTTATGATTCTTGAATTTCGCCCCACAGTTGAACAATGTGCTTCATATGCAAAGAAGGTGTTCGGTGTAGTTCTAAGATCGATGCTTCTTCCTTAGTGGGGCCCGGTTTTGAAGCCGCTAAGCTACATTTTGAGCAGAGTACATCAGTTTATAACTAATGTCATTTTCCCCTGTCAGTGGTGGAGCCAAGTGTAATGGGGGCCTCCGCCCCCCAGTGAAGAAGGCAAAATCCTGGTTATGCAGCATTCGACGGTGAGTGAAATTATCTGAACTAATGTGAATAATACCTAAGCTTTTTTTTTTTTTGAAAAGTTTGCCATATCTTGTTGACCTCGGGGATTGTGATCGTAGTGTTTTATTAACGGTGAAGTGTTGTAGCATTTAAGTTATTTAAATGTAGGTAGTGGCAAGTCAATCCAACAAGAAAACAAGATCTTCAACGAGCTACGGCCGACTTCTCTTCACACGAGCTGCTCAGGTTTTCTTCCGAGACTTTCTCCTTTTAAACGTCTGTTCGTCGTCTATTTAATCGAAATTGCTGTCACTAATCAATCTCCAATTGATTGCTGCAGTAAAAAATGCTGGTGAAAATACTTTAAATTTAATTGTTCTAGTCAATGATTAAACACTCTTATTTGATTAGTGACCAAACATTACTTAAAAGAGAAAAAAAAGGAACAATTGTGGAAAAGTGGTTAAGTTACTATGATTATAGTCTAGAGAGCAGTTAAAGTAGGGTAATTAGTGGCTAACTAATTACTTACTTATATTAACAAACATGACTTTAATTGATGGATGTGTTACATTTCAACTGATGAACACTTTAAGTAGTGTAGTGTGCAAGTCACATGCCTTCATTATTTTCCACCACCAACATCATTTATTCAATCATTTCATTAAATCTAATAATTCATATTAATTATTATTACCTTAACAAGATTCTGCATTTAGTTTAATATATCTGTTCGTTTGTTGATACATAGATTCATACTACAATGTGGGCTTTATGATTAGATATTATGAACATAAATAATTGAGAAAAAATAGATATATAATATATATACACTAACATATTTACAGTAGACACGTGTATATTGCCATGTTTTTTAATGTATATATTGTACGTATCGAAATATATTGTAGATGTGTCTGTATTGAAGAAGAGAGACAAGACTTGGGTGATGAGCAACGAGGACAAAATTTTTTTGGACAAAATCTGATGCATTATAGGACTGTGAGTTACATAATGTAAGGATAAATTACGGATATACCCTTGAGATAAAACTAAATAAATTACGAATCTCTGTTGTATTGATAATTACAAATATGCCCTAAAAGTAACAACCTCTTACAAAAACTTAATAGAATTAATGAAGGGTAATAATATACGCATACAAAATTAAACATTCAGGCATTTTTTTACCATGACTTTTTAACTTTTTACCATAACTATTTACCTTTTATACTATTCCTATCCAATCCTATAAAATATAAAACTCACATTCAAAGTGAAAAAAATCAGATATTCAACAATTTTTGCGATGGATCCAAACAACTTGGACCCGAATGTAAGTTTTTCGTTTTTTTCCCACAACCTTATCTGCTCGTGTGGATTTACGCGAGCACTTGGCAAGTGCTCGTGTAAATTCACACGAGCAGATGAATTTTTTTTTTATTCATGTGCTCGTGTGAATTTACGCGAGAACTTGCCATGTGCTCGCGTAAATTCACACGAGCACATGAACAATTTTTTTTTTAATATTCGCTCGTGCGATTTTAAACGAGCAGGTGGCACCTGCTCGTTTAAAATCACATGAGCTATTTAATTTTTTTTTTAAAATTCTAAAAAAATTATTTTTTTTAGAACAAAAATAAAAAAAAATAAAAAAAAAATGACGTGGAAAAGTACTCGTGTGTTAACACACGAACATAGACATTCTACTCGTGTGTTTTCACACGAGCAGAACACCTCTGTTCGTGTGAAAACGCACGAGCAACACACTATTTTTTTTTTTTTTTTTTTTTTTTTTTTTTTTTTATCTTTTTTTGATTGTTTTTTTTTTATTCTTTTATTCGTTAATAATACAAATTAAAATATAATTTCGTTCGATACAACATAATTAAAATCCGTACAAATAACTAAATAAGTAAGTCCGATAACAACGTAATTAAAATACGGGCAAATAAGAAAAATCCGCAAATCCAAAATGAAACATCCGTACAAAAAACTAAATCCGAAAACCAATAGTCAGGTGCAAATAAAAATCATACACTAGCAAAAAATCCGAAACTAATACACAAGTCCATGCAAATAGTTAACATGTCCTACTGTCTACTCCGAGACCCCCGACCCCGAGTCCTCGGACCTCCCCCGCGATCCCTCCTAGGTAAGAGACGCAACTTGACTCATAAGACTTTTCCCCCGGCCTCCTGCCATCTACATTTTAAATAAGCACTTTATTAATATTTTATATAATAAAAAAAAGCATTTAAATAATGAAATGAAAAAAAAAAAAAAATTGTTGTGCTCGCGCAAAAACATGCGAGCATTTCAACAGTGCTCGTGTGAAATCAGGCGAGCACTGTTGAAATGCTCGCATGTTTTTGCACGAGCATCTTATAATTCAACTTAATTAATTTATAAAAAAAAAAAAATTTAAAAATGCTCGCGTGGATTTACACGAGCGCAGTGGACGCGCTCGTGTAAATTCACGCGAGCAAGCCAAAAGCCCGATTTTTTTCAAGAAATAAATTTATAAAAAAAAAAAATATATAAACGCTCGCGTGAATTTTCACGAGCGCAGTGGATGCGCTCGTGTAAATTCACGCGAGCGTCGCCAAAGTTCGATTTTTTTCGTTTTTTTTTCGGATTCGTAATCTACATAACAAGAGGATCGTAAAAACGTAAAAATTAACTCTCCGTTGACGATTTGCACGGGCTTTGCGAAAGAAAATCGAAAGGGTAGAGAGAGTTTTTGAGTTTTTTACTTTTTGTTTTTTGAAGAATGGTAAAAAATGTGCCTGACTGTTTAATATGTGCCTGCACAAATCATTTCAGATTAATGAATTGTCTAGATTACCCTTCTTGCTAAACAAACAAATTATGGGTAAATTGTGAGTAAACCCTTGAAGTAAGATAAAATTTCAGATTTACCCCAAGAGTAGATTTGGAAATTCAGAAGGAATATTTCATGGAGTTTTTAAGATTCTGAGTAATAATCAGAACTCTGTTAGGGTGTAATTGTAAAACAGAGAAGTAACTCGAGGGTATTTGTAATTAATAATACTACAGAGGCTTGTAAGTTATTTAGTGTTACTTGAAGGGGGTGTTTGTAATTTACCCTAAATTTAATATTGAGACTCACTAAAGTTTAATAAACAAAAAATGCAATTACTTTTCCCTACATTATTGCTCATTGATTCACTTTCCTTAGAATTAATCTATAATAAAGCTTAGCTTAAGCCCTTAGCAAACTTAAGTTGTACAACATTGAAATGAATTAAAATTAAGATTAATAAATCAAAAGAATGCATGGTACATATGTATCACGTTTGATTAGTTATTATTATATATATATTATAATATAATGTTCGAAAAAATAAGGTTGTTGATGAATCATTACTTGTTGGAAAATCAATGAAATATGTAAATTGTAAAAAAACAAAATAAAAAAAAAATGTAAATGAAGTAATAAAACAAAGAATATTCATTAATGCGTGAAAATCAAGAAAGATAAAAAGGAAGAATGGATAAAGACTGAAGGTGACGGTGCATCCTATACCAAAAATTGTACACAAACAAGAAACTTCTCTTTATGTTGTAGTTTTCAACTTTGTAATAATCCAATGCCCTTAATTTATTGCCTAAATATATTTTTGTCTAATTTATATTATCGCCCCCAATGTATACATACACATACACACACCATGAAATTATAGGTTATAGCTCCATAATTATACACACACTCCATGAGACTATAGCTTGCTCATTAGCTCCACAAACTTCTTGAGGTAAAACTTCTATTTTCTCTAGTCTCGATGTAAATTGCACTGAACAAGTCGTGAATGATGAAATTGATCTAGAAAATGCTGATAAGACAAAAAAAAAAAAATATCGTAAGATGTGGTACCCTACTTACTCCATTAATTAGGTCATTGCAAACTACTTTTAAAATAAATTTAGCCAAACGAACTTAATTGGTGATAAATTTCACTGAATTTGAAATTAATCTTTTTTATCAGCGTCAAATGTCAAATTTTCATTATGAATACTATAATAATTATCTTTAATTACCATCCTTCGCGGTAATTCTATTGCTAAATACTCATTTTAGAAATACAAGGTTAAAAAAATTTCAATATATTAAAAAAAAAATTATTTATAAAAAAAGTGTGAAGAAATTAAATATTGGAGTTAAAAAGAAGCCGTCAATGTCTAAAAAGACTTTGTGAAGACCAAAAAAGACGGTCGTGTCCCACTAAAATACACACAACCTTAAATTAAATTAAATTAATATAACTATTTATCCCAACACCAAAATATTAATCATAAAAAAATCAAGTAGAAGTACTTTAAAACATTAATAAACAAATGCTTATTAATTAATTAATTAATATTACAAAGTTGTTATGGTATGGTTAGCGTAACGTCCCTCTAAAGTTTCTAAACCCCGAACCCCACCCCTTGTGTGAATTTACCAAAAACCCCTCCGTTTCCCCCAAATTCTCACCCCACCACCACAAACCATCACTCTTTCTCTCTCTACACACACACACGCTTAGAACTGAGTCTCTCTCTCTCTAAATTCTCGCCGGAAAATCACAACTCTTCCCTTGAAAATTTCTATATCTAGTACAGCTGCGGTGGTGTACAGCAGAGCCCAGGAGCGGAAGAAACGAAAATCTCGGCAAAAAATGTCGAATCTTTCGAACACCCATTTCGATTTTTTGAGCTGCAGCGGAGTTTCCTGATCTTTTGTCGCGGGTTTCAGATGCTGCCGCCGAGAGGGCTTCTGGGTAAGTCTGTTTCTTCCTCGGAATTCAAAATGTGAGCGGCGAATTTCTCCCCCCCGCATGTGTTAGTGTGTTTAGTGTGTGTGTGCGTGTTTTCTCCTTCTTCAATTGTGATGATGGTGGCCGCTGTTTCTCTCCCCGGAGCAGCAGCTTCAACAACAACAACAGCCGACCCACAAACCCCCAAAATCACCACCGCCGAAAACGACCATGTCGGAAGACCGCCATTGTTGCCTTCCGAAAAGGACAACAACAACAACAAAATTTCAGACACGAAGAAAAAACCCAAATCGAGAATCGTGTCTTCCAGATACATGTCACCTTCAACCTCCACCTCCACCTCAAATTCATCCACGATTTCCTCCTCCTCCTCATCCTTTTCTTCTAGAAGGTTCCCCTCCCCTTTAGTTTCTAGAAACTCAACCCCTCTCTCCAATGCACCTTCTCCAGCCCCACCCAAGAGGTCCATCTCCGCCGACCGAAGGCGGCCCTCCGCCGCTAGGCCATTGACACCCGATCTGGAAGTTTCCGCCGCCACGAAACTACTCGTGACCTCCACCAGGAGCCTATCGGTTTCCTTTCAAGGAGAAGCGTTTTCGTTGCCTATTAGCAAGACCAAAGTTGCCCCTTCTTCCCCTAATTTAACTAGTACTAGGAAAGCAACCCCGGAGAGGCGGAGAACCAGTACCACTCCACTGCGAGGCGGCGGAGATCAGGCGGCAGAACATTCCAAGCTCTCCGATCAGCACCGATGGCCAGCAAGAAACCGTTCGACAAATCCCTTATCAATGAGCATGGATTTCAGCACCGTTAATGGGGAGAGGAGTAAGCTAATTAGTTCCATGAGTGGGGTTAGAGCGTTACAACAATCGATAATGATCGACGAGAGACGGCCTTCACTCGATGGCAGATCGAGTCTTGATTTGGGCTGCGGCAACTCCCAACGAGCCAGCGATGGCAGTTCGGTAAATAACGAGGCGTCCGATTCGGACAGTGTCTCGTCCGGCAGCACATCGGGGGTTCAAGAATGCAGCGGGGTTTCGAACGGATCCCGCAGAGGAATCGTGGGGTCGGCTCGGTTTTGGCAAGAAACAAATAGTCGGATGAGGAGGCTTCAAGATCCGGGCTCGCCTTTGTCTACCAGCCCTGGTTCGAAACTAATGTTGCCTTCGAAATCGAAACGGTATACGAGTAATAGTAATGGTTTGTCGTCTTCTCCTATTAGACCTTTGTCGCCTAGCAAGGCTATGACGGCTATGGGGTCTTGTTCGTCTTCTCCTTTGAGGGGGCATAGTCCTTCTCGGATCAGAAACGCGGCGGTTAGTACGATTAATAATAATTTTAACGACACTCCGTCGGTGCTTAGTTATGCGGTGGATGTTCGGAGAGGGAAAGTTGGGGAGAACAAGATTATCGACGCCCACTTGTTGAGGCTTTTGTACAATCGGAACCTGCAGTGGCGGTTTGTGAATGCTAGAACTGAAGCTGTCTTGCTCGTGCAGAAACGTAGCGCAGAGGTGATTTTCTTTTTTTTCTTTACGTCGAATTTTTTTACGTTGTTCTCAATGACAAGAACAACGTTGATGCAAATTTTAAAATTTCAATTGAATTTCAGAAATGATTATCGAAATGAAAATTAGGAAGAAGAGCACAATTAGAGGCGCAAATGGTCATGGTCAAACTTTATTTCGTTTCATTTGTGATCCTCTGCTATACGAGAGTAATAGATTAGTTTTAGCCATGATTAACTAAATAATTGGACTTTGTTTGATGTTCGGTAAACCCGATAATATTTCCTGGTCGACCCGGAAATATTATTTCATCACGGCTTATCTTGCCTTTTAGGAAGATTATGTATTAGACCTTCCATCGTCTAATAATACAATTGGGTTTTCATTAAAATTATTTAATCTAATCTTGGGAACCAAACGAGGCCCTAGCGTATTATACCTGTGTTTTAGGAATCTTGATAACTACGTCGTATTGTGTATGAATGTAAGAGATGCTTCGTGGAGAAGATGTGCAAGATGGAAGTATGTGTAATCGGTTAAAAGATAACGTTGACAAAAACATTAAGCAGTTTTTAGCCTTTAGGATATATATACATACTTGTGTCGTCTTTTTCCCGTTTTTCGTTGATTTCGTTATTACTACTTTTTGGAATAGTGATACGACCTAGATGTGCTTATGTGCTCGACTGCTAATCTTGATTTATGGTATTTTATTGGAAAAACTATGGTTTTTTTTGGTTTCGGTTTGATTCGTTTTCCATTCAAATATTATACTTTTTTTTTTTTGAGAAAACATTCAAATATTATACTGTGTGTGAAATCTTGTCGTAAAAAAAAACTGAGGAGGATACATATGTTTCGTTTTTCTGATAATCCGAGTTCTTACTTCTCTTAGTGATTTCAAATTGTCAAGAACCTAAAAAAATCTGTGAATGTAGCAGAAAAACCTGTGGAATGCGTGGATAACAATCTCCGATTTACGCGACGCTGTCACTAAAAAAAGACACAGATTGCAGTTGCTTAGGCAAAAGTTGAAACTATCTTCCATTCTCAAACGACAAGTAATCTCTCTCTCTTTCTCTCTCTTATCGTTATGGCAAGGGCAAAATGGTAAACTTAAAGAATCGAAACTCGTTTCACCAATCGAATCCTATTTCCCCTTGAAAGTCCATACACGCTCGCACATGCACAGATAAATCTTTATCCAGTTTCTCATATATGTAACGTGAGTTTCTTTTTTTTTCGATGATAGATGAACTTTCTTGAAGATTGGGCTTCTTTCGATAAAGACCACTCGGTTTCTTTGCTTGGAGCTACTGAATCTTTACGAGCTAGCACTCTTCGTCTTCCCGTTATTGGAGGAGCAATCGTATGCGCTTATCTTTACTCTTTATATACAAATTGGTTTTTTTTTTTTTTTTTTTTTTATAAATTAACGTGGATTTGTTTTTCACAGGCTGATGTCCAAAGCTTGCAGGATGCTATCGTTTCAGCAGTCGACATTATGCAAGCAATGACATCATCTATATATTTGCTCCTCCCAACGGTATATTATATATCTCCAAAATTTCGACACACACACACACACACACATATATATATATATATATATATATAAAGTCTTAAAATTAAAAAAAAAGTTTCACATATTTAATCAGGTTGAAGAAGTAAATTCATTAGTAAGCGAACTTGCAAAAGTCACCACAAAAGAACGAGCTTTACTCGAACAATGCACCGACCTTATTTCCTTGTTAGCAGCCATGCAGGTACATCCATACACCCCCCCCCCCCCCCCCCCCCCACCCCCCGACACACAACACACAACCGTTGTCTCTCTCGTTCTGTATCTAATTGTGTATATATAATTCATTACAGGTAAAGGACAGTAGTCTGAGAACACATATACTACAACATAACCGAGTATGAACGACGAAAAAAGCATGACAGAAGACTTTGTAGTAGAAACTGATGTATTTGACGGGGTCCGTCCACTCTCTACATGCTAACACCTAAAAAAAAGAAACTCGACTTTTTAGACCTAGTCGAGGCAGGCACCCATCGGAGGTTTATAATAACCAATTACCTAACGACACGTGGCGTTTGTTTATTTACCCGGAAGTAGAAAAAAATCAACATTATGGTGCTTCGCCTTACTAACTAAGCTTGTACACGTGGACTTGTTGTTTTCCTGTTTTCCGATTTTCTTCGACTCGTTTTTTTTTTCCCACTTTCCGGGGAGAGAATGGAAGACGGAAATGTATATATATTGTAGTAGTGTTCTAACCTTTTAATTTGTCATCAATCAATTCTTCTTTGTCTTAAGTTCTGTTTGTATATATACTTGCCTTTTTCACTAATTCAATTTTAATCACGACCGTCGATCTATATCTCTAATTATCCATTTTTTGAAAAGAAAAAAAAATTGTGAATTAAAAAAAAAAAGAAAGAAAATCCAATTCCAAGCTCTAATTACGGTTAATTAATCCTTTCTTGATGAAAAAGAAATCCGCTCTCCAACGTAGTCGTCTCCGACTCGTCTCCCTCCGCCCTCTGGACGTACGTCATTCTAGCTGCCGTTGATCGGTTGCTAACCCTAATATTCAAATCGAGGGAATATATAAATCCCAGCGACTTGGAATTTTTTTAAATTTATTTAAAGCTAATATTGGCAATTATATCGTTTTAATTGTATTTTTCTCGGTGTTCAAAATGTGCTAATCAAATTTTACACACACACACACACACGCACACACTAACTTTATGATATATATAGTGCAGTTTTAACACATGGATTAATTTTAAATATTTGGTAACAAAATGTTGATAAATTAATTTTAAATAATTGGTAACAAAATGCTGATAAATTAATGGAAAAAAATTAAAACTAAAAAATATGATCGGATTTAATATTTGTTTGAGATCAAGAAAACAGAAAAATAGAACGTATTAAAAAACCATTATTAGTTGTACGTGAAAACACCACTAGAATAAAACGTAACTAAAAAAAAAAAAGAAAAAGAAAAAGAAAAAGAAAGAAACAGAAAAAGCAAGCCTGTGAAGAAAGAATATATCTCAGTACTCATCATCATCATCATTATCAGCGTCCTCCATGGGTGGCTGCGCAGCAACACCGGCCAAGAACTGATCGTGCATGGCAAGAAGTTCTTGATTGAGGCGGTTGTGTAGTCCGATGACGTTATCGGGAATAGGGCCGACGAAATCCTCGTCTCCGGGCAGGGCGACGAAGTCATCTTCATCACCTAAACCTTGTTCGGCCTGGACGATGTAGGGAAACGTAGAGACGTATGCCATGGAAAGTCGGCATACAGGGCAAGGCCGAGGGTGTTGACCTGCGCGGTACCATTGGATGATGCAGTCTCTGTGGAAGATGTGGTAACAATCTCTAAAATGGGCGTCTTGAATTCTGCAAAACAAATGGTCTAATTTCATATATATATATATATATATATATATATATATATATATATATATATATATATATATATATATATATATATATATATATATATATATACTTTGACATATAGATTCAAATAATTTATGTATAATTTGACAAATTATTTAAATGTATATAATCAATAGTATACGATGTATTATATATATATTTAATAATTTGACATATAGATCACAATTCACTATATACAATTATAGATTAAATGATACTTTGAATCTATAAAGTAGATTGAATTACACTTTGATTATTTATCACTATTGATAATACATATTAGATCACAGATTCACAATTGAATAGACGTCAATCCCTTCCTATAAGATTAATATAACTTGACATATATAATACACTATATAAGGTACTAGTTTAAAAAATATTAATGTCTGTCGTGTTAAATAACAGCAATTCATTTTTAGTAGTATAATCTTCTGTTAAATTTTATGTCCAAATTTCTATTTTGAATTTGTGACTTATTTCAGATTTTTTTTTATTGCAAATTGACTTATATTTTGGGGCGTTTTGTTAAAAGAAAAGAGTAATAATAAAAATAACAGTAGTAAAAATAATAATAATAATAATAATAATAATAATAATAATAAACTATAAGTTGAAAAGAAAATAAAAGATTGGTAGCTTATAAAAAAATAACAATTAGTGAGAACCCCCTCTATCATTTTTTTAATAAAGGTAGGTCCATCCCCTTTTCTTTTATTAGTGATAGATCCGACTTTTTTTTATTGTCAAATTTACCCTTCATTCCTTATTATTCACTCTCAACTACTTTAATGCCTATTTAATTATAATATTCGTTTATTTATTTAAAAATATTTATTTTAATTTTATTTTCGATTTTAATTTTGAATTTTTTTTCAGTTTTTTATTTGAAATCGATTATAAAAATTTCTAAAAATAATTATATATATTTTTTTAAATCAACTATTTCGAAATCAACTATTTTCGGAATCAACTATTTCCATAATCAACTATAAATTACTGAAAAAGTTACCTTTTTTGTTCGTTTATTTCCCTAATCAAATATAATATTTCCGTAAACAACTACATTATTTGCAAAATCAACTATTATTTTTTCAATTTTTCTAATTCATTTTTTCAGTTTTTTTTCTAGCTGATTTACCAAAACGACAAATTACTACATATTATTGAAAACAACTAAAAAACGTTGAAAACAACTAAAAATAAATAAAGTACAATTTCTTTTTCATTTTTTTAATTCAATTTTTTTTCGATTTTTTTATTCCAGCAGAGCATATTATTGAAAAAAACTATAAAAAAAATTAAAATCAACTACCAAAAAAACCAAAAATCAACTAAAAACTCTCGAAAAACAACTATAAACAAAATAGCATAATAACGAAAACAACTATATTGTTGTGTAACATGCCCATCATAAAAAATCGTCAAATAAAAAATTCAGAAAATTGCTTCTCAAGTAACAAGATCGAAGCATTAGAGGAAGACAAATCATTGCCGCAAAGTCAATTAGAATGGCCCTCCTCACATCATCCTTCCAACTCGACAATGGAGAGAAATCCTAGAACGAATAAAAAAATAAAATATAGATTGCCACAACCTGTTAATCCAATCTTCAACCAAACAAAACCCTAAAATCGCGGGCATGGAAGATATGAGATGACGGCGGCGGTGCATAACTGAATTGGAGGAGTGGAAGTCAGGCGGAGGTGTAATGGAGGAGTGGCGGCGGCAGTGCGGTTGTGGGGTTCCCAGCTCATCGTTGTCGAGATGTGGTGCCGCCTTCTTCCTCTCCTTGCCCCCGCCTCCGATGCTGCAGATTTTTAGGTAGAGAAAAGGAGAAGAAGAGATGGAGATAATATTTGACGATACAACGGTTGTTGGTAAAAAAAACGTGGCTAGGGTTTTATGTGTTAATTAGGGATAATATAGGTATAACACCTAATAATTATATAAATATTAATTTAATTAAACAATTAAAGGGGGTTTCACTATTATTGAGAAAGGGAGCGGATCCATCATAATATATCCTAATGTATTGGGGGTTCTCACTAATAATCCCTATAAAAAAAAATAGATTTGGTCAATTTTTTAGCCACGTGTAGAATTTTTAGGCTGACAAATTCGGTAATAGCAGATTAAGAAGATTAGGAGTGAAGTTAAGTAGGCAGCCACGTACACTTGTGTGTTTGCTTTCAAAATTTGTACTTCATTTTTTCCCTTTATCTGACCCATGCAAAATTAGTCTTGGACAAATTACGAAAACGATTCTTTCAATTTGATCAGCTTACAACAAAGAAAATTTATAATTAAAATGTGTAAATTACGGCAGATAAATTACTAATTTTAAGTATGAAATAATTTTATTTAAGGGTTTTAAATGGTTGGTTGAAGATTTGAAAGAAAAATCATTTTTTGGTAAAGAAAGGAATTTTCTAGCTATTTTATTATTAAAAAAATCGAAAATTTATAAATCTGTATAATTTCAGAATCTGGAAACTTGTTTAGTTAGGAGTCTTAGTATTTAATTTCACAAATTTTCAGGGATTCTAGTATCGAAATTAATTTTTCACGGATCCAATAAAAGAAAAAAATGGATTTTTATACGATTTGCACTCAAGGGCATTTTAGTCATTTTTTGCGTATTAACTGATTTATGTGGAAATTTGGTGTTTCGTGTGATTTATGCGATTGTGTGAATATTAATTTGTTATTGGATGATAAATGAAGTAATATATAATATTAATATAATAATGTAGGAGGTCGTAAGGCAACGAGACGTTGCCCTATTGGCTGCAGCCGATGCTCTGCAAGAGGCTTGTGCTTCGGAGAGATTGCTCAACTCCTTAAGGTAATTATTGTTTAATTAAACTTATATATATTGGGTAATTATTGATCTTAATTACAATTGTTTTATCGAATTTCGCAGCACGTTATCGCAGTTTCCTTTGGCGGAAGGAGACGATCTTCAGCCACATGTGGACAAATTCTTCGACCTTCAAGAAGATCTTAGCTCGAACGAGATTGATAATGCAGTCATTAACAAGCATAACCCCGTTTAGAAATAACGAAGAAACAGAATCAAAGTGCACCACCACTAATTCCGTCTAGGAAACCCTAAATCTCGCGCTCGAGTGCAAGAAAAATGCAATCAAATGGATAAAATCCGCAGTAGCCCTCGATCTCCAACCGGGTCCCGCTCAAGCGGGCCCCACAATCGTAGCCCCCGCGGCCCCCACCAAAACTAGCCCGTCGAAACTGAAGGCGGTTTGCGTAATTAAAAAGAATAAGAGGAGCGTCAATGCAGATAATAATACTAATACTAATACTAAGAATAATAATATTCGATTAATATTGGCTTCTTCGGAAAAGGAGAATAGAAAGGCGGAGTGGGAGTAAAGGGGAGCACGATGGGCCCGGCTGCTGAGCTGGCGGGGTCGTTGCTGGAGGAAAACAGGAAGCTGTTTTTGAGCTACGTGGAGAAGTACCTTGATGAGGTGGACAAAAGGAGCGCGCTGATTGGTTGTGATAATGAGCGTGAGGTGGCGGTGATGATGTATAAAGTGAAGATGGTGAGTGATTGGTTGAGTGTGTTTGCCAATAGAGGTTTGGGGAGTGGGAATAGCAATTTCGGAGAGTCGGAAGGTGGGATTGCCTGTGGGAGGGTGCGTGATAAGATTTACGGGATTTTGTTGAGCCATGTTGAGAGGAACGCTGCTATGGCTTTCGAACGTGATTAAATTATTTAAAGGGTCTATTAGATATAACCCCCTTAAACATTCAAATAATAGGGGTAGATCCAAATTTAAATTTGCCATTTTGATAAAAACCCAAACTTTTCTAAATTACATAAGTACCCTCAATCAAATCCCACAAATCCCGTTACTTTACCTATTGAAATAATATCAAATCCCTCTCTATTTTCCCGTTAAAACACTATCCCCACAAAACCACTATCAAAATCTGCAAAACGTCCCAAAGAAAACCAGAAATTTATACACCGGCGATTGACGATTTTCTGCACTCCGAAATCCCTCCATATTTTCCCGCCGGGTTCGCCGCTTCCACCTCCGACCGCCGCCACCTCCGTCACCGTTGTCGCCGGTGGCCAACGACGATAACAACGATATTGGCCATAAGCAACACCTCCACCATCGCCTAGTCCTCCACCACCACCACATCCGACCACCTCCACCTCCAAGACCGCCAAAAACGACCAAGACCTCCGCCGCTCCCGCATCCAAGGTCCTAACAATCAATTTAGGAGTGATATCGTCGTTCGCCGCCGTCGCCGTCGCCGTCACTGCTCCAATCTAAGGTTACTCAAATCTAGGATTACTCAAATCTAGGGTTTTGATAATTCTTCGGCCCATAGTTGATTAACGAGATGCATAGTCGAATTACATCTGTATTAATATACTATCCCATATCATTTAATAGACTATCCCACTGGTATAATTTTACTATGGATCTCGTTAATCGACTATGGGCCGAAGAATCATCAAAACCCTAGATTTGAGAAGTGACGGCGGCGGATTTGTGTTTTAAAATTAATAGACTATCCCATGTATCTAATTCGACTATGAGCTTAGTTAATTGACTATTGGAAAAATAATAATATATATGGAAACTGAATAATATGTTTGTTTGAAATACTAATCAATTAGGGTAATTTTCCTTATTATATGAAAACGATTAGGGTAAATAATAATATATATGAAAAAATAATAATATATATGGAAACTGAATAATATGTTTGTTTGAAATACTAATCAATTAGGGTAATTTTCCTTATATCGTGTAATAGACTATCTTATTGATCTAATTCGACTATGGATCTCGTTAATCGACTATGGATCCCGTATTATTCAACCACATAGTATATTAATAATTTCAATATAGTACATTAATCTGCTATGATAGTATATTACGGTTATAGTAGTGATATGAAATTGTGTTACAAACAATATACCACTGAAATGACAAGAACATTGAGAACAACACCAACGTAAAGTATTCCAACATAACCAATAAAATAGAACATTAATAATCTCATAATTTCAATCTAGGGTTTTGATAAAATACATAAACACATCATAACACAATCAAACCAATATGTCGAGTTAAAAAACTCTAGTACATTAATAATCTCATAATAGTATAATAAAATGATAATGGTAGTATCATGCGGTATTCATAATAGTATACTACTGTATTACAACGGTTTAACACTTAACCGAAGTTACCGAGCCATTACATCGTAAACACCTCTTTATAGCAACCAACCCACCAAACCTCAACAAAATCCGTACGAAATTCGCCATCGAAAAAACCTAAAATCATGAAACAAAATAAAAAATGCAGAATACTAAAAAATGATTAAATAGATAGCAAATACATTTGAATGACAATACATTAATATCATCAAAAATAAACTTAAAATGCAAAATCCATACGCTAAATTAAAAAAGACTACGAACTATATTTTAATGTACTACCCAGCACACTTAAATCGGCTGTTATAAACAAATAAACCAACTATCGATCGGGATAAAAAACATGAACTCGACCACAGCGGACAATTATTCCGATTATTGCATAAACCAACTACGAAGCTCATATAAAACAACTCTGGTCCGATCTGCGTGAACCATCCTCTTCTAACTCTGTCAATCCTTTTTCCAAACAAACATCATCATCTTCTAACGGACAACGATGAACGGTCAAATCCGAACCTATTTCCACGCCGGTGAAAAAACGATGGAAAACGATGAAAAACGATGAAACGCTGGATAAATTCTTCAAAACCGGTTCAAATCCGAACCCGATTGAAAACGATGAAAACGATGGAAAACGATGAAAAACGATGAAAACGATGAAATCCGAACCTATCTTCAAATCCGATGGAAAACGATGAAACGCTGGATAAATTCTTCAAAACCGGTTGTACAAGATTTGATAGAAACCGCCAATATACTCACGTAATTTTATTCCGTGATTTTAGGCAACATATCAGCAATCTCATATCACGTAGTTAAGAAAGTAAATACCGTTCAAAAATAAAACAAAATAAAAAAGGGGTATTAAAGGGAAATTACATAATATATTTTGCCAAGTTGGCAAATTTGGGTGTATCTCAAAAAGGGAAAAATTAATTGGATCTACCTCATTAGAAAATATGAACAAGGGGGTTATCCCTAATAAACCCTTATTTAAAAGAGTCGTCTTATATGTAATCAAAAAAATTATGTAAATAAATATTACACATTTTATGTATATCTAGAATGTGTAATTAAATCAGTGACGTGTTTTTTTCTTTTTTTAATTTCCCCTTTCCACATATAAAATACAAAAGAATAATAATTAAAAGTGAATTAATTTACTTTGAAATAACAATAAGTCAATAACCTATTTGTTGGTTTAATTACGGCCTGGAGGCCCACATATAAATTAAAGAAAACCCACAAGTAATTCAAATTTCATATATAGAATTTGAGCTTATAGTGTATTTGGGCTTTAATTATGAGTTTGAGCCCATCAAATTCTTAGGCTAGTGTAAATGATCTGAACTCGCCAAATTTTTCGAGCTGGAGCTCGAGCTCGTGGAGCTTGTCGAGCTCAACTCTTATTCTTTTATTTAATTTTTTTTTTCTTTTATTACTGGTAGCGGTAGTAGTAATCCTCCATCGAAATGGATCAAGTAGAAATTCGAAGTCTAGCCCAGAATTTCTGAAGTTCGTGCGAGGATTCTATAAATGATGCTAAGTAGTGTATTTTGGTGATGTATAATTAACACAAAATCCCTTTTCGTTTATTATTTTATTGCCAAAATATTACTAAACCTCTGATTTTCTTTCTTCAATATAATGTTTTAAATAGTGTAGCATTATGGAATACAATTTTAAGAAAATTCTTCTAAGTATGTTTCGAAATTTTAAAGTGTTCTAAATACTCAAGTACGATTTTAAAATCAAACAAATTTCTCAAAATTTTAATTATTCAAGTTAAGCTTTATTTTGAAATAGATCCTTTATAACAAACGCTTCCGCTAAAAAACGAATTTTCCAAAGAGGGGGTACGGTGCTACACCTCAATAATAAATCTACACGTACAAAAATATTTTAGAGTCTTGAGTGTTGCTGCATTGAAGAAGACTCAAACGGAGACGACAACTGCATTGGAGACGACAACAACGAGAAATGGTAATTGTCGACGTAGTGGCTGTGTGCAGCAGCAGATATAGGCATAAAGCTAGCATTGCCACCCTCCGGATCGAAAAATACTATTTCATCCAACCGGTGTAACAACTCAGTCCTAAAACTCTCTTCTTTAAAAACATCCTCCTCCTGCCCAATATATAGATATATATATATATTGGAGATATTAATATTAAATGATACACTTCACTAACAGCTTAAGCTTTTGGCTGAGATGGTCATTCAACAATTTACATATATATAAGTTGGCAACTGACAATATGATATATAAACAAGACAATGATAAACAATACCTGATTGAAGGGTTGAATAGAAACGTCGTTTCTCCGATCTTTAAAATACACAGCAGCAGTATTTCTAGGTGTATTGGCGAGCAGCTCCGATGTGAGGATAATAATACTTCTCCGAAATTCAAAACCAAAACCCTCACAATCCTCTAAAACACCGTTATCAAAGATATCCAACAAGCTCTTGTAGAAAATATCGTCCGCAAATTCCACTCCATCGACGAACACAACCATGCACGGATTCTTATTCACTTTACCCATAAGAGATGCCTTCTCTTTCTCACCGCCTCTGTAGTTGTCGTGTAATTTGATATACGTGAAGAACGATTCCCCGAGCGATTGCGTAAGGCAAGCAATCAACTTCGTTTTAGCGTTGCGGTTGAGACCTCCAAACATGTAGTTTCTCCTTTGCAGACTCGGCATTTCCAGTTGACTATCACCCGTTTTCAACAAAACATCTATTATCGAACTAGTTACTTTACCCGTACTCGTTTCGAGGCTTTGCAACGATCGAATAACGGATTCTAACTTCCTCTTGTCTTCGGTTGTCGGAAGCCGATGGCACGATTCTTCTATCTGCATTAACGAATAACATCAAATCGAAATTAAAAAAATTGGCGTAAAATAAAATAAATAATTACCTGTTTGAATGCACATATTAGTGGTGGTCCACAAGGGCTGTGAGACGCCAATAGGCCACGAAATGCTTCGACGACTAACTCTCTCAGCGAAGATAAACTCTCGCCAGATTCCGACAAGTCCAAAAATCGACGCTGTAAGTGAAACACCTTGTCCAACGCTCCCACGGTCTTCTTTAAATGTGCAATATATTCATCGGCTGTTCCAGCTTTGAATTTGAAGTACCGATCGGCCACACTCTGTTCGGGCGAGTAAATTCTAAACGACAATTTTCGAGATCCGACCCATGTATCAACACATAAGACGACTTTCTTATCAAGCTCCTTTGCGACTGCCACCTTTGACATAACGTGCTTAATCAGCGTTTGTTTGATGGCGTTCCCACCTTCTCCAAGCTTAATCAAGAAAACATTTCTAATTATTACGTCACGTAAACGAACATGTTTTCTGTTGAATAATAATCAAGAAAACATCTACTTACACGAGGTTTGTGTGCGATTATAAGTAACGCATCTAGTGCAGCATCGGAGGCATGAACGATACATCCATTTCCATAAGCCTCCGTAACGAGTTCTCTAAGCAACACCCTTGCAACAGCCTTTTCATCGTCGAACCTCTCAACGACGAGAATTTTGAATTCGTCAATGAATTTCGTCATCTACAAATTCCATAAGAAAACAATTTCTATCAAGGGAGAAAAAAAAGAAAAAAAAAATCATCAACGAATGGAAAAACTTGTACCTCGACACTGTCCTTTAAATAACTACAATCATGGTTCTTATAGCATGTATTACAAGAAGACACGAGTTGATCGGGTCCCACATTTGAAGTCAAGAAAATAATACACTGAGAGAAGTCGACAACGTTCCCCTTAGTATTACTACTTAGTGCATTATCATCGTCACTCAGAATACGAAGGAGAACCCTTGTTACAGTAAGGGGATCGTTGTCGATTTTGCTTAGTAGAATAACCGAATAAGGACGCTTCGCGACAACTTGAGTAAGCCGATCCAACAGATGCTTCTCTTTACTCTCCGACCCGAAGGGAAGAAAATCATAAGGTGGTGGTGCCGCCGATTTCATTGGAAGAAGATCTGCATACTCCGAGATATCTATCTCCACGATCCTGTTTGCGTCACAATACCAATGAAGTGCAACAGCCTTTGCAATCTCCCTTTTACCAACTCCAGTAGGGCCCACAAGGAGAAACGACCCCCTAGGCCGTTTTGTAATTATCGGTCTTTCGGAGGATAAAACTTCGTAAATTTCATTGACCACGTGTTCTTGATTCACCACTCTCTGGTTCGTCATATAAACGGCTCTTTTCTTGCGATCATTATCGGATTCAAGAATCTGAGTAAGAGGCACGTCAGTATGCCTGCTTATTACCTGCGCGCCATAACAACACAAACACAGGTATCGGATAAATAAAAGTTGCCGTTTTCGGATTAAAAAAAAAAAGACTAATAAATAAAACCTCCGCAACATCACAAGCCTTGACTTCCAATAAACGAGCGAAACGAGCAAGTAGTATGCGTCGGATATCGGAGAGAAACTTGTCGACCGCTGCAGCCACTCCTTGTGACGTAAGATTTGTTTCTGTCCATTTAAACGAAGAAACATCGTCCATAAACAATCGAAACTTTCTAGTTTCTTCCGGAAAGAAAATAGGACTACTTCCGGAAAAGTCCCATCGCACGAAAAATTCTCTCATGTGAAATGATGTCGAATCACGTTCCGACCTCAATCGATCGACCCAAGATCGGGTGGCGGAGCTGTTGTTGTCTCTGTATAATTCAACTAGTTCGACAAGAGCTCGATCCAGGCGATGCGCCTCGTCATTGAACTCGATAATTTCGTCATCGCAATTTCTGATTCTTTGTTCCGCCATTCTGCATGCCTCGTCCAAGATTCTGACACGTTTTTGTGGCGTTTCATCGTCTGCTTACAAAATGCATACAATAAACGCAATCACAAAACCACACACTTTTGAAAAAAAAAATTGACTTACTGGGGAATAGGTTGGTACCGAACGATTCAATGCCGCGAACGACCAGATCCAAAGCGGCCGCCGAAATACGAACGACGTATTTCTTCTCCAGCTCCGATTTGGCTCCGGCAAACATCGTCGCCGCTTTCTCCACCATCGGAACCCTAAATATTGTCTTTATGAATTTTCGGACTAGTGGTGCAGAACTGATCACTGTCCAATTGTATAATTACAAAATTGTATAATTACAGTTTACATCCCTCAAGTTTGATGTTCGGTAAGCCCAATAATTTTATGGGTCGACCCAGAAATATTATTGTGTACTGATTATCTTGCCTTTTAGGAAAACCATTTATTGGACCTCTCATCATTTAATAATACGATTGGGTTTCATTATATTATTTAATCTTATCTCAGGAACCAAACGAGGCGCTATAGTGTTATCCCAGCCTTTTAGGAAATTTGTAGGATGCGATTGTTTCAGCAGTTGACATTATGCAAGCAATGACATCATCATTACATTTGGTGTGTGTGTGTATATATATATATATATATAAAAATAATATCAAGACTTGTATATACAATTTATTTATTTATTTATTTGGTAATGCATGAGATATCTAATGGCTCTTTTATATACTTGCCTCTTTCACTAGTCAAGAGTCAAATAAAAACATATGTGAAGCTGATAAAAGTGGCTAAAATTTAAAGAGTTGTTCAATTTTAATCTTGACCGTTGATCTATATCTTTTAATAATCCATTTTTTTGAGGATAAAAAAACTAATCGCAAGTTTTCCGATGGTTAAAAATCACCGGTTTTTCAAATAACTTCATCGATCGATTAGGTTAATCAGCATTTTCATTTGTATTTAACAATTGAACCGGTCTGTGGTCATGTTTAAGAAAAAGGAGAAAAAAATAAATTAAAAAATAGGAAAATTACAGTTTTCATCTCTCAAGTTTGCACCAATTTCACTTTTTGTTCCCTATATTCACAAAAAAAAATATTTGAGCCCCCATGTTTCATAAATTCAACATTTTCAGTTAACACTAATGGAATCAAGCGTGTGTCCATCACTTCATTAACTGACAGAGCAACAGTAAATTGACGGAAAATGACCAAACGTGTTCAATTAATGAAACATGAGAGATCAAATATATTTTCAACGATCGTAAGTGACCAAATGTGAAATTTCTACAAACTTAAGGGATGAAAATTGTAGTTTTTCCATTAAAAATGGTAGATGAATAGATTATTATAAATGAGGAGTAAGTCACTTTTAAAGATATATTTAGAGGGGTTTGCTTATCTGGTAAAGGCAGTTGGAATCTTTGGGTGGCTAATTAAATCAAGTTTAAATAACTAAATATTATATCTAGTTTGATTCTTTTGTCAGGTTAATGACATCATCAATTATTGTTTGAGAGTTTCGAATAATTTATTTAATGTTTTATTATCCATCTGATTTTTGTATATGAAACATTTTGACAAATTTTAAAATGGTCCTACATTGTACTTAATTTTATAAAATAAGGTGTTCTTTTTTAATTTTTTTTTAAAATCGAGACTATTTAATAGTTTTTTTTATTAATCGGCAATTGGTGTACATCTATCTTAAACGACAACAGCTTGCAATTTGTGCTAATTACACTCTCGTTCGAAAACTTAATGATTTGGTATGGGTTTCGTAGATGCTATACCACGATCGAGTGAAATACAACGAGCGATATATAAGCATTGATGCAAATCTTATGACAGAAAAAAATTGGAATACAATCAAACTCTAATTAGGGTTAATTAACCCCTTCAGCCGGCACTAATAATACAGATTAAAATTAATTAATTAATTATGGATCAAATGAACAGTCTCAAAAGCTTCGTTCCATTTCCATTTCCATGGTGGTTTTGGTGACGTTGATGAAAAATAAAACCGCTCTCTAACGTAGTCGTCTCCGACTCGTCCGATGGCGGCGAAGCCGACCTGCTATTCTCCCTCCGCCCTCTCGACGTCATTCTAGCCGCCGTCAAACCGCCGTTGTTATTGTTAACCCTAATGTTCGAATCTCGGGAATTCATGCACAGCCCGTTGTTGTCGTCTTCGAAACCCTCGTCAAGCTCAGGCGAAGACTGAGGGGAATATTCCGGCAAGCAGCGAGGAACTCCGCCGCCGAGAACCGTCTCGACCGCGGACTGACAGAGGTGCCAGTTTCCGGTGGACATCAATCCCACCGCCCCGTTCACCGGATTCACGGTCCTCCCGCATGCTTCAAACAGTAGAGATTGAAACAGAGCTGCAAATCAATTAAACATTCATCATCATCAGAATTCAGAAAAAAAAAAAGAATATATATATATATATATATATATATATATACATACAGGTTCGCTGAGACTGAGGAACGGAAGAAAGGAAGGACATAAGTCCGGCGCGGCCGAAAAACTTGGCGACGAAAACGGTGGCGTTTGCCTGAGCTTGTGGGCTTTCTATACCCTGCAAACTTTGTCGGAGAATGCAGTTTTCATTACATCCCTTTCTGAGTATTCTGCAGCCATTGCAGCTCATACTTATTCTTTCTAGCATCTATCTCCCTCTATGTGTGTGTTGAGAGAGAGAGAGAGAGAGAGAGAGAGAGAGAGAGAGAGAGAGAGATTCAGGGGGAGGGAGAAGGGAGAGAGGAGGAATATATATATAGGGAAGGTGGTGGTAGCCGGTGGTGGTGGAGGATTGCATCAGCCAGGTGTGATGTGGCGAATAGTTTTTAAATATATATTAATTAATTAATTAAGGATTAATCAACATTGGGTTGGTAAGTAACCACGATTAGTGAGAAAATGAGAAATGTATTAGTTAGGTGAATGGGGTTAAGATTTAATTGGATGGGGTTCCCAAGGTGTTGGGGTCAACATATATATAAACATTCGTCCTTTCAACACCATTTAAAGGTTTTAATTACCATAATTTTGGGATAATCTATTAAGCTATATATTGGTAAGATTCCTATATGTCATATATAATAATATAATTGGATATAATTTTTTATACAAATTAAAATAGGAGAACATATATAGTCTAAAGATCGAAGATTTAAATATTATGTCGTTCATGCACACAACTCGAATATCTTATTTCTTCACGCAGCTTCTTTATTTGCATTTTCTTGAACTTTCTCCAATGATAAACTCCATTCAGATAGCGAATAAAATCCCAACTAATTAAAACTATATAAAATATGACCTTTAATAATTCACAAAATAATATCATGCATGGAAATAAATCTTCGCCAATACAAGATAGTAATGATATAATACATTAATATATGCAATAATATGAGTGGAAAAAGAAATAGTAGTAGCAAATTAATCAGCATGCATGATTGTTGGTTTGGATGTGAAGGGAAATTCACGAAGCTAAAAAGAACAAGGATAAAGCTAAGATCTTAATTTGTTAAATTAATTAATCCAATTAAACTTCAAATAATTGGGTTTGTGGCGAATGGGATTCAATTGCCCCCTAATATTGTTCTATATAAAAATGCACCAATAGATTTTCTTCTCCAAATGTTGTATATATATATAATATATATACGAGTGGTCCACTTGTGACTAAGTTTGAGCTGTTCTATACATACATATATATATAATATATATGCATATCCACAATGTTGTATTAGCTAAGATTTGGAGAGAGAGAGAGAGAGAGAGAGAGAGAGAGAGAGAGAGAGAGAGAGAGAGGCACTTTTGGCATCATGCATGCATATGCTTGAGAAGAGTTGTCCTTCCATGGATTAGAGAGACAAATTGATGTTCTTACACTCTAAGGGACACTACAAATTTAAATTTTTATTTTCTTTGGATAATTTGATTTCATCATGAAAAGGTTTACATGATGAAAATGTTGATATTAATTAAATAAGTGGTGCTTACGTATACACTCCATTCATTGAAAGTGGTTTAAGATTCTGCACACGGATTCACTCTAAAAAATAATCTTTTGAGCGACAACACTAATTTTCACATGATCAGGCAAAAAATATTTTCACTATGACGGTAACTAATTATTACTGATATTATATAATCTGAGAATCGATATTTGAAATAGCTTGTGAATTAATTATCTCCATTAATTTGAAATTTCAAAAAAATATTATTAATTGAATATATGTCAAAAGTCGTTGGATATATATATATGTGGAGGCATGGTGCCGTAATTAGAGGGACAAATTAATTTGTGGCGATTGTTGCAAAGTTATCTCTTTTGGAATTTATTTTCTTAGTTTTCTAAGTCGAAAAATAAAAAATATTAAATTGGGGTACCTTATCCAAATTATGAAGTATTGAAATAGACCACTCTCTACGTTGGCACGCATTAGTGTACAATGTAGTTGCTAGCTTTTTCATTTGTTGTATACAATATATATATATTATTATAAATTACTTTCCACGTCCACTAGGGTTAATTAACCCTATCCAACACTTCTAACACTAACAACTATCTCATTAAAGTTTCGGTTTATTTTATTCTATAGTTGATGAAATTTATCGGATAAATTTTGTTGCGATTGTACCAAATATTCGCACCCTCGAGAACTCTTTCCAATCACGTCACCTTAAGACTGTGGAGCAATTGACTCGACGTCGGAATAATAGTCGCTGAACGACATTTCTATTCTCGTTGGCGAACTCTTCATCCCAGCGAGCTTTCCAGCTTATTTAACTTTTCTTGGACTTCGGCCAAAGATTTTCGCCTTGACCCCATATCTTCATTTTGGCCCAATCCTTTTTCTCTCTATTGGGCCACGACTAAATAGTGTTCGGCCCACAATTGGCAGCACAGTTAACTTTATTTCTTTCTTTCGTTCTTTTTTCTTTTTCTTTTTTCTTGCTAATTCTCATTTTTAGAGAATTCATTTGGGTTTTAATTAAATGAAAGTATATTCTCCATGTAAAAACCAAGTAGAAAACAATATTGTGGTTTAAATATTTGGTCAGCAACTAAAAGAGGCCCAACCCAATTGTTATAATTTGGGCTGGACTTAGATTCTTTCTATTTAATTAATTATCTAAACATACCAACCCTAATACGTCGTATGTTCGAGTTCGAGTTCGAAAAAGATACAAAAAGTTGCATATGTATGTATGTGTGATTAAAGAAAAATTAATGACTAATGTAAAAGGGATAATTGTATTACCAAACAATAACCACTTTTGAATGTGCCGAACTATGTGTCACTCCACAGAAAAACAGTATGTGGCATTGGGTGTAATTACGTGTTCGTTTGATTCATCATTTCATTGTATTAGGAAAAAGTCATTAACAAAAAATATATTGTGGAATTAATCCTAATTAATCCATTGGTTGATGAATGATGACGTCATGCATTATTTATGTCTTAGATTTGGCTAACCTCACTCACTTTATTATTTCCCAATCCATCTTTCTTAATTACTCCCTCTGTCCGATATTATATGTCTTTTTAGAGAGTTTTTCTTGTCCCAAATTATTTGTCATTTTAGATTTTCAATGCATCATTAATTGCACTATTTTCAATTTTACCCTTTATCACTCCTAATTACTTAGTTGTAAAACAAGTAATGTCAAGGATATATTAGTATTTTCCTATGTTTTTTACTATAATCTATACACATTTATTGATTTTCTTAATATGCGTGCAACAACCCAAAACGTCATTTAAATTGGGATGGAGGGAGTAATTAATTATAAATACTAGGGCCCCATTTGGTTGCCAAAATAAGCCATGATTAATTAAATAGTTGGAATTACTTTGATGTTTGGTATCCTCAATAAATTATCGGGTCGACCCGCCAAAATTATATAATCATGGCTTATCTTTCCTTCTAATGAGTATTTTTTTTTTTTTTTTGACGTTTCAAGATCCAATGAAATAATTTTATCTTGTCAAAAAAACAGAGCCTAAATAGTAAATATAATCATTTGCTTGTGGAGTATTTGGTTTTTCCAGATAATCTTGAATTTTAATATATTATCAAGTATGAATATTTTTAATTCCTTGTAATTTAAACTTGCCACTTATACAGTCCTTTGAATTTTACTTGTCCCATACATTCAGCAAAACATCCATAAAACTCATCTACAGTCGCCACGTGTCCTGTTTGTTTTTCTTTGAAGACTCACTGGTATTAAAAGCGTGCCACGTTATACTCGGTTGCCTTTCCCTAAAGTATATGCTAAGGTTGTGTTTAATGTAATTACGCTCTGAATATATATATATATATATATATATTATTTAATTTATTTTTAAAAAAAAAAAGAATTTATCTAATATATTTATATTTAATAAAGAAAATCTCCCTAAACATCAAGCAAAATTCAACAATTAAATTAATAACAACTCATCTCCTAAGCCAAACGAGCCCTAAGTAGGTCACTTTAATTAATGGTTAATCGACTAACCAACGTTGCAGATGACGTCAATTGAGAAAACTAAAAAAGAAAATAATAATAAATAAAGTAAAAGTGAGAGAAAGAAAGAAAGAGAAGAGTTGGCGATGGCTAAGTAACAGACACGTGGCGAATATTTACAATAAACAAATACTGGATATATACTTCTCTGTTTCACACTGGATAGCTTCCTCCCTCGGTGTATTGTTTGGTACACGCGGCGAAATATTCTTTAATTAATTTAACTCCTTTTTAATTAATTATAGACAAAATTAATTACAGCGCATGCCATTGGATTTTCCGCAATCACTAATCAATTATTACTGTCAGTAAATTCCACGGTTCTGATTTATTCAACTTTTTAACCACACGCGTGGGTGATAATTAAATTAAGTTAAAATAAAATTAAATGAGGAGAAAAAAGGAATATAGTTTTTTTTTTTTTTTTTTGACTTGGAAAAGGTCAAGTTCCACTCACACAGTCTCACTCCCACTAATATTTGACCTCTAAATATTATTATTTTTTTAATTTTTAAAAGCCACCAAATCAAGTGAAGAAACCCAAACAGAAAAGACGTGTGATCTGTCTTTACTTGTCTAAATAAAACAACTATTTACCAACCTTTTTTTTTAATTTAATTAAATCCAAATCCTTTGTATTAATAATAAAAAATAATAAAGAAAAAAAAAAGAAAGAAATCCTATACAACTCCTCCACCGCCACTCCTCACGCCACTGCCAACCTCTAAATCCACTTCTTGTTTTCATTTTTTTCTTTATATATATTATTTATTTATAAAACCCTTTCTCTATTTCCTTAATCACTCTCAATTCTCTCTCTCTTCTTTCTCTCTCTACACTCTCTCTCTCTTGTTTCGCATATTTGAATGGCTCTTGAGGCTGTGAACTCTGCACCCGCGGGGGCGGCGGCGCCGCCGCTCAGTAAAACCCGCCGCTTCGAGTCGTGGAAGAAATCGGGAGCCAGAAGCTCCAAGCGGCAGCGGATGATTCAACCTGAAGATGAGTATTTGGCCGTCTGCCTCGTCATGCTCGCCAGAAGCGGCGCCGCTCCTTACCCATCTCCCCCCGCCGCCGGAGATACCAAACAGGCAGAGGGCAACGCATCTCCCGCTCACATGATCACCGCCGCCGCCGCCACCGGTGAAATCAACAAATATGATGGTAATAACCCTGTCTCTCCCATAACCACCACCACCGCCGCCGCCGCTAGTCACTCCACCGGAGAAAGCACACACAAAGGTAACCCTGACGTCGTTCCAGAAATTTCCGCCGCCGCCGCCTCACCGGCGGCCGTGGCCAATCCGTACAAGTGCAGTGTGTGCGATAAGGCTTTCGCTTCATACCAGGCGCTCGGCGGCCACAAAGCAAGCCACCGCGCGAAGCCCCCTACCGCCGCCGCAATCAGCTCAGACGACAGAACCCCCTACACCGCCATCCCCGCCGCCGCCTCAAATTCCACCTCCGCCCTCAACCCAAGTGGTAGGCTTCACGAGTGCGCCATCTGCCACAAATCCTTCACCTCAGGTCAGGCTTTGGGCGGCCATAAGCGGAAGCACTATGAAGGCGTAATCGGCAGCGGTGCCGCTAAGAGCCGGACCACTTCTTCCAACGGCGGCGCCACCAGTGATCAGATGACCGCCGCCGCCGTGATCCGGGATTTCGACTTGAACGTGGCGCCGCCTCCAGAATTGATGTGTGATGAAGAGGTGGAAAGTGCTCTGCCGCCTTTATTCGAATGAACTATTTCACTATCTTTTTTTAATTACATATCTTTAATAATAATATTTTTCAGGAGAATTATTTTTTTTTTTCCTTTTTTTAATTAGGGTTTAATGTATAGGGGTCAAAAAGAAAAAAAACAAAAACCAAAAGGATTCCTTTATGATTCTTTTATTCAAGATTAATGAAGTTTTATTTATTTTGTTTCTCATATTCTTTATGTTACAATTTAATTTGCAATTGTTATTTGTTTTCTTCAATGTAATGTAAAATTAAGTTCAAACTAACTATAGGGTAAACTCATTCAACTCTCTCTAACTCATAGTTTTGTTTGCAAATAAGACCTCATAGAAATTTTTCAAACTACTTTACTCCATACTTCTAAATATTTATTACACTTAGCTTCACCACACTGACGTTACGAAGTCTACGTCACTTGTATATAATATTTTTAGTAATTTGTTTTTCTATTGTGACTAAATAGTACCGCTAAAATTCGACAAGCACGAGCTTTTCTTGTTTTTTAATCGAAAGTAAGTTCGCAATATTTTAGGATTAATATTGCTAAATGTCAAAGAGTAGGGAGTTAAATGTAAGAAATCTAAAATAGTAAGGAGTGTAGTGTAAAAAATTCTCATTGAAAGTTGGCACCAAATTAAAGTATGTGTAATTATCCAAAGGTATTTGTTTATTTTTTGTTTTATTATTTTGGGACATTATAAATATATGGATGAAAGATGGAAGACACTATGCCTAGAAAGGTGGAGAAATTGTGGTTGACACGAAGATGCCCACGTGGCACATGCTCACTGTCGTTGAATTCTCATATTTCAAAAAAAAAGTTTTTTTTTTTTTTTTCTTTTTACAGTAAGTAAATTAAATTTACTCGAAATAAATAACAAGTAATTTTAATTGTTGAATTTCAGGGGGGGGAAAATTAAAATAACATAAAATGGAAGAAAGAAAGTCAATTATATACTACTATATATGGAGTGAATAGCCACCACAAGTAAAACCATGCCAGCACACTTGTATGAATCTAAACACCTTTTGGATAAACCCTGATCTAAATTAAGTTAATTAAATGTGATTAACAAGGAATTAATCAATCATTAATTAATTAATTAATAAAATGGGACAATCGTATTACCAAACAATAACCTCTTTTTGAATGTGCCTAACTAACTATGTGTCACTCCACAGAAATAGTATGTGGCATGAGCTCTAATTACGTGTTGGTTTGAGTCATTTTGTTAGGTCATTAACAAATAAGTACATTTTAATTTGTTTAATCCTGATCCATATAAATTAATTAGGTGCTGATGATGATGATGTCATGCCTTAGCTTGTGCAGTCTCTCACATAATTGGCTAATTACCTCACTCGCTTTATTTAATTATTAAATATTCACTAATCTTTGGTGGTGTAATTAATTAGGGACTTTATTTAATCATTTGTTTATGGAGTGTGGATGAGGCCATGCATTTTTGTCATTCTCATCATACTTCATATAGCGACTCGTTTCTAGATAAGCTTGAGTTAGATGATGAAAGGGAAATTTAATTTTCTAGCTATGGGTTAAATTTGAAAGTGAGAATTTAATTTTGAGGTCAAATTTTATATTTAGAGATAATTGGCTAAAATTTCCTTGAAAATATTTTGTATACCTAACAGTTTATCGGGATATTCTGAATTTGCTAAAAAATCCATGGGATAGCTTAATTGGACAGCTTAAAATGAGAATAGAAATCTTAGACTGATAATAGACAACTTAGTTGTAGCGTTTCGAGTTTCGACCGAAGATAGATTGAAAATGGACAATTTTGGAGAATTTGGACTGAAAATAGACAACTTATATGAAGAAAAAAAATTCCAATGATGTTGTGCCGGAAATTAGGCGGTCGACGGCATATATGAGTTGTGGGGAGAGGCAGAATAGTAGAAGAAATGCTATTTTTCAGTCTAAAATAATTATTTTCTCTCTAATTAAGCTGTCCGAGGGACTTTTATCAAAATGCAAAAATGTAATTGCACTGATTTGAAAGGGTATTAGTGCTCAGGGATGTTCAGCAAAATACACCTTATATTTATGGTTTATATTTTCCATCTAGTTTGTATGCTATCGTACAAAATCGAAGATTTATCCAGTGTACTTATATGACAATGATAATTAATTCCATAGCTAAAAAAAAAAATCAAATTATTATCGAATTCGATTGTTCGATTAAAGCTCGATTGGATTTCTTATAAGCTTAAACACAATTCAAGTAGCTTAATTAGAATTAAAAGAAAATTAAAACTCAACTAAAGTTGCCACGTGTGATGTTGATTATGCTTTAAGACATGGACAGAAACAACCATAGTTATGACAGCTCTTAAAATGGAGAAAGAAAGTCATAAAGTAATTAATTAAGTTGGAGATACAAAACAAACACGGCAGAGTGAAGAGAGATAGGCTAATTAACAGACACGTGGCGAATACTATGTTAATTCATTCTTAGCCAAAACAAAAAAAGGGAATTTCCAGAATCACTGCACCCAAAATCCACTTGCTTGTACGGTTAATCCTCTCATTCACACTAGAATATGCTATTTACTTATAAAATGAATTTGTATTTTATTAACTTTTCAAAAGTAAATTCTCATAATAAACCTAAAATATTTCTATCTTCTTCAGACGTGATTTGATTTTTGAAAGATATCTATGTTAATTGGTGAGGTCTAGTGCTAGTGACGGGCTTGTTCTAGAAGTGGAAATCGGACAGATTGAGTCGGAATTAATTCTTTCAGAAAATTCATTTTTTTTTTAATCAGAATAGACGAATTTGGGAAAATATTCCAATTTCCTCTCATTTAATTCATATGCAATATGATATAGCTATTAGGGTTTTTTAATTGGCCCACCAATTATTCTTTATATTGGGTTATTAAAGATGGCCTAAAAACACGTGAACCTATAATTAAGTAAGCCAATGGGTCAATTTTATTACTGTCTCCGTTCTTAAATAATTGTCATCTTTCACTTTTCACAAAGATTAAGAAACTCAATAAGTATATCTTGATTTTAGAAAAATTATATAAAATTACTAAAACAACCTTCAATATTTAATGATTTATAAGAGAAAATTAATGAATAGGGTTTCATTAATAAGGTTAAAATAGGAAAAATGCATTTAATGCAGTATTGAAAATCTAAAGTGGCAGATAATATGAAACAAAAATATTTTTAAAAAAAGATAGTTATTGTGGAACAGAGGGAGTAGCTTATAAGCACATTAGTTTCCTTAATCCTATTTAGAATTCCTAATCTAACAAGAATTTTACTAATTTAAATATAAATATAATCTCTATAAGTCATGACTCAATTTTACAAGCTACATGCTAGTACTTGAATTTCCTAGAAGTGTTATTGACAATAACTATGATTCAATGCAAATACTCGGTACGACGTATAACTTTTTACAAGCTATATACATATATATCATTGATTGTTTTATTGCGTGTTACACCTATTTCTTGGAATATTAAATAAGCCATGTCCTACATTAGATAACGACTAAGGTTATACAAGTGGTATCAAAGTCATGGCAAATCTTTAAAATGTGGTGAAAATTGTCGGAAATTCTTGGTGTCGAACAAATATGGTGAATTCTCGGTGCGCAAATAGTAGATGACTCGAAGAGCTTTAGATGGAAGGCTTAGTGTTCCTTTGTTCGAGGTTCAATGCACCGAACAAAGAAGGTGTGAGTCCCAGAATGCAAATTGAGTGGAGGCTTCGGATGCCCTTTGTTCGAGGGGAGGATTGTTGAGGTTCAAACCGAGTCTCACATCAATTTAATATGTGAAAGGTTAATCCTTTATAATAAGGGGTTAATAATTCTATTGGTACGAAACAAAACCCAACAGCAAAACTAATTGAGTTTGATTCATATTAAACAATATTATACTATTGTGGAGTTTGTGTTATCCAATAAGTAGCAAACACAAATAAACTCCAAAAAGAGGATTTGCCTACAATTTGATTTTCCTATCATGTGTGAGTTGAAAAACAAAATATAGTTATTTTGGTAATAGACATCGTAATAAATAAATATATATAAATTTATAAATGAATTAATATAATACTAATGTTAATTTTCAGTGGAAAAAACTCATAAATAAATCTTAGTCTGTGATCAGTATTAAATATATGAAAATCTGTACATAAAAAGTAGCAGTGGTAATAGAAGAAGGCCTAAAGCATATCTAAAAAGAATAATTGCAACGCAGGCCCTTAGATTTTCCGGGATGTGTAAAATCTGATTTCGGATTTTCCTTTTTTTCCCTTTTGCCTGATCAAATCAAATATTGGATATTGTCATTTAATTAATCTATCACAAAATACAAAATCAGGAATATAGTAATTACATCTCAAGCCACTAAACAATTACAATTTAACCTTTTTAATCTAGCTTTCTTATTGGTCCAAAACAAAAGAGCACTCATATATTTTAATTTGACTTAGAAAAAGTCCGAAGAGAAGCACAATTGCTCAAGTCAAGTCGGTCATCACTCACCTCTCTCTCTCTAGATATCTCTTTCTCTCACACACACATACACACACTTTCTCTCTCACACACAAACACACACGCAACTCACCTGGCCGCCATTAGCACCTCAATTTCCGGACTCCCACTCATATTTGTACTAAAATTATTCCTTTTTTTTTCTTTTTTTTTTTCTCTTTAATTGTTTCAATAAACTAAAAGAAATTTTATAATTTATTATTTAATGATTTAAATAATAAAACTTTTCCTATTTATAATCCAATACTACTTTCTTCACCAATCAGTACACTATATATTTCCACACAGTCAGTATAATAAAAAATTAATAAACCCAATTCTAAAAGCTCATCCCATATTCCAATTCTCTCTCTCTCTCTAGAATTTTTATGGCTGTTGATCGGTCTCTGAATTCTGCGGCGCCCCTCAAAAAACCCCGCCGTTTTGACTCTGTTGATCAACCTAGGGGCGGCGGCGGCGGTGGCGTGGTCGTCGTCGGCAAGTGGAAGAAATTATCCAGACGCTCGGGGCGAACCAGGCGGAGGCTCCCCCCGGAAGGAAACGAGCGTTTCGCTGCCTTCCTCCTCAGGCTCGCCAGAAGCGGCTGCGGTCCTCCCCCCGCCGCCGCCGCTAATCACTCCACCGGAGAAGCGGAACCGACTGGTAACAAGCCCGCCGCCGCCGCTCCAGCCGATCATTCCGACGTCAAGATATCTAAAGAATCAGTCCCTACTACGCCGCCGGCCGCGGCCAGATCATTCGGCTGCAGCGAATGCGGTAAGGGTTTCAGTTCATACCAAGCCCTCGGCGGCCACAAAACCAGCCACCGCCTCAAGCTCCCAATCGCCGCCGCAATCGACGGAGACGACGACAGAACCCCCTACGCCGCCGTCATCCCCGCCGCCAAACCGAGTGGCAAGCTTCACGAGTGCGACGTCTGCCACAAAACCTTCGACTCCGGCCAGGCTCTGGGCGGCCATAAGCGCAGGCACTACGAAGGCGTCATCGGCGGCGGATCCACAAAGAACCGGAAAACCTCCTCCAACGGCGGCGCAACCAGCAGCAACCAGATGCCAGCCGCCCCCGCCGCCGTGATCTGGGATTTTGACTTGAACCTGCCGCCGCCTGATGATCTAGAAGTGGAAAGTGCTCCGCCGCCTTTAATTTATTCCTATGAACACTACTTTTAGAACCTTCTTTTTCGATTATATCATTAAAATATTTTTTTCTGGAGAAATATTTATTTTTTTTCCAATTAATTACTTAATTAGGGTTTATGTATACTCTAATTTTTATTTATTCAACGCATCTTTTTTTAATGCCAATTCTCGTAATTCTTTTATCGTTCTTGAATTGATCGTCACAAATTTTGCAGTTGCTCGTTTTCTTGAATGTGATTTGTTGATTCAAAAATCAGATTATTCATTGATATAATAAATAAATAAATAAATAAATCACATAAAAGAGTAAAAGACAGTGTGCATAGAAAGTGGCAAAAATATATATATATATTCAATATAAATTCATATAATATTTTGTTGATCATAGTGAAATTCATCATTATATATTCACTATAAATTTTCACAAAATTACAAATATAGATATAAATATGTATAAATTGGATAGTTCCAGCATAAGTATATGGTGTTATTATATTTCTAGAGTAAATTACGGTTGCCCCTCAATTAAGGTTAAATTATAAGATGTATATCTTGGCTTGTGAATATCGAAATCCAGAAAATTGTGTGATCGTGAAAGAAAATTCATAGATGAATAGGGAGGTTGTAATTCAACAGGGATTTTTTCGTAATTTAACCCGACCCTAATTTTCCCTATTTGTTAAATGTATATTACTTGGGCACTAATTAAAGACTATACCGGACATGAATCTTACTAAAGTCGTTACGCGTTGTTTCAGCTTTGTACTAAACATAATTAGTTTGTTTAATAATAATAATAATAATATAATTACTAATATTTGTTTATTAAATTCCTTCAAGTTTGAAAGTGTGAGATTAGTTGTGAATGACACGTGGAACAGGAGTTTGCCAGGTAAGAATGACGAATCTTACCTTACCCTAATGAGTTGTACTTAAGGAAATTAAGGAGATCAATCAAATCCTGTCTTTGCGTGGATTGGTCGATTTTTATTTTTATTTTTTCTAATGCTTTATGCGCAAGTAACAATAATAATTCAAAATCTTTGAACAAGTGAAGTGGAATTTCTGTAGAAATTGCTAGAAATATGTTGTATATAATTTAAGGGTAAATTACAACTCCCCCGAGATAAAAAAAAATCTACTTATCAAAAAACCCTATATCTCCTACAGTTTGTATATTTCTTACATCAACACCCTTTTATAGGGGTGGATGTAAGAAATTCACTAACTACAAGGGGTTGAATGTAGTTTCTAAAAAATGAAAGATTTTTTCGTAAATAAACTTTATCGCAGGGAGGTGGTTGTGTTTATCCTATAATTTAATTACAATATCAACAACTTTTTTTTGATTTAAAGTCATTGAGAGTAATAGCGGTGCATCTTGTTGTTCGCTATCGGTACGGTTTATGCAAATATATAAATCCCAACTCATGAAGCCGTTTTTCCAGCTCGGCTCAGTACTTTTTATGTCCAAAGTCAACGCTTAGAAATCCACTTTGTCAGCAACACCAATTTAGTATCAAACATAAAGCATTAGCTAACGAAAGCTCTAGATCTACCCCTAACTCGCATACAGTTGACCTACAAGTATTCAACCAAGAATCAACTCACTCGAAAGACCGATTTTTACAAGTGCAGTGTTATATTTTGTTTAAATTATTTTCAAAGTTTAATCGAATTGATAACACGTTGCATTAGTTAACACTTCCTCTTTCAGATAAAATTTATATGAATTATTTAGTAGTTAATTGGTTTTATTTTAACCAAAACCAAACTTTTATTTCTTATATTAATTGGCTAAATAACAAGGGATTGTATTGTATCTACAAATTATGTCTAATAAATCGGGCTAAATTAGATGGGCTTTTGTAGCATTAACAAGCCCGTTTAGATGGGCTGAATTATTCGAACCTTCAATACATGGGCCGGAAACACTCTCTTTAGGCCCAATTGTTTTAATTATCAAATTTATTCTAATATCTAAAGATCTTTTATAATTGCCATTGAACTTTATGCTAATTAAATTTTAAACTACAATTATGTAAGAAATGCATTAATCGGTTAATTAATAATTATGTGCATGGTTAATCCCTCATAATCACTTTGCAAAACAAATTGGATACATTGTACATTAAAAAAAAAAAAAAATGAATTCAATATTAATTCGGTGGTTTCTTTAACATTTATTAAATATTGCATTATTTTTTTCTCCCCAAATAAATTAAATAGAAAAGAAATACGCAAAAGTCTGGACAAAAGTCAAGAGACAGGCTGCCAATAATTACCCACATGCTCCTCATAAGAAAAAGGGGTTATTTGCATGTGAGGACAACGTATTAGTTATCTTTTCGACAATTAATTAACATATTTAATATCTAACCCTTATATAATATAATAATTGTTTACCTGCCCCATATTTTCCCCCAAGTCTCCCAATCAAGTACTTTCTTTCATGTTTCATCCCCTCAAATTAAGTTGGATAATTTATTTTATTTATATATAATATGCCCTCATTTCACACTACAATTATACTTAGTGTCCAATACATGACTAAACATTCTGAATTTTCCTTTTTAGCTCATTATTACATTACTTTATATTTTTATTCACATTCTATATTGTTTTCTAAAATGTATTACATATAATTATTAGTCTTACTAATTATCTATGCACCAATAAAAAACGAAATTTACATAAATAAATATTCACTATGGATGTGTATATTATAATGTGTAGATAGTATATTTGACAACCCAGATGTAGATTCTACAGAATCGATGAAGCACATGGTATATATTCATGAAAATCAGTAGTGGGTAATTAAATAATATATTTAAATTGAATCATAAAGTCGGCAGTCAATTTTGAGCAACTCAAAAGTTGACGAGCCAATTAATTAGTAGGTAGCATGGAGGAATATATTTACAAAATATATATATATATATATATATATATATATATATATATATATATATATATATATATATATATAGTAGTTACATACACCGAAGAAAAATAAGCATTTTAATATAAATTACACAGAGAATAATTTGACAATCACTTTCCACCTTTTATTAAAATAAATTGCAAATTGCAATTACATGATTACGAAACAAATTAAATCTTTATTCTTTGCAACAAATGAAACAATCTTAAATAAAAATAAATAATTAAAAGAAAAAATACACATGCAGCCAAGAACACACACATTCACACACTTGCAATATTTAAAAGTAACGGCATAATATAATATCACTGTAGCCCACCACTGTACGCTTTTGACTGTAATTATTGGAGTTTTGTGGGCCCACCGTGCAAATACCCCACCGCCGCCTGCTCCACCTACTGAACTTTTCCGACTCAGTAAGGATGTCCGGCGCCGCCAGCTCCGGCAGGCGGCGGGGCACCTTCAGGCTCACAAGCTGGTGCCATGATAGGCTTCTTCTTCTTCTTGGCCAAGCAAAACAGGCCGACGGCGAGGAACGCTAGGAAGAAAGCGCCGCCTAATGAAACGCAGACTGCGATTATGGTGGTGTGGTTGTGTCCTCCGCCGCCGCCGCCGCCGCCTCCACCGCCGGGGGTGGGTGGAACAAGCTCGTATGTTGGTGGGGAGTACGGGGTGAGTGGGCCCGGGGCGTATGGTGAGCCTGGGGTATATGGGTAATTCGGTGATGGACCTTCCGGCGTGTATGGATAGTACGGCGGGTACGCCGGCGAACCCGGCTTTGTCGGCGGGTACGCCGGGGAATCCGGCTTTGTCGGTGGGTGTGGGTACTTCGGTGGGTAAGAAGGTGTAGATGGCTTCGGCGGCTTGACACTGGGTTTTGGCGACGGCGCCGGAGTTTTCGGTGGGTAGGATGGTGTTTTGGGAGGGTACGCCGGCGTCTTCGGCGGCAAGGCGGGTTTGGGTGGGTAGTGGGGTGGCTGAGAAGTGGGTGGCGATGATGGTGGACTGCCGCCAGTCGGAGTTGGTGGGTAGTAACTACCGCAGTGCTTTTTGCCGTAGCAAGGTGGCGGCGGGGAAACAGGTGGGGGTGGTGGGGGGTTGCATGGAGGTGGTGGCGGCGGCGGCGACGGTGGTGGTGGAGGAGGGTTGCATGGAGGTGGCGGTGGTGGAGGGGATGGTGGTGGCGGCGGAGGAGAAGAGTATGAATAAGCTAGCTTAATGCTTTTGCGAGGCATTGTTTGCACTAGTGATCGATTAATCTTTTGATAATAATAATCTGAGATTAATCACTTTTTTTAAGCTGTTGGCTACTGCACTTGACAATGAATGATAATGGGGGTATATATATAGACCTAAACCACTAACTAGCTTAAAAGTTGAAATTAATTAAATTAAATTTGCTTATGTTTTTTTTTTTTTTTGGCGCCAAGTGGTAAATATTTATTTAATTAAGACAAGAGGGCATCCTATTTTTTCATTGTTTCCCCACTACAAAATGTATGATTGAATGATCTGTATTTCACTTTCAAATATTAATTAATTAATTAAATCGGTGAATTGATATTTTTAATAAGGTGATTATCGTATAACTTGGACCGGGACAGCGCTAATTAATTGGGTTTTGGAATTAAATATTGGGTGCAAATTTAGACCGGATGGTCTATTTTAATAGAAAAATCGGATACCATAGAATGATTGACACGTTGATAGTTAAAATAAAAATATGACTAGGATTCTAATAATTGAAAAAAAAAAGGAAAAAGAAAACTTTGCACAACCCATAACCCCTCTAATCCTAATTATAATCAGCGTGATTTATTAAGAGTTAAGATTTAAGAGTGCCACATGTTAGTAAATTAGTGTAATCCGATTAATATTAAATATTGGCTGATCCGCTCAGAATTATATTTTGTAATTTATTTTAATTGCAATAAGGACGATGAGACCATATGTAACATGCACATGGGTTAGCAGAGACGGCCAAACGAGAAAACCCCATTTTCCACAAAATTGCATACAAGAATGTGGGGAAGCATGTAAAAATACAGGTGTATTTTTTAAATTCTGAATCTTCATTTAAAACGAGTTTTAAATTTTCCTGGGTGGGTTTTTCTTCATTATTACCAGAAAGTTCCCCAAATTTTTAAATATTTATGAAAACGGCTCTAAAATATTTTCGAATAGCGTTTGGATTTCTGAAACGCGAAAAAACATGTATAGAAGTTTCCGAGCATGATAGATGAGACGAACATATGGTAACTTTAAAAATATTTGATAGACAACGAATTATTAATGGTTGTTACATTAGGGTACGCTAGGGTTTTTTATTATAGTTTTTTTTTAATTTTCTTTTGGGTGACATAATCCACGTGGCTAAATAAATTGGGTAGATGGGGTTCATTCCAATTTCAAGTACCTGTCAGTCAAATTTGTGGGACTTAATATTGGATTATCCAGATTTTAATCATTGACAAAAAGAAAAAAAATTGAATTGCGTGGAAGATTCATGCATATGTTGTCCCCCACTCAGTAGTTTTTGACTGCTGGTGGCTTCATTAATTTAACATTTCCTTAATTTTATTTTTTCTAATTAAAATTACTAATATACATTAAAATAAATATATAATGAATTTATTATTTAATGTCAATTCTTTCTTGGGGGAGGTGTGTAACAAATTTTAAATTTGGATAACGTGAGATAAGAAATACTGTATATATGGTGTTCATATTTTCCTAATATCTGACGTGTCATTGTCTATAACCAAGACAAAATCAAACAAATAGATGTCATATGACTTAATTTGATTCCCCAATCCTATAACCCTAAAGAGTTAAAAACAAAAGGTGTTGTTTATATATATAATTATAAATATTATATTACTGTGTAATGAGATAATTCTAAGCAATAGAAGCAATTTAATATAGATTATAGACTATTAAAAACATGAGCTGGTTTTATTTTAATTTGTGTAGAGAAAAATGAAAAATATATTTTGAGCAGAATTAGTTTAACATACACTACAATTTCGATAAGTTAATAACATTCTCTTAATAATAATTTCTTCCGGTTCCGAACTCGGTGAAAGACTGTAAAATTATTAATAGTTCGATAATTTAATATTTCGCTAAATTAATAGTACTGTACTAGCTACAACTTACAATTGTATTAATTTATAAATCTTTTCTTAAAATAATTAGATTAATTCGAGCTAGATAAACCAAGTCTAAAGCATACTTTTATTAATGGTTAATTTTTTTCAAAATTCCGCAAAGAATATATTCGCTGTTGTACTAAGATATGCATTTTAATTATCTTATTAATTAAGAAAAAAATAACGTCATTAATAAGATAATTAATGATTAAACATGAATGATAGAGGTAGATGCAAAATGAATTACGTCACCAATTATAGGCGCAGCCCCTGTGGATGGGCCATGTGTTAATGGTGTACTAATAAGCAAGTCAACCACTCTTGGCATTCATCATTTTGGATATATTAGCCCAATTAAGTTTGCTTTAATTAGCATAAATTCCATATAATGCACTGTTTTAATTTGAATTTATAAAATTAGGAGTAATTGATTTGGATTTTTTTTTTGTTTTGGTAAATTAAGACTAAATAACTTACAGACCCACGTGGGATTGCTAATTACCAATATTCCCTAAATTATTTCTCCATCTTACAGTTACACCCTTACGGCCTTATGAGTAACGGAATCTTAAAGATTCTATGGATATAATATTTGTTATAAACTTCACAAATCTACCCCAAGAGGTAAATGTAATACACCCACGGGATTACTGTAATATTTATTTATTACCTCAGGGGTATACCCGTAATTTACCCATAATTTACTTGTTTAATAACAGAGTAATTTAGATTATTCTTCATTCCATTAGGTTTATAACGGGTATTAGTTTTAATGAGGTATTCGCAATTATATATACCACATGAATTTGTAAGTTATGTAGTCTTAAAGCAGAGGGTATCCGTAATTTACCATTTTTTTTTATTTTTCATTCCCTATAGCATAATAGTAATTGTAAAATAATGTGTGTAAATAAAGTATACATCGTTGTTTCGACGGTCTATGAGATGCTACACCTTAGGAAAAATATCGAAGGATTTTGCACTATAGATCTATACAAATAGGTGCTACCTATTAAATACATATATTTAGAATCATTCGATGTATATACAAAATCTTATTTCGACCGAGGGCAAAGTGATATGAACGAGTAGAATTTTCGTTTCCAAACTCAATAGATTAGCAATATCTTTCTACCATAAAATTAAATAAAAAGGTTCCAATTTATATAGTCCGGATATAAAAATAAAATTAATCCAAAGAATTTTGTTGTGACAATGGAGCACATGTAAATTTCGTGAATTTGCAGATATATTGTGTACTTATCACGTTTAAATTTTAATAAAAGACCCAAGTTATAAGTCAAATAATGAAATTGCATTAAATAAATAAGTTGACAGCCAAAAATGACAAAGTTTCCATTTCTGGAAAAATACGCTACACATACTTTCGTCTTTGGGATCTGGAAATTAAGCAACGAATCTTTCCACCTATGCCCTGTAATAACAAACACGTCTTGTCTTTTTGCTTATTTATCGATAACAAAATTTGTAAAATATATTTTTTTATTAATTTAATAAAAAAATATACACATAAAACAATAAAAATATGCAACAACTTCAATTATAAAAAAATATTATTCGAAAATTTAAGGATAACTTAGAAAATATTTAGACAGAAAATCGATATAGTGGGTAAATAAACGGTACATAAATTAATGTTCCAATCAGCAAAATGTGTATCTAAATTGTCAAATTTAATTTTATATAATACATTAATAAAATGAAAAGGAAAAATATTTAAAGGTGTATTTAAAATGGGCTTGAGTTGCTTATTTTGTGAAAGCCCATTTTATTCTTGGGACCAAAGGATTTTTGGGTGCTCGTGGGCCGGGCCACAGCAATGTATGTAGCGGGCTCAATTTTTTAGTGATAATAGTCCGCTCAAGGGCAATATCGTCTTTCCAATTGGCTTTCCGATCTCTCGCCTATATATACCCCTAACTACAAAATCTAGGGTATAAAAACCCCCAATCCTCTCCCTCCTTCTCTCTTTCTCTCTCTAGACTCTCTCTCTCTGCAATTCCCATCGACGAAATCGACAGAACTCCTCTAAATTCTCGAATCTCGATAAATAATTAACCTATCAAACTCGCCGTAAACTAATCTCCGTATGTTTGATCTTTGAATTGTTCTGTATTAATTGATTTTGGTTTTTGAATAAATTAGTTAATTTCGGCGGTGTTGATTTTGTGCAGGTAAGGAAAAAAAAGATGGCGACTTTAGAGATGTACAGGTCATCAACGATCGGAATCTGCTTGTCGGAAACACTGGATACGATGGTCGGTGATGGAATCCTCAGCCCTGAACTCGCCTATCAAGTTCTTATTCAGTTCGACAAGGTTATATCCTTTATTATTATTATTAATTTATAATCAAGGGCGAATTTTAATACTTAATAATTAATATTGTGATTAAAAAAAATTGAAGATGGAAAGTAAAATTAATGAATATCAATGTCACTACTATGTTTGTTTTTGCTAACAAAATCAAGTACATGAAATAGTTGAATGTAGATGTCTTAACTCTAAAGTTCCGAACGATCTCTTTAAACTGTCCTCGAACGTGTTTTTCTCGATTTTTAAAAAAAATATATGCTATATTGTATTTTAATTGTTTTGCTTCCGTTAATTGCAGTCAATGGTCGAAGCTTTGGGAAGTCAGGTGAATACGAAGGTGTCGTTTAAGGTAAATTTTTATTTTATTTTTCAATTTAGGGAAAATTATCTTGTTTAATTTTTCTATTGATTTGCGGTTAAAATTGGCTTGTGGAGTTTCGAAATCGGTACAATACGTTGTTTCTCGAAATTTGACGCTTAAAAGGATCAAAGCGAAGTAACAAATCGTATATAGCATATCTCAACACTATAATAGCAAAACATAAAAAAGCAGACAACTACCGATAAAATGTCGAAATCGGGGCATGGTAAAAATTTTGTGTTTGGGAATAATTTTGAATCCGATATTACTAATACCAATCAACAGTTTTTTTTCCGATGGTTTCGTTTTACTGAGTATGGTTTTAATATTCATTGTTTTTTGTTTTTGAATAACACCATGTTTGGGTACAGGGACATATTCGCTACTACAATAACGTAGAAGGTGTATGGATCTTCGATTTACGGAAAGCTCAGGTTAAAATCAATCAAGGCCCAAAAATTGTTACGTCGGTCAAGGTTGTCGTCTGTGACTCAAAGTTACTAACTCAATGAAACAGGTGAATTACTTTTTATATATTTATATACAATATACGTATATTTTTTTATCTGCTAACTAATACTCGGAGAGCAAAATGCTTCAAAGGAAGAGAGGAAGTGATCGAATCGGGAGTTATGTTCGGTAGTAATTAGACGGCCGAGGAGGGATTTTACGATTTTATAAGCTTTTCGATCATATACTATACTATATTTTGAAATAATTTAGTTGAGTATATATATTTTGATATTCTTCTTTTATACAAAAGTCCCTTAAAAAAAGTTTTGAAATTTGTGAAAAAATATATACATATTACCTTAAAAGCATTTTGAATTTCTTACAATATTCAGAAAATAAACCTTTATATTTGTGTGTGTATATATATATTTATTTATAGACTTGCAGCACAAATTAGGTTTGGTGGGGGGTAGGGGGTAGCTTTGATTGGATTAAGGTACAAATGTTAAAGTAACAAAAAAGTAAAATGATGACGGTAATGAATTTATTTTCTGGTTTTCTGCTTTAAACAGAGGTTTAATTAATATTACTATAGGCTGATCATATAGCCTTTTTATTAAATGTCTCTGAATTTCAGCTACCATAAATCAATTTTTTTAATTTTTTATATCTCTATGCCAGCCTGTTTTATGTCGTAAGCTTCCAAAAAATAAAATAAAAAAGGGGTTAAAACTTAAAACAATCATTGCAGAAAAGAAACATGAATATGATAAATAAAATATGGGGAAATTTGACAAACACCCCTCATCACACAAGTGTAGTTACAACAGGTCCAAATTTATTTCACATTTTTAAGATAAATCCAAAACAAATTTTATTAATAAAAAATAATTAATTATCACCATTATACCCCTCATTATTTTCTATCCAAATCTTCTGGTATATATATATATATATATATACTAGTGAGGCCACACCGCGCCACGCGCGGTATAATGCCCTGTATAGCTGAATTAATTCGATTGTTTTACAAACGAGAACAATACTCTAGTATACATGAAACAGACAGAAACAACAAAATAAAAGCACACAGTTAAATGACAAGTAGCAAGTGCTGCATGGAACCAACTCCTATAAACAAAAACATAATTATTAATAAAACAAACCAATCCTATAAGCATAGTAATTACAAAAACACATGTTTCAGGGCACTTCAAGGAGGTTGTAAAGAAATATACCCAAACATACACTGCCGAAATCAAGGTACTTTTTTGAATGGCATCCCCATTAGCATTTTCAAGGATATCTGCTCAAGAGGAAATAAAAAGTTGGAAAAAACTGGAGCTGAAGGAAACAATGGCCCATATCAATGTGTGAAAAAATAAAATTGAGAGTACAAATAAACATAACAAACATGAAATTTAACTTGCGAAAATTAGACCATCAAGATACATAACCAGCAGATACCATTGCATAATATATCCACATACAATACATAAAACACAAATACAGTAACAATGAAAAAAACAAAAAGGAGACAAATAGAGAAATATACCCATAAGTCATCTTGCGGAAGACGATTTGTAGTCTCACCTGCACACGTCGAAAACGTCATAAGAGAAATCGAACCTGACAAACACCAAGGCATCAAAACTGGATTTAGAGAAAATCGAAAAAGCTTTTCAAAGAATGCCCAAAAAAAAATCTAATTCAATGCATTAATAATGCACAATAGGGGAGTTTTTGCTAACAATTAAAATATGAGGAGCTTTGTCACAGTTAAAGTAAATACAGTAAATGCAGGGGTGCTAAATGCAATAAAGAAAAAACAGAAATAGTAATGAAAGAAAAAGAGAACATCAAGTAAAAAATCCACAAATATATAACTTCAAAAAAATATCATGAACGTAAAAATTGAACATCAAGTAAGACGTAAGAGTCATGTTCTATTCAGCAGCTTCCAATTAACTTGAACTACGGGTATCTTTAGGTCTCGTTTGATTCCTAATAATAATTTAACCTTCATATTTACTATTTACTGAAGTAGTGCTCGGTTTACCTTCTTAACGATGCTACACCTTCCTGTGTTATCACCTACTTCATTTCGTGTATTTGATTCTGTTAGTTGTTAATCTAAAATTGCAAATAAAAAACAAAGGTGTCAAGTATGGGTATAAGCACCAAATAAATCAAGTTATAAATCAACACGTCAAAAACATCTACGAACTAATAAAACCAAAACCAATAAAAGATATTTTAGAAATTAGAATTTTCTGGCAACAACAAACCACAAACAATGACACATGTATCTGATACAAATAGAAAAGTATATCATAGAAAAGTATATATGATATACTTTGCTGATGAGCAAAAAAATAATTATCAATAAACAAACCAAACATGTCCGCACTGAGATTAAAAATGCACATATATAATATATATCACTACTTGTCAAGAAGGTGGTAAAGAAATTTACCCAAGAACACACATTGCTGAAATCAAGGAGCTTATCTGAGTGGGCATTCCATTAGCATTTTCAAGCAGATCTGTTAAAGATGAAATAAATACTGGAAACAAAGGCCCATATCAGTAAATGAAAAAAACCAAACTGAAAATACAAATAAACATAACAACTTAACAAGCACAAAATTTAACTTGCGAAAATAAGTCTAACAAGATACAATATCAGATTTAGTTGCATGATATGCACAAATGCATCAAGAATAATACAAAAAAGGGAGAGAAATATACCTGACGCGTCCAAATGGTAATAAAAGAGACAGCCAAAACCTGACAAAAACAATGGCACCAAAGCAGGATTCAGATAAAATCGAAAAACAAAGGTACATAATCTGGATCGGAGAAAATCAAAAACAAATCCACAAAATTTGGATTAAGAATATAACAAAGATCAAGCCAAAAAAATGCACAAAACACGCAAACAAATTTGAAATTACAAGCAAACATACATAAATACAATCAGAGAAGAGAAGTAAACCGTCCATTAGCATTTCGAAGTATCACCCCATAAAATGATTGGAAGAAGGGCACGAACCTGTCAAAACTAACGCAGTAAAACTGGATTCAGAGAACGCCGAAAACAAAGGCATTCAGATTCAATAGAAAACGAAAACAAAAGCATCGCTCCTGCAAAAAAATACCTAAATTCACTAAACAATAACCTAAAAATTAAAATAAACATACAAAAATACAGTCAGAAAGATAACATAGAGGCTTATGAAAGAAAACCTATAGAGAACAGAGCAAAATCCAATGTAACTCGTTTTTTAGAGAGAAAGGGGAAAACTACAACGCTGCAATGAACAACGAAGAAAGGAAATAAGAACAAAGTGAGAGGAGAAGAAAAAATTAACCTACAACACTTACCTCTGGCACAACGTCAACAGTGAGATGACAGACGATAGAAAAGCAGAGGAGAAATTAGGGCGGCGGCCGAAAGTGAGCAGGGATGAGTTTTCCAGGCAAAACGATGCCGTTTTGTGAAAAATTAAATGAAATGGTAATGACGTGTATTGTAGCGCGTGAGTGTGCGAGTGGTGAGAGTATGAAAGAGAATGGGAAATTCAAAGGGCCCACCATTTTTGGTCCGACCATAAATAGAGCATTAAATATAATTCGAAATTAAATTGCATTTGTGCTTTGCGCTGGAAATTTTCCCCTAAAACGGCGTCGTTTCGTGCGATTTTGTTTGAAAATAAAATCAAAATGTTTATTAAGTTACTATTCTTCATCGCACTACATCTTTATAGGTTTGTAATATATATATATATATATATATATATATATATATATATATATATATATATATATATATATATATATATAAAACTAAAATTAATGTTAATTATTTTCATCGATTCATTAATTTGAAATCTACTTTCTCTCACACACTCACTCTCACACACACACACACACACACACACACTATAACGGCAATGAATATCAGCAAACTTCCTCTGCACTGGTTTGCAATGGCAATGGCAATGGTGGCTTCCTCAGCCTTGTCGCCGCCACCGTTCCATGATCCAACTTCTCCGATTTCTCATCATCGCAGATTTGAGATTACCCGACTCACGTTTTCTCCTCCACCTGATGTGGCGGCGGCGGCGCCGCCAACATTAGAAAGAGGTGGCGGAGCTGCATTTGCCAATCCCGAAGCAATGCTCCACATGAGAGAACTGCTCATCCAGCCCAGCCGTCTGATTGTAACCTTCAGTTCTCACCTTGATGGGCGGTAGATTTGCCATTGATTGCGACGAAGAGCTCGTTTCCACCACAAAGACTTCCTGAGCATTATTAGCCTTGCCCGCAACCTGTTTGCTTAACGAAAACCACTCTGCAATTATAGAGTGGTTATAGAGTGGGTTTTGTTGATTAATAAGTTTATAATGAATTTTTGCAATAAAATTTGTTAATTATATTGTGATTTTCATTAATTACATAGCGGTTTTTATTAATTGCAGAGTGGTTTTCGTTCATTGATAATTTTTTACTGAATTTTTGTAATGGAACTCGTTAATTACATAGTGAATTTCGTTAATTACAGAGTGATTTTCATTAATTATAGAGTGGTTTTTGTTCATTGATAAGTTTATAGTGAATTTTTGTAATAAAATTTGTTAATTACATAGCGGTTTTCATTAATTGCAGAGTGGTTTTCGTTAATTGATAAGTTTTTAATAAATTTTTGTAATGAAACTCGTTAATTATATAGTGATTTTCGTTAATTATAGAGTGGTTTTCATTAATTATAGAGTGGTTTTTGTTAATTGATAAGTTTTTAGTGAATTTTTTTAATGAAATTTGATAATTACATAGTAATTTTCGTTAATTTACACCGTGGTTATCATTAATTATAAAGTGGTTTTTATTAATTACATAGAGATTTTCGATAAGTTTATAAAGGATTTTCGTAACAGAATATTATAATCACATAATGGTTTTTTGTAAGTTTATAGTGTATTTCAATTTGTAAAAAATAATTTTTATTTTAATGAATTTAACTTTTAAAAAAAGATGTATAAAAACAATCATTTAAAAAATAACAAAAATACGACAAAACTTAAACATAAAAAAAAAAAAAAAAAACCAATTACTTAATTAACTAATTGAAGGAGAAAGAGGCGTGATAGGATTCAATCCTACAGTTCCATATCCAACCAACCAAACCCGAGATACCATCCATACTTCACTAATCCATACAGTGTCATTTTCCAATTAAGCCCCAATCCCATCCCACCCCATCCCTCCAACCAAAAGGGGCCTAGGGGGATGGTGGGGAGAAAATAGGGGGATTTTCATATCTACCAAAAAATAATGGATTTTTTAAAATAATATTATATGGAAATTTTATGTAATATTAAATAGGGGTATTTTGGATAATTTGAGTCAATTGGATTTATAGCAAATATCAATTAATAAAATTGGATTTATCAAGAAGTCAAATTTCAACGAGGGGTGTTTGACAAATACCCCCATAAAATATTGTGTAAATTAAGGCCGCCCTAAGATAACATAAAATAACGAAATACCCTTCATATTTCGGTAATTATAACCATTTTTCAATTATAAATCATCTACATATAAATACTTAGGGATGTGATAAATGTCGTTCGAGTTTTAATAATACCGTTTCGACTTCAAACGTGATTTTGATCATTTTTTAATTCCAAATTTTGCAAAACTCGAAAAATAGAATTTGTAGTATTCTGAGTTAGTTTTCTAATCCAACTTGAATCACTAAAATTGGATGTCGGACGAGAAAGATATACATGAACTAATGGATAATGCTCACAACTTTGATGTATTGAGGTATCTAAAATTCAAAATGTGACTCATTCATGCATAATTTTGTGTTTTCGTGTTTCGAATTTTTGCCAAAATCAAAATAAAAATATGTCAAAATCAGGTTCGAAGTCAAAACGACATTAGTAAAATTGAAACGATATTTAACATTTCAGAAATACTCATGGTGTCAAATTTAACAAAATCTTCTAGCTTCCATGGAAGGTTTCCTAGTTTCTCGTTTGTGCAAAATGAAGTTTCAGATACACCACAATCTGATATTTATAAGTCAAAAAGACACAACTTAGGATCATCTTGTTTTAAAATATTAAATTCGAATGGGGTAAATGGGTACAAACTCGTGAACATTCAACATAATTTAAAAGATTCCACTAAATTTGTCGTCGCAAAATTAACGTATAATAAGATTCATAGCTAATGGGTCGTTTTGTAATTTAACCACCTCAGAAGCTTGGCCGTAATTTCCTCTATATTTTATTTTTACAGTTGATTGGGAGTTAAATTTGTACAAAGTGAAATTTTATGATAACGTGCCCACATTAAACACCAAACAGTTGTGTTATTATAATACTAATATAAGATTAGGGTATCTTCGTATGATGATTAATTATATTTAATTAAGTAATATATTGTGATTTAAGGAAGAAGTACGTTAAGGTAATACAGATCATCTCGACAGATTATGTGCTTAATTAAATTAGAGTACGTTTTTCCCATATGTGACCATGTGCTTTGCGCTAGTTGATTAACTAAATTAACCAACTTGTTAGTGCAATAATTGAGGTCTTAAGCCAAAGATTAAAGATCCTTCATGGGAAAATTTGTTAGCTTCCCTCATTTAAAAAAATAAAATAATATATATATATATATATAACATTTATATTCGTTTTGTTTTTGCTACAATAAGTCTCTGGCAATTCAACATTGATTATTCACAAATGAGTATTAATTAAATCATGTAGTTGAATTAAACTTATTTAATAAGCTCTAATGTATGATAAACTGCTTAAAGAGCTGATAAGCCCTGGATCGTATTATTTTTAAATTTTTTTAAAAATAATTTACCAAATATTTTAAAAGAACTTATAAGTTCTTAAACATCTTAATTATTACCTATTTTTAACAAATTATAAACTTAGCTAAACATTATTTATATACTTTATACGGTTAAAGTAAGATAAATGTGACGTAATTAGATGATACAACTGTCGGTTTATACACAATCACACGTACACCATGCATGTACTTAATGGTTGATTATGTAATCAGATTTACGATTTAAATACTCCCGATGTAAATAATCAAGTGTAGGATCTTACTTTGTGTAAAAGTCGGAGACAGACACAATCCTCTATAGTATATCTTTTTGTCTGAATATTTATTTTAATTAAAAGTATAAGGTAACATGTAATGGTCAAAGTCCAAACATAGTAGTGTCACTATTCAATAAAAAATACAAATATATATATTTTCTCCTTATATATATTTATAATGTTAATAATTCGATCCTCAAAATAAATAAGGTTTGAATTTGACATATTGATACCTTGACTTTTTTATGTCAAAGACCCCAACAATAACTCAATTTTCACACCTTTTGTTAATTTAAAAAAAATTGCTTTCTTGTAATTAAAATAAATAATTATAAAAAAAAAGCATGCACTTTCCAATTGTATTTATGGTGCCATAATGGGTCCTGTTAATTTGACGTGGAAAGCCTATTACCAGGAAATGTGCTGAAATAATATTTTAAATAAAGTTAATTATTTTGATATTATTGTAGGAATTTTATCTCATATTATAATATTGTAATACATATTTTAAATGTATATATGACGTCTTTGAAATGCACAATATAATCTGAATAAAAAAAAAGAAATAACACAAATATACAATCAATTTAAACCCTTAAAAATACTAGAATATGAAATACCCACTATAGCATAAAATAAACGGGAAATTACGGCCCTCTGAGATATACTCAAATACGAAAAAACCTGTTTTGGATAATTATCCAAATTAGAAGGATATTTTTGTAATTTGTCTTAAAAATAAAAAAAATGGGGTGGTCAAAACATGAACCACCACCTTGAATGAATGTATAGTACACCATCATTTATTGAAGTCTTTAATATTTGCCATTTTCCATATTTATAAATTACTATTATAACAACAAATTATAACAATTGATCAAACTTGGCTTTGCTGGCAAATTCGAGCTCCTATTAAATTCTTGTGAAAAGTATTTTTGTAGCCATTTATTGCCCTATACTTTAATTTTATCCATAATTAATTTTTATTTTAAATACTTTTTTTGTTTAATTTATGGAGAGAGAGAAATGGGGCAAACCACCACCCACTCAAAACGTTGAATGGAGGGAGCAAGAAAGCTGTGTGTCAGTGTTTTGGCGTGCTTCACATACCAACCAAATCTTCAATTTCCCAATTAAAACCCTAAAAACCCTAAAAAAAAAATTAAAAAATTAAAAAAAGATTGGATTTTTATTGGGTTTATCACTTTATCTTTTTTGTTTTTGGTAAGTAAAAAGGAAAAGGGGAAACTCTGGTTCGACAAGAATTGCATCATAGCTCGTTCTTGCAAAACGGTAAGCATATTTTTCTCCAGAACATCTAAAACATAAACCATTTTTTTTTATTTAATTCAAATTCCTCTGTTTTTTTTTGTATAGAACTGCGTAATATGCATGCGGGTTTCTTTTATTTTTTTTCTTTTTCCAAAAGGGTTCTTGAATCTCTCTCTCTCTCTCTCTCTTGTTGAGGTGGGTTTTAGGGTTTTTGTCTGTTGACTAAAATCTTGATTTTGATTTTCTCTAGTATTGCATGATTTTTTTTTACAGCTCATGCTGATGTTAATTACCTTCTTTTTTATATAAAAATAATCAGTTTTTCAGTTGCCCTGAGATTTCTCTGTTTCTTATTTATATGATTCACTTCTGTTCCTCGGATTTCGTTGGTCGCTTATGTAAATGTTTGATCTTTTTTTGTTTTTGTTCATTAATGGGGTTTTAGTAATTAGTACACTATTTAAGTATTTAATTAATAGTACTAACAAGTGATCTTCTTTTTTATTGTTATTAATTAATTATTACAGGCTCGGCAAAATCTATACGGAGAGATGCTTATTGTCTACCGTTTTGGTGGTTGATTCAATCTGATACCCAAGATGCTGTTTTCCGTTGCAAGTTATTACACCCCACATGTTATAGAAACAAGATCTGCAAAAATAAAAATTGAATCTTTTTAACACCAACTAGGTTAAATAAACAGAGGAAAAACAGAGTGAAGAAAAGAAAAAAGATAAAAGAAATTAGAAGAGGGGGGTGGGGTGGGTGGGGGGTGGAGTCAGATTGGGGAATAATTTAGTGTGGTAGTGTCTCCTCCGCAGTCCGTGGTCTCTTGCCGCCGACCAAGGATACACTCTCTCTCTCTCTCTAAACCATTTCTTTAAAAGCTTCAAATCTGCATAAACCCAATTCTCTCTCTCTCTCTCTCTCTCTCTCTCTCTCATCAACAAGAAATTGCTTTTGAGTTGGTTGCTGTCAAGATTCGGTCAAACGAAGCATATATCCTTTTCACTTCTTTGAGATCTCCCTTTCCCTTTTCTCTCTCTCTCTCTCTCTCTCTCTCTCTCTCTCTCTCTCTCTCATCTTCAAGTTCAAGAAATTACTCATTTTCAAAAATTAATAGGCCCCTTTTTCATTTCGCTGTTTTCGGGTTTTCTTCAGTTGATTCGGTGCTGTGTCGTGGAAACCCGGAAGCTCGTTTGGGTGTAGTGCATTTTGCTGTGTGTAGTTTTTGAGTGTTTTGAATCTGAGAAGAAGAAATAAAAATCAGATCTTTAAGTTGGGGTAGAATGAAGTTTATGAAGCTTGGATCCAAGCCTGATACCTTTCAGATTGATGGCAACAACATAAGGTTAGATCTTTTTACTAATTAATCATCTTATTATTGATTAATATCTTTCAATTTTCTTTCATCCAAAAAAACTAAAGGATAAAAAAGCTGTCTTTAACTCTGTATTTATGTTAGTTAGTGATGTTTTAGTAGTCCCCACTTTTATCCTATGTCTCTATCATGAAGTGTCAAATCTTGAGCTGAGTTGATGTGGATGTATAGTAAAATACGAAAATCGAAAAGTTTATTGTTCATTTATTTCACTAATTATTTTGATGTTTCGTTATTTCCATCTGAGAAACAAACATTTTTACGACGATACCATCTTGATAAACGATCTTATATGTTATTATAACGAGCATGATTTGTTGTCTTATGATAAACTCGTTGAAGTAAATGGTCTTATTCGAAGAAACTTCCATCCTCTTTTTTATTCGGTCATCGAAAATTGCTCTGTTTCCGTTTTTGCTGTTCTAATTTCCGTTTTTGCATTATATCCATCTTGTATGCAATTTCAGATAGTGTGTATGTTTTTGTTTTCGGAACTCACTAAACAAAAACCGTTGGGCGACTACTTCGGTTCACCCGTCAACTAAAGTTAAAAATAAGTTGTTAATTAAGTTTGTTTTTACTCTGACAGATACGTAGCTAGTGAGCTGGCAACAGATGTCGTCGTTCAAGTTGGCGATGTGAAGTTCTATCTACACAAGGTACAATGTTCTTTACTTACTAAAATCATTCATGTTCAATAATTCCATTACATCAAGATTCAAGAACCACCCGTTAATACTATCTAATTCGCTCCCCGAAATTTTAATCTTGCAGTTTCCACTTCTCTCGAAAAGTGCCCGTCTCCAAAAACTCGTTTCCTCATCCAACGAAGGAAACTCCGACGAAATCAACATCCACGACATTCCAGGCGGGCCCACCGCCTTCGAAATATGCGCCAAATTCTGCTACGGAATGACAGTCACACTTAACGCATACAACGTAATCGCAACTCGATGCGCAGCCGAATACCTCCAAATGCACGAAGCGATCGAAAAGGGAAACCTTATTTACAAAATCGACGTTTTCCTAAACTCGAGCCTCTTCAGAAGCTGGAAGGACTCAATCATAGTCCTTCAGACATCCAAATCTTTATTACCGTTATCCGAGGAACTCAAACTCATCGCCCACTGTATCGAAGCAGTCGCCTCCAGAGCCTCGGTCGATGTCTCCAAAGTTGACTGGTCATACACCTACAACCGTAAAAAGCTTGTCGAAGAAAACTTGACCGATCCTAGCTGGCATGGCGTCAGAACACGAGAGGTCCCCAATGATTGGTGGGTTGAGGACTTGTGCGAGCTCGAAATAGACATGTACAAACGAGTTATGACAGCGATTAAGAATAAAGGGATTGTCTCGAACGAGGTTATTGGAGAGGCTTTGAAAGCTTACGCTTACGGAAAATTGCCTGGCTCGGGGAAAAACGTGGTCCCGCAGAACGATGTGTCCAAATTTCGTTCGATTTTAGACACAATTGTGTGGCTTCTGCCTCAAGAGAAGGGTTGTGTGTCATGTAGCTTCTTGCTCAAGTTATTGAAAGCTGCGATATCAGCTAATTCGGCGGAGAGTGTGAAAATGGAGCTCGTGAAGAGAATAGGGCAGCAATTGGAAGAGGCTTCGGTTAGTGATTTGCTTATACGAGCTTGTGATGCGGGAGAAGAAGAAGGGATGATGATGTATGATGTGAATGTGGTCAAGAAAATACTCGAGGAATTTACGATGGCTGATAAAAATGAAATCGAGGAAAACGGAGGCGAAATTAAGGAGATTAGAAGGCCTGGGATTTTGTCGGAAGCTTCTAAGCTTATGGTGGCGAAGATTGTCGATGGTTATCTCGTCGAGATTGCAAAAGATCCGAATCTTCCTCTTTCTTTGTTTATTGGTATTTCGGAGATGGTTTCGGGATTTTCTCGGCCTGCGCACGATGGTCTTTATCGAGCCATCGATACGTATCTCAAGGTAAAAACCTCATCTTCAAGATCTTTTTTTTTTCCTTCCCGTTTCTATGTTTTCGAGTAATAATTTTAATTAAAATAAAAAATATGTTGACGGATCGTAATTTTTTTTCTTTTGTTAGGAGCACCCCGGGATCGGAAAGAGTGACAGAAAGAAGATATGCAAGCTCATGGACTGCAAGAAGCTCTCAGCCGACGCATGCATGCATGCGGTCCAAAACGAGAGGCTCCCGTTACGAGTCGTGGTGCAGGTTCTCTTCTTCGAGCAGGTCCGAGCGGCCGCATCATCTGGCAGTAGCACTCCCGACCTGCCGAAAGCAATAAAAGACCTAAACAGCGGCTCGTACGGTAGCTCCAGGTCAGCAACCACCACTAACACCAATACCAATACGGACGAGGATTGGGATGCTGTGGCCTCGGCCGAAGAGCTCAGAGCGCTCAGGGGTGAGCTGGCGGCGCTACGGTTGGGGAACGAAGTTGTCGGTGGTGGAGAGAGTCGGAGTGGCAATAGTGAAAGGGGGGCTGCCGTTAGTAAAATGAAGGGGTTGATTATGTCGAGGAGAATATTCTCCAAGATCTGGTCGAACAAGGCCCCCGCTGTGGAGAATAGCGGTTCGGATTCGTCGGAGAGTTTGGGGTCGACCAATCAGGATGAAGCCAAGTGTACGCCGACGAGGAGAGGGAGGCATTCTGTTTCTTAGCATTTGGTGAAAGATTTGATTTTTATTTTTATTTTTATTTTAATGTTTTTTTTTTGGGTAATTTTGAAATTGAATTAGCATGTGGCTAAAGATTAGAACTTAAATCAAGAATATATAGCATATAGTCTAGAGGAGTTGATGACGTGTCACTGTTGAAGAAGAAGAAACTTTTGTTATGGTATTTTAGAAGTGACTCTCTCTCTCTCTCTCTCTCTCCATCTCTCTCATCAGCGCAATATCAGGGTAAAAATCTGTTCTTTGGCAAGTCCCTTTCTGAGAGTATTTTTTAAGTAGTTAAAAGTTAAAACTTAAAAGTTGTATCAAATATTTGTAACTTTACTAATTTTATCAAAATTCATTTTATTCGACTATTTAAGATATTTTACAAATATAAATTGAAAATTAAAATTTGTTTGCAAACAATGCAGCTCCTAAATTGACAAATCCATTTAAATATAGAAATAAATATGAAGAAGCTTTAAAAGAGGAAAAAATACAGTTTTCATCCCTCGAGTTTCCACCAATTTCACATTTGATCCTCCATGTTGAGAAAAAAACACATTTGGTCCCTCATGTTTAAAAAAACAACATTTTTAGTTATTTCCGCCAATTTTTCATTAAATCTAACGGAATCAAGCGTGTGCACATCATTGCGTTAACTAACAGAGTATCGGTAAATTGACATAAATGACCAAAAGTGTTAAATTATTGAAACATGAGGGACCAAATATGTTTTGTTTCTGAACATGTGGGACCAAATGTGTAATTAGTTCCTAAAAGACTAAAACAAATTAATTATCTAAACAGAGTCCCGTTGGTTTTTGAATTTGAATTCACAGATAGCGGACACCAATAAGCCATTCTTCCTTCATCTTTGTCGTTTTTCTGTTGAAACCCTAACACTCTGAATCAAGGTGATAATGACGGCGGCGCCACCACCGACCGGCCGCGAGCTGTCGTCCCCTCCTACCGACGGCATTTCCAACCTCCGCTTCTCCAACCATAGCGACAACCTCCTCGTTTCCTCCTGGGACAAGGTTTTGCTTACACTGATCCCCTCTTTAGTTTTATTTATTTATTTTATTTATATTTTTTTGGTGTTTTCTAGAGTGTTCGACTGTACGATGCGAGCGCCGACAAACTGAAGGTGCAGTTCGTGCACGGTGGTGCCGTGCTTGATTGTTGCTTCCACGACGATTCCTCCGGGTTCAGTGCTTCCGCTGATCACACTGTTAGAAGGTGATCCCCAATTTTTTTATTTATATATAATTGAAAATTATCATCGTAGTTAGCTGCGTAAGTTCGTTTAACAGAAGTTTCGAATGCGTATTTGTAATTTATAATGCTTATTGAATTGGGAATTTTGTGCTCCAGGCTTGTGTTCGACTACAAAAACGAGGATATTTTGGGGAGGCATGATGCCCCTGTCCGTTGCATTGATTACTCATACGCAACCGGTCGGTTTTCGAATTCCAAATTATCGACTTATTAATTTGCTAAATAGTGGATAGTATAGTAATGGTATCTGAAGCATCCGTTTTCTTCGATTTTTTTTTTTCAACGTGTAGCTTCACTTTCAGGTTTTAATTCTGTTCTTAAATCGAGTTTTACGTTGTTTTAGGACAAGTTATCACTGGTAGTTGGGACAAAACGTTGAAGTGTTGGGACCCTAGAGGTGCAAGCGGTAAGGAACATTGCCTTGTCGGAACGTATATGCAACCCGAGCGCGTCTATTCATTATCTCTCGCTGGCAATCGTTTGGTGGTTGCAACTGCTGGAAGACACGTAAATGTGTACGATATACGGAACATGTCTCAACCTGAACAACAAAGGGAATCTTCTCTCAAGTATCAGACAAGATGTGTCCGCTGTTATCCTAACGGAACAGGTCTTCATTTTCGTCTGACTGTCTCGGTTTTTTTTCTTTCCCTTGCATTTTTCAGTTTGAAGTATTTTATAGGAGTTCGTCAATGGTAGATTAATACTCTTTCGAATTAAGTATACTTTTCGTTTCTCGTTATGACCATGAATTGCAGGTTATGCTCTTAGTTCTATCGAAGGTAGGGTTGCAATGGAGTATTTCGATCTCTCCGAAGCTAGTCAATCAAAAAAGTATGTATTAATTTGAACCTTGTTGTAGACTTGTAGTAACTCGTATGAACTTAGTTGTTGAAGTTAACCGTTCGTTTGTCCTGATCATGGTCTTATAATGCAGGTATGCATTTAAATGTCACAGAAAATCGGAAGGGGGAAAGGATATTGTCTACCCTGTGAATGCCATTGCATATCACCCTATGTAAGTTGTCCGATCCTATGGTGTTTGGTCTTCACCATCGTTTGAGAAAAAAGAGATTTTGATTAATATTTGTATCTTGAAAATTGTGTATGTAATGTAGCTACGGTACTTTCGCTACTGGAGGTGGTGATGGATATGTTAATGTGTGGGACGGGAGCAATAAAAAGAGGTTGTATCAGGTAAAATCAAATCTTGTTGAAATTGGGTCTCGATTTTTTTGCATCGTGTTCGAAATATACAGAGTTATGCTGAGTTTTTCTATCCCTCTCTCTTTCTCTCTTTTGTGATGCAACTTGGTCGATGTGAAGTATGCAAAGTTCCCGACGAGTGTTGCTGCTTTGTCATTCAGCAGAGATGGCAGACTATTGGCTGTTGCATCTAGTTATACGTACGAAGAGGGAGATAAACCGTAAGTATAATCTATCTGCCTCTCTTTCTTTCACACGCCCCATACATCCATATCTTTAACTTGTGTTATTTTTTCAGACATGAGCCGGATGCCATATTCGTGAGAAGCGTCGGTGAAGTAGAAGTGAAGCCAAAGCCTAAAGTGCTATCAAATCCTGCTGCATAAGAATAGATTAAGACTATAAGCTACTTGTGTAATTTTTCTGAACGTGTAAAACGTACTAAGCCATCTGCAGATTCATTTGTTATATGATCATGCTCTCGCTGATTACTGTTGACTGTTGATAATTGAAAAACATCGTAAGCAACAATATTTTAAATAATTTAGTATTTAAACATTATGTAAGCCATAAATTCGAGTGCAGCTCACAGTTATTATTTTTTAATTACAAAATCTATTAAACTAATTATAATATTAAAAAATCTTGTCATTTTTATAAAGTTCTCATGTTCAAGATTTTCTTGGACTCTCATATTTTCTCGGACTCCCTTTTTTATTGCGGATGTGGGTAAGACTTATTTGCGAGGAAGTAAAGAATACATTAAGTGGTAAAGAATACACTGAGTGGTATATGTTTCACTAACAGTATATGTATTGTTTCAGTTAGATTTCGGAGTGTGTAATAGATGATGTTGTCATCTAATTATTCATCGATTTTGATGGGTGGGTCCGTCAATGCATCTCTGTTGTCTGTTGGAGTCCTCGAGAGAGTTAGCATAGCCGCTAACTACTCAATAAAGAGCAATACTTGGCATTCATAGACGATATCAATGGTGAGAAATATGTCCTTATTTATACTAAGTTCACTCTATGAGGAAAGATTAAGATGGATGATTCAATGGTGGTGAGAAATATGTCCTTATTTATACTAAATTTATATTAAGTTCAGCCATGGAGGAAAGATTAAGATCGATTTGATCCTACATTATACAATGATTATCTAGATTATTCATATCTACAGACTACATATTTACAAGGGGATAAATATCCTAGAAACTTCTCCAATTTCTCCAATAGTTGAAATTTTTAGCTTTGTTTAGCTAATTATTTAATCCTTACTTAATTGTGGTTTAGTAAAAACTGAAATACGTATATCTAAGTGGGCCTATCAGTTGGGTTTCCTTTTTATTGAAACATAATTTATTGGGCCTAACAAGACTCAATATGGGCCTATTCTGTACTATTATGCAAATAACTGAACTTCAATTAACCCACACTACTAGTCCGGTGCACCCATCCACAGAGGATTTCATCTCTTTCTTACAGAAAAAAACGAAACTGATACGGCCAAGAAAAAGGAAAAAAAATAAAAATAAAAATGTCGATAATTAATTACACACAAATCTGATACTCCGAATTCGATCTGTTTTTGATTAATAGTACGACTGAACTTTTTTTTCCCATCATTCAATCAATTTCTCTCCAATTCAGCTAAAACCCTATGAAATTAAATTTCCCCCAAAATTAACTGTTACTTTTTTCCGGCGAAGTTCGATTACGATTTCTTTTTTTCTGTTCAGCGGCTTTTAACCCAGCCAATGCAATGGTGGTCTGTAAATGCCGCAAGGTACTGCATATAGCTACATGTAAAATTTTGGATTGATGTTTTGTTTTTTTATGTAATTGATTTGATTTCGATTATGATCCGCGTTTTTCTGCAATTTTATATCAGATCGAGCTCGGAATTCCTCAACCCTGAAAATAAAAAAAATGATTAAAGAAACTATATTTCTTATTTGTGTAGGATTATTAGCACTACTTTGATTTGTGATGAGCGGAATTACTTAGAATTGGGCTTGTTTTGATTATTTTTTTTAGTGTTTTTTGATTGGTTGTACGATTTTTTATTCGGCGATGGGTAATGAATTTTCTGTATAATTTGGATTTCAGGCGACTAAGTTGTATTGCTTCGTCCACAAGGTGCCGATTTGCGGAGAATGTATATGCTTTCCGGAGCACCAAATTTGTGTGGTACGGTTTGTTGTGTGTTTCGACTGCTTAGGCATTTGTAATTCATTAATTTTTCAGAAACCGATAAATGCGAATTTGTTTTAGGTTCGAACGTATTCTGAGTGGGTGATTGATGGAGAGTACGATTGGCCTCCTAAATGCTGCAACTGCCAGGCTGTGCTTGAAGATGGGGCGGATCCTCAAACGACACGATTGGGTTGTTTGCGTATGTTTTACTGCCCACCCTGCATTTATCAAACCCTCATTTTGCTAAATTTGGATTTTTTTATTTTTTTTTTGTCTTATTCTGCTACTACTCGTGATTCTGTTTTTGTAGATGTTATACATACTAATTGCTTAGTGTCGCACGTGAAAAGTTTTCCTCCACATACTGCTCCGGCCGGATACACCTGTCCAGCCTGTTCAACTCCGGTACGTAATCATTTGCCCATTAACATTTGCTTCAATTACTTTCTCGTGATTTAATCAAAACCTTGTTATGAAATGTAGTGTACTTCTTAATCTGCTTTGTTGTGATCCTGCACTTCTCATGCCATTGGTATCCCGGGACTTGCTAACTGGAGATTTTAAGTTTTGTAGTACTTATACACGACATTTGCTTAAGAATTTTGGTTGAAATAGGAGTCGTTTTCTTTTTCTTTTTCCTTTGCTTAACCTAAAATAATCGGGATTTAGTTGAATATTTTGATGAATTTTGCTAATGATACTAGTCATGGTAATACCAAATAACCAGATTGGTATGAGATACGAGTGTTGATAGCTAATGGCATTGATGCTTCTGTGGCATCTTACAGAATTATGGAAGTATGTACCATTTTGCTTAAAACTTATCCACCTAGTCAATTTAGGCCTCGTTTGGTTGGGGGGATTAGCCATGATTAACAAAATAGTTGGACTTTGTTTGATGTTTGGTATCCCAAATAACTTGTCGGGTCGACCCGCAAATATTATGTTATCATGGCTTATCTTGCCTTTTAAGCATGTTTTTTGTTGGACCTTCCAAGTTCCAATAAAACAATTGGGTTTCATTAGATTATTTAGTGTTATCTTGGCTAATCTTATCTTGACAACCAAACGGGGCCTTAAGATACTCTAAATTGTTTGTGCTTGGTTTGCAGAAGTATTATCGGTACTTCAGAGTTTATATGAAGCATTGTTCTTTTATAAGGCTTAATCTTCGTTATAGATGAAGCATTCCATCTTTTATAAAGTATTTAAGCTCCGAAATTTATAAACCAACTCATAATATATCTTTCATGGATGTATTGGTCCAGTGCCAAGACCTTTGAATGACATTAATACCTTCGCTTATTCTTCTGGTGCATGTTTAATTCACGAGTGATTAATTTTTGCAGATATGGCCACCAAAAAGTGTCAAAGATTCAGGATCACGTCTTCATTCAAAGTTGAAAGAAGCAATAATGCAGGTAATATCTTATTCTTACTACTACAAATACAGCTAAGAGCACCTTATTTACATAATTTTGGCTATGGAAGTTGCTAAGATCATAGTGGTTTAGGATATAGTAAGATACAAATTTATTTACATTTTCTGATGTCGATTCCGGCCTTTGTTGACCGGGCATGTTTCATAAAATCAATTGTCGTTTTCATTTAAAATTCTCTTCATGGCAAATCAATTGTCTCTTCATTTAATTTTTTTATGAACTATCTGGTCAATGATCATTTCTACGAGGCCTTCTCGATTTAGTACTAGAGGACTGTTTTTCTTGTTTTGAAGACGCAGTTAGATTTGGTCAAGATCAAACATCGTTGTGCTGCCTAAAGTGGTTGACTTTGTAATCATTTGATAAAATTTGCTTTCTGATACATATTTTTTACTCCAATCTACAAATCATTAATACATGCTCCAAGTGCTGACTCTATTAACGTATTTTTCATTGGTAGCTTTATGGATTCGCTCTAAATCTCGTTCCCACGTTATGCATTTAGCTATAAATTGCAGAATTTTCTTTCACAATGATCCCTGCTTTGAACAGTGTTCATTCAATCTGAAATTCTTGGGCCTCTATGTTCATATTTATGTCAATCGATGAATATTTTTTCAACCTTAATCTTATCATCCGCAATTTTTTGCTATGTTTTCTCCGTTTTTTTTTCCATCCGAAGGTGTGGTGTTGCTATTCGAGAAATTTTATCTTCCCATTACGATTTTGTCGCCTCTTAAATTGGACAATATCAACTCTTTTTTGCAGACTGGTCTGGAGAAGAACTTGTTCGGCAACCATCCAGTTTCATTTGGAACAGAGCCCCGTAGTCCTCCACCTGCCTTTGCCTCAGAGCCGCTTGTGCATCCATCTCTTGGGAAAGATGCCGACCCTACAAGACCTGCAAGTTTGGACATAGTGTCGATCGATGGACCGAGCTCTGCCACGTCATCTCTACCAAATCACGAAGCCAATTTCATGAAGAGCACAAGTCCTACTGCTGTAAGAAGTCTTATGTTTTATTATGTTTTACTTTCCCATGGGCATTGAGGATTCGCTTTCCATGTCAGATGCGAATTATTTGCGTATTTTACTTAAATGGTTTTATCACAAAATTTGTCTGCTCAGCCTGGTGCAACCACGCGGAAGAACGCACTGCAAGTTGAAAGGCAGAACTCGGAAGTTTCGTATTATGCCGATGATGAAGATGCAAAGAGGAAGAAGTACTCGCGAAGAGGTGAGTAAAGATTAGTCATCTTCGTTTGAACTTTTTTTTTTTTTTTTTTGATATATCTGTTTGTAATGGATTTAAAATTGCAGGTACGTTTCGTCACAAGTTCTTGAGGTCACTGTTGCCTTTCTGGTCAAGTGCATTGCCGACTCTACCAGTGACTGCACCACCAAGAAAAGACGAGGATGCCCCCGAAGGTCGTGCAAGACATCATAAGTCTTCAAGAATGGATCCAAGGAAACTCCTCTTAATTATAGCCATCATGTAAGAGACATTTGCATATATTTGATTCGATCCCTATCAAAACATAATTCATGATTGGTTACATATAGACCTTGATATATTTACAGAAAAACCATCCCAGTTTATCAATCTCCGATATCAGCACATATTCTTTTGCTTTTTAGTGGCATTTGTAAAATTAAAATCGACCTCAAACGATTTTATTTATTTTTTTTTTTTTTTCAGGGCATGCATGGCAACAATGGGTATTCTGTATTACAGAATCGCACAACGTGGGTTAGGCGAAGATTTGCCTGACGATGAACCGCAATGATTGAAACTTGAGAAAGTGGTAATAGGCGAACGTGATCTATTGTTCTTCGTCTTCGTGCTTGTTCTTGTAACTCCGGTTATCAAGATTTTTTTTTTTATTTTTTTTCGTGGGTGAGTTATGACTGTTTTGTCTGGATAGCTATATGCCCTTTTTTTGTTATAGAAGTTATCGGAATCTGTAGCAGTAGCAACAAATTACATGTTTATAAGGAACTACATTTCTCGAGTTTGGTTGTATGCTTCGAAACCTTTTCTTATTTTAACCTAAAACTGAGATCGATCTTGTTATCCATTTTTTCTCTCAACTGCATATTTTGGTTTGATGGTATGATTATTTGATGTATTAAAATTGATTTATTTATTGTTAATTTTTTTGTGAATATGGGTTAAAGTGGTCAACGAGAAGCTTTGACCATTGGGCCAGCTCACTTCATGGGCTGAAATAATAAAGAAAGTCTGGGCTCCAAAAAGGGGACAACTATTTTGAATACTAACTTTTGCTTAGTTGAATACCAAAAAAATAGAAATTAAATAATTAATTGTAAATTACTTTAATACCCTTAATGAAAATTAAAACCAAATAATATTACAAATACTATTTTTCTTTCTTAAAAACCAAATAATCAAAAACCTAAAAAAAACATTTCCCTCCTCACTCCCAAACCCCTCACCTCCTCCACCTCCTTCTTCTCCCTCCCCAAAAACCCTCCTAAAAAACCCCAAAACAAAAGAAATCAAAACCTTACACAACTTGCAAAATGGCCTCAAATGACAATAGAATGGTAGTTTACGAGCAAGGAGAACCCATTCAGGTATGTATTCATGTATTTTTTGAGCTAAAACATCGATTTTGAATTTTTTTTTTTTTTAAAGCTCGCCATGTATTTTCGACACATACAGGTCGAAAATACACCTATTTTTCGACATGTATGTGTCGAAAATACCCTTAGATTTCGACGCCCAAGTGTCGAATTATGATGCAATTTTCGACACTTAAGTGTCGAAAATTACCCAAAATTTCGACACTAAAGTGTCGAAAATTGCATCATAATTCGACACTTAGGTGTCGAAAATTACCCAAAATTTCGACGCTTAAGTGTCGAAAATTGCATCATAATTCGACACTTAAGTGTCGATTTGGTTCCTGTTGCAAATTTACTTGTCTTATATTTTCGACACTTTTGTGTAGATCGATTGCACCCATTCATTTACCACGTCAGAAAAATTCCCAACAAAAGAAGCTTTAATGGCATGGGTTCGTGAAGTATGTAAAAGAATTGGAATGGTGTTAATGATTGGGGGTTCGAGTGACGGGGATAGAGGACGTAGGACACCGTATGTGATTGTTCGTTGTGAGCGTGGGGGCCATTATGTTGGCAAGAAGGTACCAGGTGAAGATGATGAAAGACCGGGAAAAAGGGAGCACCGGTTCAAAGAAATGTAATTCGACAGCTAGCTGTCGAATTTGAGCTGTATCAAAATTTTTTTTTTTTTGAAAAATTTGTAATTTTTTTTTTTTTTTTGTTTTGTGAAATTAACCCCAAATATATTGCAATGTAAGATAAAAATAATTTGATACAAGACTAATCCCAAATATATTTCAAATTATCAAAAATATTTTCATTTAAAACAACCAAAATCCATATAAAACTAAATTAAAAAGCAAGTAAAACAAATAAAATCCATAAAACAACATCCATCTAAAAAAATACAAGACTAATCCTGTGTTTTTTTCTTCCTACTAAACACGTGTTTCACAACCGCCTGTGGGGCATCGGACGAGCTCGATGGCGGTGGAAGTGGCCCTATCGAGCTACCTGGAGGTGGTGGTGGTGGGGCATCCGACGACCTCGAAGGAGGTGGAAGTGGGGCATCCGGCTCGATCAATCTGACAATATCATTTAGGGTCCCCCACATGACCGTATGAGCGTCGGATGGCGCAAGTCCCCGCACCTCGCTAAGTGTACCCTTCACCAACTCCAAAATTTGTGAAAGTTGGACCTCCTTATCGGTACCACCCTCTGGACGAGCTTCATGGGGTCGAGGTCGATCCGCCTGGGGTCGAGGAGGATGGGCTCCATGCCTACTCAGTTGTAACATGCATCTGGGTCGGAACCAATTCATGTAGTCCGGCGAAGTGTCCGCCTCCCCGAGTTCAATTTCAACGGACCTCGACTCCTCGTCCAGACAATACTCCTCCCACCGATCAGAGAATCGTTCGCCGTACGCAACGAAAATTGAGTTCTGGACCGGTCGACCTTTGCTAACTAGAGCTTTGTACATATCTTTTGACATGTATGCACGACCTGGAATGATTTGCACCCGGTTGAACTGCCTCAACACTCTGTCCGGATGATATGCCTCGAAGTGGTCCATGCAACATATCATCCCACTAAACCAAGCAGAATCTGGCATCGGGAAACGATCACGAATAGCCGTATACGGTGACCATATAACCTATTAAAATAAATAAAAAATTAGATGTAAAAACCTACTTAAGTAGTAATAACAAATTATTAAAGTGGTATGTTACCTGATCGGGGATCAAATCATCTAATCGAGATCGCAGGTACGACGCTCGTTCAGGCGTTGAAGTAGTCTTTGACTGAGGCTCCCATCGGCTCGCTAATGGCCCCTCGAATTCCGTCTTCAATGTGCCACCCCCCAAATAAGGAAAGTGCTCGTAAATCCATGACTGAAAGAGCGTCAGCCAGCCAGCCATCGAGTTCGTTGATTTTTGTGAGGCTGAGGAAAGCTCATCGTACAACCGGCAAAGACATGCAGTGCCCCAAGCATACTCGCCGATCCGATCCAAATCAGATACAAGATTTAGGTACTCAACGCTTACCATATTGCCTGTCTTGTCGCACAGTATAGTACACCCGAGCAAAAATAACAAATACGCCCGAATGGCGTACGTCCTCTTCTCCGCACTATCTCTCATGGTCACTTTGCTAAATTTAGCCTTCAACCATTCCAACTTGACCGCTTTCTTCTTGTTTACATCGTCCGGGTACTCACCTAGCAACTGGAACATCAAAGTACTGGGAATGGTTTTGGAATCACGGACCAAACGCTCGCAGGATACGGTACGCCCAACAACTGGCAAACCGACCAACGAACTCACATCGTCAAGTGTGATGGTCATCTCTCCAACAGGTAAGTGAAATGTGTTGGTAGCTGGCTGCCATCTCTCTACGAAGGCTCTAAGTAGATGGCCGTCCACAGTGTTGTACGATGCCTGTACAACTGACATTAAACCACATCTTTGTACTACCTCTTTAATAAACGGCGCCGGCTCCCAACCTTTCAAAGTTGTTGTGTGATTTCGTATTCGAAATTCTGAGCCGCGCTCCGAACGATCTGGCCCTCCGTTCACAATATGATAAGCAATGTGCTTATCAAATTTTGTGTACAATTCCGGTATCTCGGGACCTAGGACCGGTTCATTGCTCGAATCACCAACTTGTACAGTCGAATGTAGAGCCGGCACCAGATTCGTTGACGAAGAACCCTCTCCAGACTTCTTCTTGGTCGTGGTCTTTTTCTTGGTCGTGACTGCTATGCCCTTGCCTTTATCGGATAATTCCTTCCTCTTTTTACGGTTCGAGACAGTCGGAGGTATACGAGGTTGACGTGGTTCTTCCACTGCAAAATAACACACAAATAAAAATTAATATACATAATATAAACACAAGCAAATAAAAATAGGAAGAAAAAAAAAAAAAAAAAAAAAAAAATTCACAGTTCAAATTCGACAGAAACCTGTCGAAATATGGGGCAATTTTCGACAGTTAACTGTCGAAAATGGATTGCATTTTCGACAGGTTGCTGTCGAAAATGCAACCCATTTTCGACAGTTAACTGTCGAAAATTACAAAATCCAAACTCAACATTTTCACCATTTTCGACATCTACATGTCGATTTTGGATGAATTTTCGACAACAACCTGTCGAAAATTCATCGAAATTCGACATGTACAGGTCGAAAATGGAGAACGAAGAACCGACCCACGAATCTCAAATCAATGCTCAAATCGACTGAAATCAGATGCACCCATTACTAATTAACGATCATTCTAACCTAAAACAACCAAATCCTAATTACCCATATCAAACATTCAAATCTTAAATAAATATTAAAGAAAAAAAAATTCGAAACAACTATAACTTACTATTCGAAGACGACGACGGCGGCGGCTTTGGGCGACGTTGGGCGGCGTGGGCGGCGTTAGGCGGTGTTTGGCGTCGGCGTCCGGCGGCGGCGATGGTTGGAGCGGCGGCGGCGGCGTCGGGCGGCGTGGACGGAGGGAGGTTGACGGAGGGAGTTTTTTGTGTTTGATTTTTTTTTTCTTTTTTTTTTTTTTATTTGGTTTTCAAATAGGTAATTTCAAAGAAAAATTAATGTAATTAGTATTTTGTATGAAAGGGTATTTTTGTACTTTTATTTTTATTTTGGTATTAAAGTAAGAAAAAACTTAAAAATATGTACTCAATTGTGGTTTTCAACTAGGTAGTATTCAACTAAGCAAAAGTTAGTATTCAAAATAGTTGCCCCCCTCCAAAAATTCAGGTGGGCTGAATTCAAAGGCTAAATTACAACCACCTCCTTGAGACAAAGTAAATTTATGAAAACCCCCCTTATTTGTTAGATATTACATACAGACCCCTGAAGTTTGTAAATTTCTTACATCCACCCCCTACAGTATAGTGTCCATGTAAGAAATTTACAAATTTGAATAAATAGATGCAAGTATGAAAAAATTAGGGGTTGTTTTGTTAATATACCTTTCTTCAGGGGTAGTTATAATTTACCCTGAATTCAAATAACAAGAATGTCTTACATTGAGTTGATCATAGAAATAACCGACATACTTAATACATCAATCTACATATACTAATCGATTCTCAAAAGTTTTAATGCCGAAAATGCCAATTCATTTAGCAAATCTATGGTTTTGCGTGATTAAGACCAAGTATCAAAAGCTGTGTCATGCTCTCTCTCTCTCTCCCTCTAAGTTAATCTTTCGATAGCATGACAAAGCTCTTTAGTTTTCTTTATATATATATATATATATATATATATTGATATGCCTAATTGGGCCAACCCAATGGGCCTACAATTTCTTTACCTACTGGGCTACGAGTCCAATATCGAAGACTAATATCACCGAGGCCCAAACACCTTCAAGTAAGGCTTGGGCCCAACAAAGCAAACCCAACCCAATAAACGACATATAAATAGAGGTTTTCCTCATTTTATTAAGGTACGTCCAATTAACTGAGCAATACTACAATACGTATTATCTGGACTATTTCTATGATCAGCACGTCTGACTTGAGCGTCGGAGGGGTTTCCGCCGGATCAACCCCCGGCTTAGTTCATGTGTTCTATGATCGCAGGTACCTCAGGATCATCAAGTTGTCAAGCTACTGATCTGCTTTGCTCTCCCAGTTCATTTTCTACACCACCCCAGGTGATCTAAGTAATTAGCATCATCATTTTGGCGCCGTCTGTGGGAACGATGCAAACCAGATCACGTAGCCAACAAGATCCTCCTGAGGCGTCTGCTCGGAGAGAAAAGGACACAGCAAATGACCTCCCACCTCGTGGAGGCTCTGGCTTGCCACCTCCTCCACATCCCATGGATCCGCCTCGCGAGGTTCAGGTGATCCCCCTTGGGGACCAACCACTCGCCGATCCACCGCTCCCTGCTCCTCGAATGGTTCAAATAACCGAGGATGCGCTTCAACGCATGATAGCAGAAACTTCAACTCGCGCTGCCATAGAGGCCGTGACCCAATATATCGCCACGAGGGGAGCAAATGCTCCCAACGCGATACCAGCACCTGCTCCACATGTGGAGCCACCTATGGCACCACCGCCGTCGACTCCCTGGGGGCTTACATATGCCCCCAAAATATTTCACTCGCCAAGGGTTATCGACTCCCTGGGGGCTTACATCTGCCCCCAAAATATTTCGCTCGCCAAGGGTTATCGACTCCCTGGGGGCTTACTGTTGGGTTTCGGGCACGCATACGCAGCGGAGAACAAAAATTTTACGTGATTTAAACGACTTTAAAACACACAAGTACATGCCCGATAAATTAAATCAATTAATTGCGTACCTTTGCGCTTCCAGCGAAATTAAAAACAACATACATGCTAATAAATTTAACCGAATTTAAATCAATTAACATGCTCGCAATTTAAACCAAATATCATGCTCGCAACGATTTAATCGATTACACATAATCACATAAAATCATATAAACACAAGCATGAAATCATAGTTTAAATTAAACCCTAAAACGAAACTAGGGTTTCGAGTATTTACCTCTTGACGCGTGAGGTAGGAGCGAACGATTCGTCGTGATTACTACGGAAACCAATCCGTAGAATCGGGGCAGCAATGGAGCAGCAGCAGCGGCGGTGTGGCAGCTCACGGCGGCGCGTGTACAGCACGCGCGGTTGTGCGAGGCGGCGCGTGGGGCAGCGTGCGGCTTCGGCTCGTGCGTTGCTCCTCGATTCTTCGATCTACGGTCTTCCTCCTCTCGGATTTCACCTCGTATACTTCGATCTACTAAATCGTGGCACTAGACACGAAGTAGTTAGAATAAAACGGAAAGAAAATAAATGAGAAAGAATACCGAACAAAAGCCGGCCGAGGAACGGCCGTTTCCGGCGACGGAGCGACGCCAACGGCGGAGGTGGCCGCGCGGGAGAGGGGCGAGAGAGAGAGAGCTCGGCCGCTCAGGGTTAGGGTTTGTCTCTTGTGTGTGCTAGGGTTATAAATCATGTATTTATAGTCCCTAGCATGAAACCCTAGCGGGCTTAAGTTGGACTGGGCCCAACAGCTTAAGCTCGTTAGTTTCTTTAATCGCTCGTATCTCTCAATTCAATGATCGAAAAATTGTAACGATTACATTTTCCGAGTCATTATAATTTTCTCGTCATTACGAGTGCCATCTCTTATTTTCCAACTTTCCAAAAGTGGAAACCCTAGTTCAGTGGACTTTCTAAATTTGGAAACTTCCCGATTTAGAAAGTTCACTAACACATTCGCTTATTCTTTTCCTTTTCTTATTCTCATTCATAATTCCAAATTACGAATGTTGGACTCAATCACATTGACTTCCAATTATGCAAAGATAAACTATTTTATCTCTGACCGTTTATTCAAAGATCTCATGTGCACGAGCAGTGTGACCCTCGATGGTTCAGGTGTAAGCTAGCCGTGGGCCCACAACCCTTTGTGGTCAAAACTCGTCCCCTTCGAGTTACAATTAAGATGAAGCTCGTTTCACCTTAATCACCCAACGAATCAAGATTGGCGTCTAGCAACTACGCGTCATGATTCCCTAGATACAAATGAAGTGCCTGCAAGAACCTTCAGATATAGTTAACGTACAGTACGGTCCCTTCGATTCATATGTCCCGATCGAACTAGAGGCATTGGTTCATCGAGACCTCTTTATATGTTCAATAACGGTGCGATCGTTCTAAGTGTTGTAATCCTTACGTGCATGACTTAAAGAATCGAATTCTCTAATCATCACTTAGTCAGCTCTGGCCAGAGACTTAGAATGATTACAAACTTTCAGAACACACAGGACATCCAAGACTATTCTAGCGATCGAATCCCCGACTACAATGCACAGACCTCCCACTAGATTTCGGACTGCACGAACACTGGCCCTTGGGATGGTCCTCGGTGGAACTCAGGGACAGGTCACGATACAGCTGGTCCTCTAGTGAAGTCACGGTGATGTCTAGGTCATAAGGACTAATGGTGTACAACTATACCATAGATATCTCTACTCGATTATTGGGAACCACTTAGAGATTTCTAGGGTGAGGGAGTTCAGTGAACTCGTCAACTTACGAGCACCCACTTGTGCATGCCGATATCACAATACCGTTTACTGATGAGATGCAGTACACATACACTAAGTGCTAGTCTTAATGGGAAAGGCCGATATCCTCATTAGTGGCGTAACCCTTCGACTAGGAACACGTTTAACAGTTATAATACTTAAGTAAATATCTCACGATCCTAACGATCAATTACTAGTACTTGTAATAACTGTAAGGACTATATCTATGCTTGTGACAAAGGGACAAAGATATAGAATGCCAATGTGTTTTATCATTAATACGAATAAAGGTTCGTTTATTACAATAATAAATACGAAAGACCAGAGCCACAGGTTGGCTTGTTGGTCACCTACTCTAACAATCTCCCACTTGACCTAAAGCCAACTACCCATAAACCGCAATCCCATCGACTCTCGATGTTTCTCATGGACCGATCTTGGTAAAGGCTTCGTGAAGGGGTCTGCAACGTTCTCTTCCGGGGTGACTCGTTCTACCTTAACTCCACCTCTATCAATGATCTCTTGGATCATATGATACTTTCTCAGAATATGCTTCAACTTCTGATGAGATCACGGCTCCTTAGCTTGCGCCAAGGCTCCGGTGTTATCACAGTACAACGGTACTGGATCACTAGCATTAGGAATGACACCCAACTCTTGGATGAACTTCCTTATCCAAGTCCCATCTTTTGCAGCTTCGGATGCTGCAATGTATTCCGCTTCGGTAGTAGAATCGGCCGTCGTGCTTTGCTTGGAACTCTTCCAACACACGGCACCACCATTAAGCGTGAATATAAATCCAGAATTCGACTTTGAGTCGTCCACGTCCGATTGAAAACTAGAGTCAGTGAAATCCTCTGATTTCAACTCGGCACCCCCATAGACCAAAAATATATCCTTAGTCCTTCGCAAGTACTTGAGGATATCTTTCACGGCTTTCCAGTGAGCCGGGCCGGGGTTAGACTGATATCTGCTTGTGACACTCACAGCACACGCAATATCGGGTCTTGTACATAGCATGCCATACATTATGCTTCCTATGGCAGAAGCATAGGGCGTCCTCTTCATCTCCTCGATTTCACTAGGTGTTTGCGGACACATAGATTTCGAGAGACGAACCCCATGGGACATTGGCAAGAATCCTTTCTTGGATTCTTCCATGCTAAACCGTTTCATAACGGTGTCTATGTACAGGCTTTGGGATAAACCAAGCATCTTTCTTGCTCTATCTCTATAGATGCGTATTCCTAATACGTAAGATGCTTCTCCCAAATCCTTCATTGAGAAACGTGTGGACAACCATGCTTTCGTTTGCTGCAACATTCCTACGTCATTCCCAATGAGTAGAATGTCGTCAACGTAAAGCACTAAAAATATCACTGCCCTCCCACTAACCTTCTTGTATACACAAGGTTCCTCCGGATTCTTCTCAAAATCAAACTCTTTGATAGTTGAGTCGAACCTAATGTTCCAACTTCGGGATGCTTGCTTCAATCCATAAATGGATCGCTGGAGCTTGCAAACCTTTTGCTCACTTCCAGAAGATATGAAGCCTTCCGGCTGCGCCATGTAGATTTCTTCCTCAATGTCTCCATTAAGGAAGGCGGTCTTCACATCCATTTGCCATATCTCGTAGTCGTACCACGCAGCTATGGCCAGCAAAATCCTAATGGACTTCAGCATCGCGACTGGCGAAAAGGTTTCCTCATAGTCAACGCCTTGCTTTTGAGTGTATCCTTTTGCTACCAATCTAGCTTTATAGGTCGATACCTTTCCATCCACTCCAATTTTCTTCTTATAGATCCACTTGCAGCCTATAGGAACAATTCCTTTAGGTGGATCTACCAAGGTCCATACCTTGTTGGAGTACATGGAGTCCATTTCGGATTTCATGGCAGTTAGCCAATGTCCCATGTCCGCATCCGATACGGCCTCATTGTATGTTCTTGGATCTCGTCCAAGATCAACATGATCTTCATCATTTTCGAGGAGGAATAACCTGTCCGGTATTTTCCGAACTCTTTCGGATCTACGTACCGTAGGTTCAGGAGGTATATTAGTGGTTTGTTGTATTGGTTCGATTACTTGTTCTTGCGTTTGAACTTCATTTTGTGGTTCTTGAACTATTTCAAGTTCTATCATGCTGCCCTTTCTATCGGATAGAAACTCCCTTTCCAAAAAGGTGGCATTTCTCGAAACAAACGTCTTTGCTTCTCTTACATAGTAGAACTCGTATCCCATCGAGTCTTCGGGATACCCCACAAAATAGCACAAGTCGGATTTACTATCCAACTTATCTCCCACTAATCGCTTCACATAAGCGGGACAACCCCATATCCTAATATGTTTGTAATTGGGTTTCCGGGAATGCCAAAGTTCATAAGGTTTGGATTTAACTGCTTTGGTGTTAACTCTATTCAGCAAATACGCGGCAGTACGGAGTGCATGACCCCACAAGTATGCCGGTAAGTTTGTGAACCCCATCATTGATCGAACCATATCTAATAAAGTTCGATTCCGACGTTCGGACACTCCATTAAGTTGAGGAGTTCCCGGTGGAGTCCATTGGGACTGTATCCCATTTTCTTTTAGATAGTCAATGAACTCGATGCTCAAGTATTCCCCACCACGATCGGATCGCAGCTTCTTAATACTTCGTCCGAGTTGCTTTTCCACTTCGTGTCTAAAATCTTTGAACCTTTCAAATGTTTCAGACTTGTACTTCATCAAGTACACATACCCATACCTAGAATAATCGTCGGTAAAGGTAGCGAAGTAGTTATATCCACCCTTCGCACTAACACTTAGTGGACCACATACGTCTGTATGGATCAAATCCAAAAGACCTTCGGCTCGTTCCATTACCCCTTTGTAGGGTGACTTGGTCATTTTCCCTTTAAGGCAAGATTCACAAGTTTGTAGTGATTTCACGTCCTCCAAAGAGAACAATCCTTCACTAACAAAATCGTTCATCCTTCTTAAAGAGACATGACCTAATCTAGCGTGCCAAAGTTGTGCGGGGTTTTGATCTATCTCCTTACGTTTTGCTGATATAACGTTAATAGGTATTTCACTTGGATTTAGTTCATATAAGTTGTTTAATAGTCGTCCTTTGCAAATTAAGTTCTCATTCTTTTGTATAATGCAAATCGAATTTCCAAAAACAAAAGTAAAACCTTCAATATCTAATACAGGAATAGAAATAAGGTTTCTAATGAGCGACGGAACAAATAAACAATCGTTCAAAACAATAGGAAAACTAGAATCCAAAACATTTAAGTAAATAGTGCCAATGGCTTCAGCAGCAACTCTTGCTCCATTCCCCATCCTTAGGTAGGTCTCACCCGCTCTAAGTCTTCGACTTCTTGTCATTAGCTGCAAATCATTGCACAAATGTGAGCCACAGCCCGTATCCAATACCCAAGAAGAAGAGTTGACAGACAAATTTACGTCAATGAAATACGTACCCTTTTCAGAACCTTTCTGCTTTAGGTAAGCCTTGCAGTTGCGGCGCCAATGTCCTTTCTTTCCACAGTGATGGCAAGCATCATCAACTTGTTTGCTAACCTTTGCTTTGGGGCCCCCACTGCCTTCACCCACTTCGAACTTGCTGTTTGGGAAGGAAACTCTTTCCTTTCTCTTCTTTTGGAAAGAACTCTTCTTTCCAGAAGGAGCAGCAATGAGAACAGACTTCTCTTTCTTAATGGTGGACTCGAAGCTGACCAACATGTTCATTAACTCATCCAAGGGAGGATCTAGTTTGTTCATGTTGAAGTTCACTATGAACGATTCATAGGAACTAGGAAGAGACAACATGATCAAATCCAACGAGAGCTCGGCCGGGAGGGTGACATCGAGATTCACTAGCTTTTCAAGGAGAGTGATCATTTTGAGACAGTGCTCGTGGACCGAAACCCCTTCGCGCAATCTCGCTGTGATCAACTCCTTTGTAGCAGCGTATCTCGATGCCCTAATATTCTCACTATACATGCTATCAAGATGAGCCTTTATATCGAAAGCATGCAAGTGAGACTCATATTTCCTCGCAAGCGCGGGCTCCATGGCGGCTATCATATAGCACCTAGCATGGGTGTCATCTTTCTTCCAAACTTCATAAGTTTCCTTTTCAGCATCAGTCGCTGTGGCAGGTAAAGTGGCGGGAAGCCTCTCGTTCAAAACGTAGAGACGCCCCTCAACAGTTAGCACAAGCTTAAGACTACGCAACCAATCTAGGTAATTAGGGCCATTGAGTTTATTGTCGAGGATTGACATTATGGGATTCTTAGACATAATTATCTGAGACATATAGAGAAGAGGATTATTAGAGATTCGCGTTAAATGATTGTTACAATTAAATGTTTGGACTTATGTTATTTAATTGTTCTCCCACTAATTTTATCGAGTTCCACTTCCCTCTAGTAGACAAACGAGAAAACTGATTTTTCTTAATGGGCTTTAGGTCCAATAGACAAATATAACCCGTAGTTAATCTAGCCCGATTATATTTGCCCAAAGGTAGATCACAATCAATCATATCCACAATATGACCCTAAATTAATTTTCCTCACACTTGATAATGACCTAAGTTAATCTCGCGAATATCAAAATCGTCGTGTGTCAAGTCTAACCTACCAATCAAAGATGCTCATAGAACTCGATTATGCCAAACTAATGCAGTCCCTAGTTAATCTAGCCGACCACGTTAATTCAACATAACCCTTTTCTATGGCTACCTTCATCATTATGTCAATTGAATTACAGCTTACTCTACCATAGCACTCCCCGCTAACACGGCTTACTGCACTATAGTAAAGGGCTACACATAATCCAACCGTTGGCAGAAGGAAAGAAATAACTCAACAGATTGGGTTTTTCTTTATAGCTTGAAATGATTCTTAATTAAAAGAGTGAGGGGTTTTGATTAAGTGTTTTATCTCATCAGAAGGTTTTGGATTGGTCTATGTGATTCCTACATCTATGTTCTCTAAAGGTATATGGAAAACGCATATTGTCCTAAGAGGAACATACGACCTAATTTCATAATTAATTACATTAATTAATTATCGAGTTTTCAAAATAATTATAGAACCTCAACTAGCATAAGTCATTCAAATAATGTTGAGGTACTACTAATTAAGTTGAACTTATAATCAATATTATATATGTGTTCTATTAATTGAAATCAATTTAACAATTTAAATTAATTAATTAATCTAACACCTATTTACTAAAATAGATGATTGTCGATCCAATTATCTAATTGGGATTAATTGAAAATAATTTTCCAAAAATTAAAATCAATTTGTTTTAAGTTTAATTTTAGAAATCTGAAATAAAAATTTTTTTTTTTTTTTTTTTTTTTATTTTTCAGTGGTCCGGTTCGGCCCAACCGGTCTGACCGGTTCGGACCGAATCGGGCCGGTTCTGTCCGGTCCAGCTGACCCAAATCAGTGGGCCGGGTCAGTCGGACCGAGAACCGGTCTGACCGACCCGAATCCACTTGGATTCGGTCAACTAAACCGCACACAACCATCGAACCGGCCGGTTCGGCCGGTTCGATCCGAACAATTTAAAAAACGACATTTTAAAATAATTTCAGATCCGATTTTCCAATTTTAAACAATTTTAAAGCTGGAAAAATTCTAAACAATATTTCAAAAATATTTTAAACTTACGAAAACTCCCAATTATACAATACGACAATCACTACTTTAATAAATCGAACATGCATATTAAAACGAACGCAATTAATTGCGCAACGAGCTCTGATACCACTGTTGGGTTTCGGGCACGCATACGCAGCGGAGAACAAAAATTTTACGTGATTTAAACGACTTTAAAACACACAAGTACATGCCCGATAAATTAAATCAATTAATTGCGTACCTTTGCGCTTCCAGCGAAATTAAAAACAACATACATGCTAATAAATTTAACCGAATTTAAATCAATTAACATGCTCGCAATTTAAACCAAATATCATGCTCGCAACGATTTAATCGATTACACATAATCACATAAAATCATATAAACACAAGCATGAAATCATAGTTTAAATTAAACCCTAAAACGAAACTAGGGTTTCGAGTATTTACCTCTTGACGCGTGAGGTAGGAGCGAACGATTCGTCGTGATTACTACGGAAACCAATCCGTAGAATCGGGGCAGCAATGGAGCAGCAGCAGCGGCGGTGTGGCAGCTCACGGCGGCGCGTGTACAGCACGCGCGGTTGTGCGAGGCGGCGCGTGGGGCAGCGTGCGGCTTCGGCTCGTGCGTTGCTCCTCGATTCTTCGATCTACGGTCTTCCTCCTCTCGGATTTCACCTCGTATACTTCGATCTACTAAATCGTGGCACTAGACACGAAGTAGTTAGAATAAAACGGAAAGAAAATAAATGAGAAAGAATACCGAACAAAAGCCGGCCGAGGAACGGCCGTTTCCGGCGACGGAGCGACGCCAACGGCGGAGGTGGCCGCGCGGGAGAGGGGCGAGAGAGAGAGAGCTCGGCCGCTCAGGGTTAGGGTTTGTCTCTTGTGTGTGCTAGGGTTATAAATCATGTATTTATAGTCCCTAGCATGAAACCCTAGCGGGCTTAAGTTGGACTGGGCCCAACAGCTTAAGCTCGTTAGTTTCTTTAATCGCTCGTATCTCTCAATTCAATGATCGAAAAATTGTAACGATTACATTTTCCGAGTCATTATAATTTTCTCGTCATTACGAGTGCCATCTCTTATTTTCCAACTTTCCAAAAGTGGAAACCCTAGTTCAGTGGACTTTCTAAATTTGGAAACTTCCCGATTTAGAAAGTTCACTAACACATTCGCTTATTCTTTTCCTTTTCTTATTCTCATTCATAATTCCAAATTACGAATGTTGGACTCAATCACATTGACTTCCAATTATGCAAAGATAAACTATTTTATCTCTGACCGTTTATTCAAAGATCTCATGTGCACGAGCAGTGTGACCCTCGATGGTTCAGGTGTAAGCTAGCCGTGGGCCCACAACCCTTTGTGGTCAAAACTCGTCCCCTTCGAGTTACAATTAAGATGAAGCTCGTTTCACCTTAATCACCCAACGAATCAAGATTGGCGTCTAGCAACTACGCGTCATGATTCCCTAGATACAAATGAAGTGCCTGCAAGAACCTTCAGATATAGTTAACGTACAGTACGGTCCCTTCGATTCATATGTCCCGATCGAACTAGAGGCATTGGTTCATCGAGACCTCTTTATATGTTCAATAACGGTGCGATCGTTCTAAGTGTTGTAATCCTTACGTGCATGACTTAAAGAATCGAATTCTCTAATCATCACTTAGTCAGCTCTGGCCAGAGACTTAGAATGATTACAAACTTTCAGAACACACAGGACATCCAAGACTATTCTAGCGATCGAATCCCCGACTACAATGCACAGACCTCCCACTAGATTTCGGACTGCACGAACACTGGCCCTTGGGATGGTCCTCGGTGGAACTCAGGGACAGGTCACGATACAGCTGGTCCTCTAGTGAAGTCACGGTGATGTCTAGGTCATAAGGACTAATGGTGTACAACTATACCATAGATATCTCTACTCGATTATTGGGAACCACTTAGAGATTTCTAGGGTGAGGGAGTTCAGTGAACTCGTCAACTTACGAGCACCCACTTGTGCATGCCGATATCACAATACCGTTTACTGATGAGATGCAGTACACATACACTAAGTGCTAGTCTTAATGGGAAAGGCCGATATCCTCATTAGTGGCGTAACCCTTCGACTAGGAACACGTTTAACAGTTATAATACTTAAGTAAATATCTCACGATCCTAACGATCAATTACTAGTACTTGTAATAACTGTAAGGACTATATCTATGCTTGTGACAAAGGGACAAAGATATAGAATGCCAATGTGTTTTATCATTAATACGAATAAAGGTTCGTTTATTACAATAATAAATACGAAAGACCAGAGCCACAGGTTGGCTTGTTGGTCACCTACTCTAACACTTACATCGCCCCCAAAATATTTCGTTCGCCAAGGGTTATCGACTCCCTGGGGGCTTAACATCTGCTCCCAAAATATTTCGTTCGCCAAGGGTTATCGACTCCCTGGGGGTCACATCGCCCCCAAAACATTTCATTCGTCATAGCATGAGCCAACGCTCCTCCTCGTGAGGCCCCACTGGGTCCTCAACATGATCAATTTCTACTTACTTCTCGAACGGTTCAGATAACCATAGAAGACCTTCAGCGTATGATCACGGAAGATTCAACTCGTGCTGCCACTGAATCAGTGGCACCATATATCGCCAAGGTGGGGCATCTCACCCCAGTGGTTCGTGATCGCCTCATCCTAAATGGGGGGCTATCCCATCCTAAAGTTGGGCATCACATCTCAAGGGTGGTACATCCACTTACTTTTCAACCCCAAGGGGTTTCACATCCCATCAAGTGTTTCACGTCCCTACTCCAAAAACAGAAAAAATGGTATGACGCGCACGCGCGAACCAATGGCACAACCATGCGCATCCACCTCAGACCATAGGTCTCGAACGCCTCATCCTACAGTGGGCAGTTATCCCCATCCTAAGGTTGGGCATCACCCTTACCTTTCAACCCTAAGTGGGTTCACATCCCATCTCAAGGAACGAGGATAATCTCCCTACTCAAAAAATAGAACATCCCCAAGGGGGTGCACATCCGATCTCAAAGAACGAGGATAATCTCCCTACTCAAAAAATAGAACATCCCCAAGGGGGTGCACATCCGATCTCAAGGAACGAGGATAATCTCCCTACTCAAAAAATAGAACATCCCCAAGGGGGTGCACATCCCATCTCAAGGAACGAGGATAATCTCCCTACTCAAAAAATAGAACATCCCCAAGGGGTTGCACATCCGATCTCAAGGAACGAGGATAATCTCCCTACTCAAAAAATAGAACATCCCCAAGGGGGTGCACATCCGATCTCAAGGAACGAGGATAATCTCCCTACTCAAAAAATAGAACATCCCCAAGGGGGCGCACATCCGATCTCAAGGAACGAGGATAATCTCCCTACTCAAAAAATAGAACATCCCCAAGGGGGTGCACATTCCATCTCAAGGAACGAGGGTAATATCCTATTCAAAAAATAAAACATCCCCAAGGAGGTGAATATCAACCAAATAAAAAAAAAATAGAAGAAAAAAGAAGAGAATGAAAAAAGAGAAGAAGAAAAAAAACACAAGAAAAAAAAGAAGAAAAAAAAGAAGAAGAAAGAAGAAGAAAAAAGAAGGAGATAAAATAAAAAAATAAAAAATATATATATATATATATATATATATTTTAGCCAAGCCGCGCGCCCCCCGAGCCGGCCAAGCCGCCGCGCGCGCGCCCCTCCAAGCCAGCTGTGCGCGCGCGCACCGAGAGAAAAAAAAAAAAAAAAAAGGAGGCGCGCGTGCACAGCACGCGCGCTTCAGCAAAAAAAAAAAAAGAAGGAGAGAGAGCAGAGGCGCGCGTGCACCGCACGCGCGAGTGGCCGACACGCGCCTGACGCGCGCGCGTGCACAGCACGCGCGCATCAGCAGTTAAAAAAAAAAAAAAAAAAAAAAAATTGGAGCGCGCGCAAGCACGCGCGCGCACTTTCCAAGGAGCCCTTGGACTGCGTGCTCCCATCAAATCGCGCTCAACTTTCACCGTCCTCCACCAAATTGTGCGTAGATTTTGACTCGCTTCTCCAAATCGCACGAGAATTTCAACGCGCTCCACCAAATTGCGCGAGCTCTTTAACGCACCTACCAAATTGCGTTCGCTATCAAATAAAAAAAAATAAAAAATTATTTCTCCATACCATGCCAACGATTAACGCAAGACTACAACACCGATCTACTCTCGACAAGATCCGGTACCCTTTTCAACGTGGCTCCCGCATCCTCTCGAGAGTGGGGGGCTTGCGAAACAACTCCCACGAGGAGCCAACTCGCGCAGTAATACAACCCGCAGCGAGACAACTCCCACGAGGAGACAACTCGCTCGGTCCTACAACCTCTTACAAGGAAACTCCCACGAGGAGCCAACTCCCTACGAAACCATAGCGAGTTAACTCCCACGAGGAGACTACTCGCTCTGTCCTATAACCCGTTGCGAGGCAACTCCCACGAGGAGCCAACTCCCTCGGGTCTCAACGCCATAGCGAGATAACTCCCACGAGGAGCAAACTCGCTCGGCCCTACACACTCGTTGCGAGACAACTCCCACGAGGAGCCAACTCGCTCGGAACTACAACCCGTAGCGAGACAACTCCCACGAGGAGATAACTCGCTCCGTCCTACAACCCGCAGCGAGACAACTCCCACGAGGAGCCAACTCCCTCGGGTCTACGAAACCATAGCGAGATAACTCCCACGAGGAGACCATTCGCTCCGTCCTATAGCTCGTTGTGGGACAACTCCCACGAGGAGCTAACCCCCTCTAGTCTCAAAACTACAGCGAGACAACTCCTACGAGGAGACCACTCGCTCCATCCTACGACCCGCAGCGAGTAAACTCCCACGAGGAGCCAACTCGCTCGGTCCTACGAACCCACAGCGAGATAACTCCTACGAGGAGACCACTCGCTCCATCCTATGATCCGCAGCGAGATTACTCCCACGAGGAGCCAACTCGCTCGGTACTACAACCTACAGCGAGATAACTCCCACGAGGAGACAACTCGCTCGGTATCCCAACCCGCAGCGGGACAACTCCCACGAGGAGCTAACTCGCTCGATATTACAAATCCGTTGCAAGGCAACTCCCACGTGCAACCACCTCGCTCGATAATAAGACTCGCTGCGAAACAACTCCCACGAGGAGACAACTCGCTCAGAGCAACCTCAATCCACACGCGCCTAAATCGCCCATCATCAAATGCTCCTACAACTTCGCTCAAGACAACTCCCATGAGGAGACAACTCGCCCGAAATTCACCATATAATCGCAAGCTCAAGTTAGCACGATTACAATCCTAGAAGCACTTAGAGATATTATGAGAATCTATATAGCCTGGCCAGCTTGATTACTCAAATTTATCTACTTGTTTTCGATGGGTCATTCATTAAAACGTGGCCACGGTCCAAACATACTTAAGACCCACGAGGTCTAACAAGGGGCACGACCCCCATATAAAAAAAAATATTGAGAGCCTGATCCCCTCCTCAAGTACATCACGCAGAAAGCTATATGTAAACACATACAAGCAACGCGTCAAAACATTGAAAATGTCGAAAAATAACAACTCCCACGAGGAGAATACTAGCTCCGTGCTACTACATTATCGTGAGACAACTTCCACGAAGACGTAACTCGATCAACTCGATTACCCCAGAGACAACTCCCACGAGGAGATTACTTGATCCGTGCTACTACATTATCGCGAGACAACTCCCACGAGGAGATAACTCGATCAACACTATTACCCCGCGACAAGATAGCTCCCACGAGGAGATAAATCGCTACTACATCGTCGCGGGACAAAACCGACGACTCGATTAATTTATATTGCGGCAACTTTGTCGCGCTATGCGCCAACGCGCATTCACACCCATCCGACACACGCTCCAACGCGTTTTCGCATACCATTAGGCCATACGCCAATGATCGACTTCTCCAATTTTTACTATCGACACGATTTGAGACCCATCACAACATGGCCCCCACATCGACTCGAGAGTGGGGGGCTTAATGATATGCCTAATTGGGCCAACCCAATGGGCCTACAATTTCTTTACCTACTGGGCTACGAGTCCAATATCGAAGACTAATATCACCGAGGCCCAAACACCTTCAAGTAAGGCTTGGGCCCAACAAAGCAAACCCAACCCAATAAACGACATATAAATAGAGGTTTTCCTCATTTTATTAAGGTACGTCCAATTAACTGAGCAATACTACAATACGTATTATCTGGACTATTTCTATGATCAGCACGTCTGACTTGAGCGTCGGAGGGGTTTCCGCCGGATCAACCCCCGGCTTAGTTCATGTGTTCTATGATCGCAGGTACCTCAGGATCATCAAGTTGTCAAGCTACTGATCTGCTTTGCTCTCCCAGTTCATTTTCTACACCACCCCAGGTGATCTAAGTAATTAGCATCATCATATATATATATATATATATATATATATATATATATATATATATATATATATATATATATATATATATATATATATATATATATATATATATAGTAGGTTTGACATTGCACAAATATAAAATTTCAATTATTAGGAAACAAATAACAAGAAAAGTCTTTAAACACATTTGACATTTGCACTAGTCAAGTAGTTTTGATGGATGAATTTGTTTCAAAAGTATATTTTAATATTTCAAAAACGAATGTCAAAATCTTTTAAAATTACTAAAAACAAAATATCCCTTTTTCATTATTTTTCATGTTTATTATCAAACAGTGGGAATACTAATAGACCAATATGTAGCTGAAATAAATAAAGATAGAAAAATAGTACAAGTAATGTTTTCTATTATTTTTTCTTTTATTTCCAATTAAAACATGTTTTGTATATAAATTATAGATATCATAGTCCATAGATACATAATATAGAAATGAGATAATACTTTTTGAAAATTTTGGAATATTCATATTATTTTCAGAAATTAATTCGAATAGGAAATTAATATTTCGAACAATTATATGCATAAATTTGATTTCAATGTAAAAGAACTTCAAAAATCAGAATTTTGAAAAATGGAAGAAGTCAAATATTTCAAATCAGAATCGCTGAAATTCAAAAATTCCGTTACGATTTCCACCCGACAGTGCGTACTATGCAACTTCTAGAGCCAATGGGCCTATAAATATTTTGATAGATTTTGACCAACTCCAATATCAATTATGGCCCAATTTATCGTCGGCAATTTGAAGTCCCCAAGAAATATTTGAAAAGAACAAATTATTAAAAATTAATAATAATTATTTAACATATATATTGAACATTTCTAATTATTAAAAATCTAATTGAGGAATTAATCAAAGTTTATTTAACTTAATATTAAATAAAAAAAACAAATTAATCAGAAAGTCTTCAGATAGACCTCCAGATCTGACCTCCTGAGCCCGTTGACATTTGCCACCCGTCAAATTGAATTGGTTTATAAATTTGATGTATGAATTATTTTCCAATTTTCCAATTACAAATAGAGTTGTCAAATATATATTTAATTATTTGAAAAAGGAATGTCAACCTAAACAATAACTCACTTTTCATTCTGCTAAAATTGCCACTTTCCATGTTCTAACAACACAACTAGTGTTTTATTAGGTTTTTATTTAGTTTAAGGAAAGGGTATATACTCAACATGCCTTTAATTTTAGGGATTTTTATGCAAAAGTCCCCAACCAAGCATGTTTATTATTCTAGGTTTAGGGGACATATCTCTTTTACCAATAAGCCCATCCCTTTAATATTTATTATAACTAAAGGAAACATTCATGTATATCCCAATATTACCCTCAACCATTTATACCCAATTCTTAATTGTAATCCAAATTAATCAATTTTGTCCATAAAAGTTCAATTTTGACCACAAAAATTCAATTTTGACTTTTTTTTGGAGTATAATTTAATATGCTCCAATTTCATCCTTAACTTAATTTAATCTCAATTTGACCCCAAATTTCACAAATTATTAAATTTTGACCCAAAAATTTTTTTTTTTCAAAAAATATTTTTTTTTTCAAAAACTTTTTTTTTTCCGCCGGATTCCGGCGTTGACTTTTTGAAATTTTTTTTTTTTTTTTTTTTTTTTTTCTTTCTTCCGGATTTTTTCGCCGGTTTCCAGCGTTGACCGGCGGTCAACGCCGGTCTCCGGCGTTGACTTTTTTTTTTTTTTTTTTTTTTTTTTTTTTTGCTTTTTTCTTTTTTTTTCTTTTCTTTTCTTCCGGATTTTTTCGCCGGTTTCCGGCGGTCTCTTTTTTTAGTGTTTTTTTAAGTTTTTTGTTTTGTTTTGTTTGGTTTGTTTTGTTTTTCCACGTCCGCCGCTAAACGTTAACCGTAATTGTGCTGTCACTGACAGTAAATTAACGTAATTATACTGTCAATGATAGTTAATTAACGTAATTGTACTGCCGTTGACATTACATTTATGTAATTGTGTTGCCGTTGACAGTAAATTAATGCAATATTATATTTTTTTATTTATTATTATTTTTTTCTATTTTTTTTTGATTTGTTGACAAGTCAACGTAATTATATTACTGTCGTTGACAGTAAAATAACTGTAAACACAATAATATTACTGTCAACAACATCAATATTATTATTTTTTTGTGGTGTTTGTATTAATATTACTGTCTATTATTGTAATATTACTGTAAACACAATAATATTACTGTGGTTGACGGTAATATTACTGTTTGTTATAGTAATATTCCTGTCAACCACATCAATATTATTCTTTTGTTTGGATATTTTGTTTGTTTGAGTTATTCACGGAGTAACGTAATAATATTACTGTCTACTATTGTAATATTACTGTTGCTATAGTAATATTACTGTTGCTATAGTAATATTACTGTCACTCACAGTAATATTAATTCTTTTGGTTTTTTTTATTTTGTTTACATTTGTTGAACGGACAACATAGTAATATTACTTTATTATACAATGATAATGAATTTTGTTGTGTTAATATTAATGTGCTAGAGATTAATATAGCAATATCACTGTGTTAAACTATAGTTTAGTTAATTTTACTGTGTTTAACAGTAATATAGTTAATATTACTGTCATTCACAGCAATATTGCTGTTTAAACGGAAAAAAAAGTTACAGAAAAAAAAAAAAAAAAAAAAAAAAAAAAAAAAAAAAAAAAAAAAAATTAAAATTAAAATAAAAAAGTCAACGCCGGAGACCGGCGTTGACCGCCGGTCAACGCCGGAATCCGGAAAAAAAATCCGGAAAAAAAAAAAAAAAAAAAAAAAAAAAAAAAATTAAAAAGTCAACGCCGGAGACCGGCGTTGACCGCCGGTCAACGCCGGAATCCGGAAAAAAAATCCGGAAGAAAAAAAAAATAAAAAATAAAAATAAAAAAAAAAAGTCAACGCCGGAGACCGGCGTTGACCGCCGGTCAACGCCGGAATCCGGCGGAAAAAAAAAGTTTTTGAAAAAAAAAAATTTTGTGAAAAAAAAAAAGTTTTGGGTCAAAATTGAATAATTTGTGAAAGTTGGGGTCAAATTGAAGTTAAAGTAAGTTAAGGATGAAATTGGAGCATATTAAAGTAAGAGGGGTTATTTTAGTCCTTTACATAAATCTGGACCATGTGTGGACTTATTGGTAAAGGAGAATATTGTCTGGATCTCTTTATGAATAAGTTCCCACTGATGGGCTTATTTGTAATATGCCCTTAATTTTATGTCCAAATATACTAAATTAATATATATATGCTAAAATTAAATGATTTGCCCCTTCAAAGTACATTAGGGTTGCAAATGTTAATCTTACATGTCACGAATAAAATGGATGAATTGAGATGTTCTAAATAGTAAATATTATTAACATGAAGGTTAAAATACAACTGTAAAAATCAGTGATCGACTCGTCTGAAAGCTCAGCTTGACTTTGATGGCCTCAAACTTCAATTTGTTTTAAGACTATTTATAATAAATTGAAATTCGGGTCATCATAAATCTCGGATTTACGCCGATTACCAAATGGGCTTTTTATTTTTATTTTATTTTATTCTTTTAATATTTTCAAGAATGTAATTAAGTAATACGAATGGTGAATTTAGGGTTTATACTATGCTACATCGGGTGAAATACACCGGCTAGATCTTTACCATTCATAGCACACAAACACACACATACCCACATTAGTGTGTGTAGATTAACGGTAAAAATCCACCCGATATAACTTTTACCGAGTGTAGCATAGAAATAACCTGAGTGTAGTCGGCTGAGAGAAACATTAACATATGTGACGCGGCAATTAGAGTTTACTATAACTTGATTAGTTTATAATATAATCATACTTTCTTAATTATATTTCATAGCCACTATTCATGAAAAAAAGACTCTCTATTCTCAACAACCACAATTAAAAATTCACATGTATGTATATAAGTCATGCAAATACGGTTTAATTAAATGCCACTTTTGACTTAATTCCCAATCATTGAGTACTTGCACGAAATGTGCCTGTTAATGTTTAGGTTTAATTAGGTGAACAAATAAACGATAATTTATTATTATTGAGGTAAATTACAAACACCCCCCTAGGTATGGTCAAATTACAAAAATCCCCCTCTTGTTTGGATAATTACATCTACCCCCCTCAACTACGATTTTTTCTTACACCTCCACCCTTATTGTGCCAAATTCAACATAATCATCTAGATTATGTGGAATGTGCTCTAGTTTGTACTCGTTTTGTGTAAAAATACAGTTTTCGATGCACCACAAACTGATATATACAAGCTAAAAATCACATATTATGATCATCTTGCTTCATAATGTAGAGTTTGAATGGGATAAAACGGGTACACAAGTGATAATATTCAATATAATCTCGAAGATTCCACTAAATTTGAGGAGTTGAGGGGGTGGTTGTAATTATCCAAACAAGAGGGGTGTTTTTGTAATTTGACCATACCTCAGGGGGTGTTTGTAATTTACCCTTATTATTATTATTATTAATTTTTTTTTTTTTTTTAATTTTGTATTTATGTAGTACTGTAAAATGATGACTTAACGGTTGGAGCAAGTGAACTTTTATCAGTCGATCAAAATTTAAATCGTTTTTTCAGCGGTCGTTAAATGTAGCTTGTCACACATTGTTAGCCACAATGTGGTTTACATTTTTCGTATGCTATACAAGCTATTTTATATATATATATATATATATATATATATATATATATATATATATATATATATATATATATATATATATATATATATATATATATATATAAAATATCAGATTCAATCATAAAACTAATTTCATAATTATCAATTAATTAATTAACTAATCATACAAAGAAGTCAGTTCGTGTATGGTTGTTGTCTGGTAGCCGGTAGGTACAACTTATAAGCTAAAATATATTCTTTTTTTTTCCTAATTAATTTAATTTAATCACGAGGCAAGCACGGTTGCCAAAATTATTTTAAAATTATTAGCAGCACTTCTTATTGGATCGTCACAATAGTGGCAATCATGATCATGTGAGTCAATCATAATCCCATTTAAATAAATAATAACAATAATAATAATTTTGATTTTTTTATATATTTTTATTTTTTGCTAATACTTAATTACTTACACCACATTTTATTTATTATTAAAATATATATGTTTTGATCTTACAAGCGTGTGTCGCGCGTATATAGGAACTACCTAACGTACTTCTGTCTAGCTACTGAAACAAATACACTATTTAGTATTTAAGTATTTGGACACTGTTTAGTATTATTTACAATTAAATCCCTCTATGATTAATTAATTACTTCTAATATTGACTATTTAGAGAGTTGTGTGCTTAGGAAAATAAAACAAATAAACCATAGGGGGTTAATTGCTAATATTAATTAGGTTGCATTACATTTACCTGATATTAAATGTAATTACAGTTAACGCCATTTGGCAAATATTGAATAAATTACACTATCATCCCCGAGGTTATTTTGAATTACATATAGACCCCTGATATTAAAAAAATGTTACATATACATCCCTTAAAGTTTAATTTTAAATCAGAACTGAATTTGAGCTAACCAAATGTCCAATTATATAGTTAATCATGGCTAATCAAATGGTATCTTAGATGATTAGTTTAATAATGATTAAATATATATAAGTCATTGTTATATAATGATTAGTAAATTAATATGTGTGTGTGTGTATATATACATTTGTAATAAACAGATAGAGTTTTTCTCATTAATTTGATGAGCATGATTTTTGTGCCAGAAGATTATGTTTATCTTTTGACTCATCAATATATATATATATATATATATATATATATATATATATATATATATATATATATATATATATATAAATTAAAATCAATTTGATTCTAGTTTTTTTGTATTATATTGAATTGTTTTGTAATTAAGACTCATTCTATACTAAAAAAAATCAAGAATTTAATAAATCTAGATTTCTCTAATGTATAAAAATTGGGTAATCTTAACCAAAATCATGACAATTTCAAGAACCATGTAATATAATCTATGGACTGTTCCAATGTTGTGTGTTTGCCAAATAGGATTATCTGTCTGAAAACTGGAAACATTCACATTGTAAACCAATAGCTGATTAGGTCAAATTAAAATTAAAAACAGGAATTATTAGAGATAATCAAAGAAGTTAAACTAATTAATACATGGATGGATATGATTAGTAATTATATCTTTTAATTATATTCTTACTTTAGTTGAAGGATAAAGGGATCAATTGGAATATGCTTTGATATACAATTTTTATTTAATTTAATCTTCAATTAATAGTTTTAGTGGAGAGAACATGAACTCAATTTTATTACAAGCAAAGTCAAAGCATACTCAATTTTATTTTTTAGCTCATTCTTTGATATATAATTTGTTTGGGTAAATTAAGAAAAACCCCCAAACTTAGGTTCAATTATAGAAAAAAAAATCTCATATATCAGTAATTATTAAAATTCCCCCGATGTTTGTTTTCGTCTGACACCTAGGTATTGCATAGCCACATAAGTGAACAGATAGGCATTAGATATACTTATATAATTAAATAGTATAAAAAAAATTAGTAAATATATATATTAGTAAAAAATGAAGCATCATTATCATTTAAATAAATTAATAATTTTATGTGGAATTGAATGTTTCCAAAATCTTGTTCCAACCTGTAATAACATCTAAATTTTATCCTAAGATTGGTTTGATCTAAATAAATAATCTATTTCTTAATTTGGCCGATTTTCCGAATATTGTTTTACAGTTTTCTGATAGATATTTCGAATTTATTATTTAAAGAGATATTTTTTCAGATTCGTCAAGGGATATGATATAATGCAATTCTTATTAGGATTTACTGATTAACAAACAATTGTGTAATTATCAAATCCTATAAAATTAATTAATAAAAAATGGATTAAAATGTTTCGTTATCTCAAGCAGCGCTTATTATACAAAGATTCATCAAAAGCTGGCATTATAGTATCTATGTTATTTACATCTCATAAAACATTAAAATTAATAAATCCAATATAAAATAGAAATAAATATCTCTAGAGATGTTCACTCGGCCGGTAAACCGATTCAAACTGAACCGAATCGAATCTTTTTGAATTTCGGTATTCGATCGGTATCGTCAGGGCCGGTCCGGCGTATTCGGGGGCCCCGGGCGAGAATATATTTTGTGCCCTTAATAATATGAGGTCTCGGTCCGACTTTTTTTTTCCTTTTTATTTTTGATGAAATAATATAGATAAATATTTATTAATTTAAATTTCATTATCAATAAAATATTGAAAATATTAATGTATATCTAATTTTTTTTATAAAGCAAATGTTAGAAATGTATGAAATAGTTTTTGTTTGAATAAAATAAAAAATTTAAATTGTATATATTGTAAACTAAATTTCAAAATTTATAAATAGAATTTTTCTTTTAAATAATGGAAGAATAAAAAAAATTATACAATAGAAATATATTTTTTCACACAAAAAATGTTAGTATATATATATAAAAACACTGAAAATGGGCCCCTAGTAAAACTGGGCCCTGCTCGCCCCACCCCAGGGCCGGCCCTTGGTATCGTATACGGTACTGATGTAAGGTATACGGTACCGTACCGATTGAATACCGAAATAGTTAATAAATACTTTTTATTTTAAATTCTTTAAGATTATAACAAATTATAAAATACTTTAAGATTGACATCTTTTTCCATTATTTACATATTAGCCTCAATTGATATTCACTTTTTTTAGGACCGATTATTAAAATTTGAATGTCAAATTCAAGAATTGATTAGTTTAAATATGTTACTTTTTTTTTAATGTCATTTTTTTGTTTTACCGGTACCGAAACGAAAAAACCGAAATCAAATAGTTCGGCTCGATAAACTGTACAAATTTTCAAGTACCGAAATTTTGATTTACCGAAATTCCGATACGGTATTACCGAGTTATGTGCTAGAAATCCGATCCGACCCAAAAATATTAATAAATAGTAATAAACTCGGATCGTTACACCTCTTTTTTATTTTCTAATTATTATCATCGCTTACGTATATGCTTTGAATAATGTGCAGGGTAAATTACTTGACCCCCTTGAAGTATGACCAATAACATACAAACCCCTGTGTTATTGGTAATTACAAAGACCCCTAAAACTTACAACTCATTATAAATCCTAACGGAATGAATGAATTGTCTAAATTATCTAATTATTAAACAAACAAAATTTTGTGTACATTACGGATACCCCCTCAGGTAAGATAAAATATTACGTTTACCCCCTTGTGGGTATATTACATTTACCCACTTAGGGGTAGATCTGGAAATTTATATCAAATATTCAGTGAAATCTTCAAGATTCTGTTAGTCATAGCTCCATAAGAATGTAACTGTTAGACGAAACAATAATTAAGAGGTGCTTGTAATTACCGATACTGCATGGACATATAAATTATTTGTTCATACCGCAGGGGTCCCCGTAATTTACCCTAACTTGTACTACTTATTCCACGTCATTGTACTTCATTATTATTTTTTTTATTATTATTATTTTCAGAATTTAACGCGGTGACTTGTATTAGCATGACATTTTATTTGCAAGTCCCTATCTAATATCTATATACACCCCTGGCAATTATGGATTAATAATTAACTTATTAAGTTTAATTAACCAATGAGTAATAATTTTGACTTTAACAAAAATGGAAAATAAAATTGAATATTGTACCCACTAGTGTGAATCATTAATCTCCTGTAATAGCAACTTATCACATTAGGTCTCTAGTTTGATTTAGAATATTTTAATTTAATTAAAAAAATATCTATGATTTCTAATATTTTAATTATTGAGAAGGTATAATTTTTATTTATTTTATGAATAGAGAAGGTATAATTGACTGCTTTTAATTTACAAAGTATCATATACCAATTTTTATTTATTTAATGAGTTGGCCTCTGTTGGGGATGAGGAGTTCCAATTGTCCCTAAAATAATATTAAAGGATAAATTACACCTACACCCCTAAGGTATGCTACAATAACTTTAAGATCTTTATAATATTGATAATTACAATCACCCCCTTTAAATATTACTGAAATGCTAATTGTAGCGGGACTTTTACTGAAATTGGCTTATTTGCAGCGGTAGCCTCATTTGTCAATTTTCTAACTTTCTAAAAAAATCGAAACTCTCTCAACTAAAAAAAGTCGAAAACTTAGAATTTGAAGCTCGTTTGACAAATTCGAAAACGAACAACAACTTCTTCGATGACCGATCCTATTAACTTTTATGAGATAAAAAAAAATAAAAAAATAAAAAAATTAAGGGTTAATCGTGTTGTATAGCACGAGAAGTATAAAAAAAAAGTAAAAATTTAAGTTACCCGTGCTGTGCACAAGACATTGAAAAAATAGGGTTATTCCAATAGGGTTCTAACGAACTATTAGTTTCAGACAGTAGTTGAGATAACATAAAGCTAGGGGTGACATGATTCTCCTAATATTTCGTAATTCCTTAATATTTCATATAAGATTTATAAATTTTCGTCTGTGGTAGTATTAACGGCCCCGGGGGTATAAATATAGTGCATATCGGTCCTCAGAACATGAAAGCTTTGCTCCGGTAATTGTTTTAGGGGTGTGACTGTAATTACCAATCCTACAAGGACCATAATGGTATTTTAGCATACCTAAGGGATGTATGTGTAATTTACCTTATGGGTAGATAGAAAGTAATAATGAAATTGATTGGAAGAGCAGAAAGCCAAACGTGCAGTGCAGTGCAGTGAATATATTCTCCACGCCCGACAAAAAACATTGAAATCTGATTTTCATAGGTTTATTATTATCTTTATTTCTTTACCATAATTTATGTTTACCAATACCTAAGATTTTATTCTGTCGTTTTCCCTTAATTAATTAATTAATTAATTAATTTATGGTGTACTATATTTTAATTCGCCCATTATGCATGTTTTTTATGTCTTAAACCTTAGTTTAATCAAGATCGTGCTTTGTCCTGACTCAACTATCAAGGTTCCTTTTTTTTTTTTTATTATTATTTTTTTTTGGTACATAAATACGCATGTGTAATATGTTAAAATTAAAAATACGACTGGTTTCAGAAATTTCGATTTCCGTCCATTTTATTACAACAAATTTCGATTTTGAAACAAAAAAAAAAAATATTTTAGAATTTTGAAGATTCCGACTTTTTTCCTTTTCGTCAAAAGTATTTGGATCACAATTAGAATAGGAGATTACTCCGATTTTTAATTTTCAAATGGTTAGTGTTTATTTAATAAAATTTAACAAGTAGTTTGAAGGATAAAATAGTCTTTTTACTTGTTTCAAGCGTATTAAATTAATCTCGGGGAAAGGATGTCACTAATTTAATGCAATAATATTTACGCAGATGATTAATTGTTACAAGTTGTATTAACCACAAATAGCACAAGTAAATTGCCAATTGTATATTGCAATTTAGGGTTTTGTAGATGCTACACCCAATGAAATAAACTGAATGACTCTGCAATATTAATCTACACATTATAACATACAGACTCGTTCGTGTATATGTGTTTAGTAAGTGATTATTTTGTATAGATCTATGATGTAACATTACCCGATGTATTTTCCCAGAATGTAGCATGTAGCATCTCATAGACCGACAATATTCGGCTATATATTTTTTTGCCCGGAAAAATATTAAATTTGATACATATAATCAATATATATGCCCAAAAGATATTTGTTGTGACTAGGAGTAATTAGAGTAGTATAATAAACAAAAGTATATATTTTACGAAAATAAGATATTAGATACTTGTATTTCTTTATTTATTTTATGCATTTTTCAACAAATAAAACACGCTTTTGTAGAAATTGGCGTTTTAATCTGAATTAAGAAAACATAAAGGTACAAAAGAATGAGTAAAATATTGGAGATTGCAGAGATTCGATTTCGACGCGTAGTTGAAGCATGAAAATCGGCGAGTTCTTTGGGTTTTGCCCCAAATTGACCGATCCTACACACTCTTCTAAGCTATCTACATCTTTACAAATTTATTTTCTCGATTCACTCATTTTTTTTTTTTTCTTAGTAGGGCTGACAATCGGGCTATGTGAGATGAGCGTCGGTTGGCTGAACCTCACATACCATCAAACTTCGTTACTTTAGACTCATCGGACCTCATTAGTATAGACTTAAGCTTGACTCATGCATTATTTCGTGTTTCGGGTTTATATAGGGTATCATTACTATAGAACTATAACTGAATTTGGGTGGATATATATGTTGTATTTGATTCCTATTTTACCTATTGCAACCGTCGTTGTTTAATTTTACTTTTTTCTTTGGGCAAAATAAAATAATCTTTTATACAGTTGTAACTTGTATGTTGAGCCATATCATTAAAAGAATACATATTTTATTATCAACTTCATCGATCAGACCTTATGCATGTTGAGCTATAGTAGGCTCATAAATAAATTTTGTTTAGTAAAATGGTTCAAACTCAGTCCGACTCACTGAAAAATAGGCCCGGCTCAAATATAGTCTAGCCGAGTCATCGACCTTCGATTAGACCCGGCTCAATTGCCAGTCCTACAAAATAGTATTTTTGTCGTTGTTCTTTTTGAGGAAAATAGTGTTTTTTTTTTTTTTTTTTTTTTTCGCTTTGATTGCTATTCTTGAACAGTGGGGCATGTTAATATTCACTAATACTTAATTAACTTAAGTGAGTGTGACACTTAATTTTTATAATGGATGGATCCGACAAATGTAATGGGGACAAATATGTAATTTGTAGAAATAGTAGAACTTGTTTTTTTTTAGAATTTCTTTGTTAGAATCACAGATATCAGAATTTTTGAGTTGTTGTAATAACAATTTAAACAGTTATCAATTCATATCAGATGGCTGAATTTCTGGTTGTTTGTAAAACTTAATACATAAATTTTCGATCAATAATTCGAATTTACATACGTATCGAGCAGACACGTACGTCTTGATACAAAAGCTCGTACATTTACTTCAATGCAACTTTTTTTGGGAGAGGAAACTTTTATTATATATTCGTCGAAAATGTTTCTATATAGCCATTTGGGCAGGCCACTTATGCTTATAGAAATTAGTTTCCCTTAAAGAGTATCTTCGTTTATCGTATTCGATTATGACAGCTCATTCCAAGACATTGCTAATTTTACTTGATTAAATAATACTGTTAAGTGTATATTTATACACTTAATTATACCTTTTAATTGGAGCTTTTGGTGTGTTTTTACGATAATTGGTGCTTAATTTGGTTATTATTTGTATTTTAGGTGCAAATTGAAGAATTGACAACTTTTGGGGTGAAAACTGCAAATTCAGAGAAAAAGTGGGCCAAAAGTGAAAAAAGCAGATTTCTGAAGAATTAAAAGACCGCACGGCCGTGCGGATTTTAGTTCAAAATCTCACACGGCCGTCCGGGTGGACGTGAAGGCGCAGTGAAGGAATTTTAATTACACAAGGAAACCCGCCCTATTATATTTTTGCACCCTATTTAAAGGCCAAGAGCACACAATTAGATCTATCTTTTATCCATCTATCTTTATTTTTAGTTTTTAGCTTTCATCTTTCGACACGCAATCAAGGAGCAAGAGAACGAAGACGAAGACTTGACGACTCTTCATCCTAGTTTTCCTTTTTCCTTTTCTTTTCTGATTTTTATGAATTTTCGTATTTTTATTATGCTTTTCGTTACGAACATGAGTAGCTAAGTTTTTATTCTAGGATTTTATTGGAACCCTATGTGGTGATTCGAACCTCTTTTTCGACTTTTATGCAAGTTTAATTCTTCGATTATTTCTTCTATCTTGATCTTATTTAGTGCATGAGCGTAGCTAACTTATGTTGCTATTTGTTATTGTTAGAATTGATTGACAGATCGTTTTAATAATTAGAACAGAGATAGAAGAGCCTTCGAGTAGTTTTTCACCGAATGCGTGTGTTGATTGCATGTATTATCGTAGACATACAGATAATACCTTAGGTAGCCGTTGTCGAGACTTGTTATTTAATGCTTTATTTATACTAGGTTTGCATAGACATATAGTGAATCTTTTATGAATAATAGGTTTATAGCGCAGCGACAGCTGGTTATGAATAATTTCGTGTCTTGGGTTAATAATCGGGAATCGTAACTTGCATGATAGGAGATTAATTGGGTGAAGAATTATCGCATAGGGGGAAGATAAAATCCTAGATCCGTTTTATATTGATATTTTCTCGTGTTTAATTGCTTTCTTAATTAGTTTAATTTATTTAGTTAATTAATTTGACAAACTTGCGTAGGCTGGATAAAAATCGTAATTGTTAAAATTTGGTACTTAGGATTAAATAATTTGCGTATTCCCTGTGGGATCGACATCCGACTCTCACGAGTCTACTTTACTACTTGTTTGCGATACGTACACTTGCGTGTTGGTATTTAGCACCCAACAAGTTTTTGGCGCCGTTGCCGGGGAATACGGCTAAATTATTTATTTATCCTAATATTAAATTTGAACAATTTTTCTTACTTCAGCCAATTTTTTTTTATTTTATTTAATTTTTTTTTTTTTTATTTTGTTTTAGGTACTTTTTATGCGAAGAGGACACGACACGAGCCTGCTACCTCTTGATCCCGAAATTGAGCGAACGTTTAGGCAAGCCAGGAGAAATCAACGGTTAGCCCAAAACAATCCGGCAACGATGGAGGACGAGAATAATCGTGGAGAAGGTGACCAAAGGCGCCCACCGAATGTGGCGAGAGAAATCGTCAACGAGCAAAACCAACGCCAGCTAATTAATCCACCGCCTCGTCAACGAGCATTGCATGAGTACACCGTCCCGACACTCAATGGGTTCCAATCAAGCATCCAGCAGCCCCCCATTGAAGCCAACAATTTCGAGATTCGAGCGGGACTCCTCACGATGCTCCAAAACAATGGTCTTTTCAGCGGATTGGCTCACGAAGATCCACATCTTCACCTGGTCAACTTTCTCGAAACGTGTGACTCGCACAAGATGAACGGAGTAACACCCGAAGCACTGCAACTCCGCCTGTTCAAGCACTCCCTACAAGGAGCAGCCCGAGAATGGTTGCAAACTCGTGCACCGCACTCCATCTCGTCGTGGGCCCAGCTAGCTCAACTTTTTATGAACACATACAACTCCCCAGCAAAAACTGAGAGAATCCGGCGAGAAATTCAAAACTTCATTCAAGAAGCCGGTGAAGCATTATTCGAGACGTGGGAGCGGTTCAAACAGTTAGTAAGGAGGTGCCCGAATCACGGACTACAAGAGTGGCGCCAATTGCAAATATTTTACGATGGACTGCAAGACAACTCGAGGACAGTGCTCGACTCTGCAGCTGGAGGTATGTTCATGAGCTTGACCTATGACGAAGCATACGAGCTCTTGGAACGAATCGCCAGAAATAAATACATGCGAGCATCGGACCGGTCGAATAGCGGAGCAGTCAAGACGGGAGGAATTTTGGAGTTAGACGGAGTCACTGCAATCACGGCCCAATTGGAGAAGCTATCGAAGCAAGTAGCTGCTTTGCAGACTCAGCAAGTCCATGCAGTCCAAGTTCCCGACCAGCGCGTAGAAGAAACGGAGTCTCTGAATTATGTGCATGACACCAACCGACAACAGAGGAACCCGTACTCCAACACGTACAACCCGGGATGGAAGGATCACCCTAACTTTGGGTGGGGAGGAAATCAGCAAGGACCAAGGCAAGCACCACCTCAAGGTCAACCGCCTAATTATTCACGACCAGCGCCCGGATTCCAAAATCCGCCTCAAGCCCAACCTCAAGGTGGAGATCTCGCAAACATCTTGGCGCAGTTTATGACAACCACCCAAGCCTCCATCCGCAATTTAGAAACACAGATGGGTCAACTTGCAACCCAACTAACAGCGAGGCCATCGGGAGCACTGCCATCAAACACGGAAGATCCTCGGAAGAACAACGTCGAGCAGTGCAACGCCGTGAGTTTAAGGAACGGGAGACAATTGGAGGAGGCCCCACGAAAGGAGAAGCAAAACACGGTAATCGAGGAGCCGAATGAGATTGAGGAAAAAGAAGCAACTCGCAAGGAACCGCCATCTCCCACAGTGATCTCACGAGTACCTCAAGTCCCATATCCTCAAAAGCTTCAAAAGAAGAAGCTCGATGCCGAGCACCAAGGATTCTTGAACAAGCTGAAGGAAATCCACATCAATATTCCGTTTATCGAAGCCATTCAAAAGATGCCAAAGTGGGTGAAATTCCTCAAGGAGCTCGTGACAAAGAGAAATAAATTGCAAGGGAATGAGATCATCCAACTCACGGAGCAATGCAGTGAAATTCTTGTACGACCACTTCCACAAAAACTCGGCGATCCAGGTAAGTTCACTATCCCTTGCACTATTGGAGGTAGAAATTTTCGGTCACTCATTGATTTAGGTGCTAGCATTAATCTTATGCCTTATTCCATTTACAAAAATCTTGGGTTAGGTGAGATTGAACCAACGGCTATAACTCTTCAATTAGCCGATAGGTCTCTAGTTTACCCAAAAGGTATTCTAGAGAACGTGCTAGTGAAAGTGAATAAATTTATTTTCCCTGTGGATTTCGTTATACTTGATATAGATGAAGATAGGGAGATACCTCTTATTCTAGGAAGGCCGTTTTTAGCCACGTCGAAAACTCTAATTGATTGTGCTAGTGGTGATCTTTCAATGACAGTGCACGATCAAACGATCAAATTTAACGTTTTTAGCGCTAATAAAAATCCATGTGATGATAATGATTGTTATGCTATTGATCTTGTGGATTTTACGAATCATGACGATTTTGACGTTTTGATCTTAGACCATGGGAAAGGATCTTTGAGTGCAGGAGATGGTGGCGGAAAAGATAGTCGGACGGAGCAAGTTTATTGTGCGAGCCCAATTTTAACTCCGCCGAGAGACAGTCAAAAGAGTTGGGATGATAACAATGATGAACGTGCAAAGTGGATGTGGCCACCTAACGAACCAAACGAGCATTATCATGGAGGGGAATGCAATCGCCAAGTGACTTCGGTCACGTTAGCTTGAACAAAGAAGCAGACAAAGTCCGGCTGAAGACTGTAAACTTAGCGCTTCTCGGGAGGCAACCCGAGCTTTTTTTTTTTATTTTATGTTATTTTAAATTTTTAGTTTGGCTTTTATTTTATTTTATTTTTCAAAAAAAAAAAAAAAAAAAAAAAAAAGTTTTGGGGGCACTAATAGGAAGTTTTTATTTTGCAGGGACCTAGATGCAATTATTCACACGGCCGTGCAAGAAAAAGGGAGGAAATTCACACGGCCGTGTGAATTTCGGGGATGCTACTGTATAAAATCCGGAAATGGGACGGCCGTGCGGATTTTTCCCTTAAAAATCGCACGGCCGTCCAAAAATTGAAACAACCACTGCCCAAATATGCAAAATGGCACGGCCGTGCAGATTTAAGGCCAAAATTCCGCACGGCCGTGCGAAAAAAAAAAAAATAAAAAAAAAAAAAAAAAAAAAAAAAAAATTCGGACATATTAAATAGGGGTTTTCCAAACCCCAATTTTCACAATTCCAATCCCCACTTCTCTCCTAATTCGAACCCTAACCCCATCTTTTCAAAATTTTCGACTTTCTTGAACAATTTCACCGAAAATTCACCAACTACGACACACATATTGTTGCTTATCTCGGTTGTTTGTTGCTGATTTGTGCAAGGAGGGTTCAAGAAAGTGGGGAAACGAGGACGTGACGGGGAGGGCACCTCACAAGGCGAATGCACTTCAAAGAGCAAAGGGAAGGGCAAGAAAACCGATAAAAATCCAACAACCCGACGATGGTCCCGACGCTTAAAAACAGGTGTTTTCTATCCTTAAACTCCGGGCGAATCACATTGAGGGCAATGTGAATTTTAAGTTTGGGGGTGGTTAACTACTTGTTTTATTTTATGTGCGCCTTATTTGTGTTTTTTTTTATTTTATTTTATTTTGCATGCTTTAGTTTTTGTTTTAGTTGCCGTTTTATTATTTTCGTTTTTATTATGAAAAAAAAAAACAAAAAAAAAAAAAAAAAAAAAAAAAAAAAAAAAAACAAAAACAAAAAAAAAAAAATTGTTCGATGCATCGATGAATTACGATGATGGTAGATGGTCAATGTTTGATGATGAAACTACTTGTTTTATGTTGATAAGGAGTATGTATTTGTCTAGCTTTCGATTCAACGGAACGTAGAAGTGAATTATTGCTAGGAATCACACCTTGTGCTTTGCTTTGGTTGAATGTTTTGCATTTTAAATTTGGAATTTATTTGTGCTCAATCATGCTTTGTTCGGTTTTAAATCTCACCTTAGGACATTTATGAAACGAAGTGTTGGGTAATGAGTGATTTGGGATATGATTTGGGCCTTCTTTGAACCGTTTGAGCCTTTCAAGCCTACCTTTAAATTTTTATCCTTAGAACCTTGATTTGAGCCTCGGAGAAAAAAGGTGTTCTTTCTTTTAGCTAATATGTAGAAGGTGGAAAAGTGGAGATTTTTGAATAATTATCCCTTGGAGTTCGGTCGAAATGTTTTATTAGATCTTTCTTCTTCTTCTAAAAAAAAAAAAAAAAAAAAAAAAAAAAAAAAAAAAAAAAAAAAAAAAAAGAGAAAAAGAAAAAGGATAGATATATATGTGCATCTTCATATATATATATATATATATATATCTAAATCCTTCGATTCGAAAAAAAAAAAAAAAAAAAAAAAAAAAAAAAAAAAAAAAATAAAAAGAAGAAGAAGAATAGATTAGAAGGGAGAAATAAGGACTAGTTGTTGAGTTGTGTTGAAAACTCGATCCATTGCCTCAAGGCAAAAGTGCTGACGTGTGAATTTTGGAGAATCGAGTTTATTTAAGTCCCTAGAGGTGAATTCATTGTTTCAAACGCCTATTTTTCAAATTTTGGCGTAATCACCTCAATTCAAGAAAATTAGCCACATATACCCATATTACCTACCTCGGACCAAAGAGCCTAACAATTGAAAGCCACAAAGTCCCAATGATCCCAATAGCTTATTGTTCAATATTAGTTGAGTAAAATAATTTGGTGAGTATTTGGAGTCAAATATATGCATGTAAGTATAAATTCTTTCTATCTTTAACTTGCAAATATTGGATACTTGAAGCAATTGTATGATTTGTGGTTTTTGGTAATAGTGAGTGACTAAGTGCCGTTGAATGTTAAGCTTGCGAATACCTATGAATTGTCATCATAATTGCAAATTCTGAAAACGCTAAGTTGACCCATCGATCTATGTAATGAGATGCATGGTTTTGGTTTGTGTTCTTGATTTGATTTTACTTGAGGACAAGCAAAAGTTCAAGTTTGGGGGTGTGTTAAGTGTATATTTATACACTTAATTATACCTTTTAATTGGAGCTTTTGGTGTGTTTTTACGATAATTGGTGCTTAATTTGGTTATTATTTGTATTTTAGGTGCAAATTGAAGAATTGACAACTTTTGGGGTGAAAACTGCAAATTCAGAGAAAAAGTGGGCCAAAAGTGAAAAAAGCAGATTTCTGAAGAATTAAAAGACCGCACGGCCGTGCGGATTTTAGTTCAAAATCTCACACGGCCGTCCGGGTGGACGTGAAGGCGCAGTGAAGGAATTTTAATTACACAAGGAAACCCGCCCTATTATATTTTTGCACCCTATTTAAAGGCCAAGAGCACACAATTAGATCTATCTTTTATCCATCTATCTTTATTTTTAGTTTTTAGCTTTCATCTTTCGACACGCAATCAAGGAGCAAGAGAACGAAGACGAAGACTTGACGACTCTTCATCCTAGTTTTCCTTTTTCCTTTTCTTTTCTGATTTTTATGAATTTTCGTATTTTTATTATGCTTTTCGTTACGAACATGAGTAGCTAAGTTTTTATTCTAGGATTTTATTGGAACCCTATGTGGTGATTCGAACCTCTTTTTCGACTTTTATGCAAGTTTAATTCTTCGATTATTTCTTCTATCTTGATCTTATTTAGTGCATGAGCGTAGCTAACTTATGTTGCTATTTGTTATTGTTAGAATTGATTGACAGATCGTTTTAATAATTAGAACAGAGATAGAAGAGCCTTCGAGTAGTTTTTCACCGAATGCGTGTGTTGATTGCATGTATTATCGTAGACATACAGATAATACCTTAGGTAGCCGTTGTCGAGACTTGTTATTTAATGCTTTATTTATACTAGGTTTGCATAGACATATAGTGAATCTTTTATGAATAATAGGTTTATAGCGCAGCGACAGCTGGTTATGAATAATTTCGTGTCTTGGGTTAATAATCGGGAATCGTAACTTGCATGATAGGAGATTAATTGGGTGAAGAATTATCGCATAGGGGGAAGATAAAATCCTAGATCCATTTTATATTGATATTTTCTCGTGTTTAATTGCTTTCTTAATTAGTTTAATTTATTTAGTTAATTAATTTGACAAACTTGCGTAGGCTGGATAAAAATCGTAATTGTTAAAATTTGGTACTTAGGATTAAATAATTTGCGTATTCCCTGTGGGATCGACATCCGACTCTCACGAGTCTACTTTACTACTTGTTTGCGATACGTACACTTGCGTGTTGGTATTTAGCACCCAACAAATACCATTGTATATATTCTAAGTGCTGGTTGACGATTAAAACCGAATCCTCTCCGAAAATTTTACCGTCGTATTTAAGTTGTATATAGCTACTAAAATGGGAATCGTCTCGGAGTTTGATGTTTTGATGTAATTTGTGCGTACCCTTCTCGTTCTTGGACAAAGATCTGATGCATGTACCAATTTTTGCAGATTGTTTTCCCGGAGGTTTTCGATTTCCACGGCACAACTTATCAGAGTAAAAAAAAAGACTGTTTTAAAGATTCATATTAACAGAATCATTATTTGCCAATCATTGCATATATCCTCGATTTCCGATGATTAGGCCGATTGCCAATGATTATTAATGAAAAGGGAATGTTTTATAGCTCACAGCCTGTTCGACAGGGTAAATGTTTTCATTTTTCAATCATTTATAAGAATTTCTCGAGATTCACCGGGATTTATATGCTGGCTACATGATTTAGTAAATTCCTCATCTTAAAAATTCAAGAAAACGAAGATCGACGAACTCCTCGTAAAATCCCCTGTTGTCTGACAAATTTAATTTATTTGAACTTTCGGTTTGGAGGATTAAAGACAGGAGCTAAGCTGGAAAAGATTATGTCTGCTGTATAGTTTCGAAATAATTTTTTTAGAATATCGACTCAATTCCACGACCATTCTTTCCTATAGATGAAGTCATCCTCCTTCAAATAATTATCGTATTATTTTAATGTTTCGAAAAGGACCCCCACGTTCTGTAGATTGCCAGGTGTCATTCCTTACCCCCCCTCCGAACCCCGTTTCCGAACACTAGGCGATGGCAGTTAATGCAATATGCAATATTACGGGTTTGATCGAATGAGTGGATTCGTATTATAATATTCACAATCATTTGAATATTGGGCTTAATGTGTCTTTTAGAGTTTGAAAGGTTGCATAATTCAGCATATGATTGAGTGAACTCGGTCTTCTGTGAGTTGTACACAGAATCGGGACCCCATTTGCGTAATATTTTATCGGCATTGACATTAATAATATGTTTTTTCCCCAGCTTGTCAATCAGTTAAACTATTCTTTATTCGAGCTAAGAGTATAAATATGTCTTCGTTTTCGCAAACCTAAGGCAACTCAGAGCTTCGATACCGAAAAAAGAAAACCTTTTTTCTTTCGTCTCTCCTAAATCCTAAAAAAAAAAAAAAATTAAACATGGAACACATCGGAGCTATTTCTGAAAGAGAATGGACCTCGTTAAACGGAATGTGCTCCGAAGAAGCCGAGTTCATGTCCCAGTTTCTCGGGAATTGTTCGTCATATCCGAACGAGGTAACGGGTTTTTCTAACTTTCCAGTTTCTTGTGCATTTTGGCCCTCTCAAGAGTCGACGAATGAGAGTGCAATGTACTCGTCGGACGAAACGAATACGAGCGTGTACTCCTTTTCGCAAGGGAGTGGCTATAGTGGCGGCATTGTTTTTCCGTTTTCGAGCAACGAAAGCTACCACCACCACCACCACCCTAGTGGGCCCCACCAAGTTTTCTTGACTAACAGCAATTTGATGACGATGGATTACTGTACGACGGAGAGTAAGGAAAAGGACAGTGACGATTTCCTTAACCATGATGTCAGCAACGACAGCGTCGAGTCCATGTCTGAAGCGATTCAGATGCCTGATTTAAAGAAGGAAGAAAAATATATCGCCCCTTTAGAGTCGAAGAAAAGATCTCGTGTCAGTAGCGAAGTAAGCAAAAAAAAAAAAAATCTTGTTCGTCACCTTTTTTGTTTTTTGACTTTTTTTAAAATTTCTTACGATTATTTTATGCGAAATTCAGGTCCAAAGGAACAAGAGGAGCACGAAAACGAAGAAGTGTGCGAAGATTGACGACAATGAAGAGGATAATTGTAGGAGTATTAAGAGGCAGAACTCGAGCAGCTGTTTTTCAGAAGACGAGTCGAATGTTTCGCATGAAATGAATTCGAGTTCGAAGCTAAGTGGGGCCCTCAACTTGGACGGAAAAACACGAGCAAGTAGGGGTTCGGCTACCGATCCACAGAGCCTCTATGCAAGGGTATTTATTTTCAAGAATTCGATTAATTAACGAGTCGTTACTTGGATTATCTAATCCATGCACGTTTCGCTAATGATGTGTTTTTTTTTTCCTAATATTGTAGAAACGAAGAGAGAGAATAAACGAGAGGTTGAGAATCCTGCAGAACCTCGTCCCGAACGGAACTAAGGTAAAAACATCATCGAATAAAAGTCCGATCGTAATATTGTACTGCATTTTTTGGAAGATTTAATCTGAAAAAGAAAAAAACATTTATTTATGATGATAGGTTGACATCAGCACAATGCTTGAAGAGGCTGTTGAGTATGTAAAGTTCTTACAACTTCAGATTAAGGTAATATTTGTTTATTATTATTTTTCTTTCCGTGTATATTTCGTAGCTATTATGGCAAAGTTGGTCGTACGAAACTCTTGGTTCGATTTTCAAAATAATATTATTTTATGGCATATCTAATATTATTTTTTTATACGTTTTATTACGATGCAGCTATTGAGCTCCGATGACCTATGGATGTATTCTCCGATTGCATATAATGGAATGGACATTGGTCTTGATTTAAGAATTGCCACTCCGAAACCGCAATCTTGATCGAAGATGACGGTGTCATTTTCTGTGAATAAAACACAGTTGCCATATTTATATTGGCATTTGTTTTTATTTTTTTATTTTTTTATTTTTCGAACGAGAACGTAACTCGAAACAACGGCTATATACATCTCTTTGATGAGGACTGATCACACTCTTTGTTTATAATCCAATCACTAAATAAATAAGCTTCTCTCTCTGGCTGTAATCTGAACCTGATGAACAATATTGTATCTATTTTTATTTTATTTTTAATTGTTTTTTCTGGCTATTCTGAGTGGAGCCATGAGATTAAATGTATAAATGATGATCCCATTTTATTGCATCGTTGTTTTGTGTAATGATAATTTGACTGTATATTTGTGTTTTTTTTATATCATGTGGTTGTAAGTAATGTGTGTAATGATCTTTAAATTTATGTAATTTGTTAGAGACATATGCAATAAAAATAATATTTTTACTATTATAGTTTTATTTTATTGGCCACGTTAAACTTAAAGATAAAAGATTAATATTTTTATTATACAAAAAGGTATATTCCTGTGAAAACTTTAATTTAAGGTGATGAATGGTTATGGACTAGTTGTGGTTGAACCCTAAATTTGTGATTGAACCCTAAATTTGACCTAGATCTAGATCTCAATAAATAATACAATCCGGATCGGATCCGAATCCATATTTTAAAAGTGATTTTCGAGATTTGAATTTGACTCGAATCCGATTTGTATAAAATTCCGGATCCGGATCCTGATTCGGATTCGGATTCAGATTGAGATCCGGTTTCGGTTTCAGTTTCGGATTCGGATTCGGATTCGGATCCGGTTTCAGTTTCGGATTCGGATTCAGAATGAGATCCGAATTCAGTTTCGGATTCCAAATTGAGATCCGAATTTGGTTTCGGATTTAGATTGAGATCCGAATTCGTAAAGTAAACATCCCTTATTCACAAGTGATTCGGAAACGAGTTGTATGTTATTTTGAATCCGGATTCAAAGTCGGATCCAAATTCGTAAAGTGAGTTTTGAGATCCGAATTCCACTCGAAGCTAAATTTGAATATAATTTGAGCTACGTTCATATTCATATTCATATTCATATTCATATTCATATTCATATTTCATACTCAGATCTAAATTCATGAAATTAATTTAATTCGAACACGACTCCAGATTCATCCATACAAATTATTCAAAAAAAAAAAAATGTTTTTGAGTTAATATTTGAAAATATGATCCAGCTAATCAAGATTTAATTTAATTTAAAAGTAAATAGAATTAAATCATTCCAACTTGACCAACTCTTGGATCTGACAAAAGTAATAGAACTCAATTTAATTTGTGATTATAATTTTTAATTAAAACCAGATTAAATATATGTTGGATGTCTGTACATTATCCATCCAACTAATTTATGTATTCACATTAGATCCAATTGACCGAAGTTTAACATAGACCCGATAATAGTTCAGATTCAGATTAGGATCCAGATCCTCATTCTTATCTTAATCCAGATCGATACGAACCGGGTTCGGGTCAATGTTGAAACTAAGTCCGGATTTTTTGATGGATCTGACCGTTTCCTTTCCGGGTTCGGATTTGGACAAACGTGGATCTACATTTAGCCACATGCACCAAATAATTCGTATATTTCGGATCCGACTGGTAACCCGATTCATTAACTTTCATTATTCATATTTTAGACCCGCATCCAAATGCATACATATAACCAAATCACATTTGCAATGAAATGCTGTAAAACATAATAATCAATAGACCATTACACACACACACACACACACACACACACACACACACACACACACACACACACACACACAAAAGAAAAAAAGAAAAAAAAAACAATGGATAAATAGCACTTACCCCCTTTGGTTTGCACTTTGTGCACATGACCCCCTTATACTTTTTATATAGCACAAAACCCCCCTCGTATTTTAATATAAGCACATAACCCCCTTGTACTTTCAAAAATTTCCTCTTCCTAAAAAACATGACTATTTATTTACCAAGTGGAATATCAAAGGGAGGTTATGTGCTTATATTAAAAGTACAAGGGGGTTGGTTATGTGCACAAAGTAGAAACTATAAGGGGTCATGTGCACAAAACTCACACCACAGGGGGTTAAATGCTATTTACCCAAAAAAAATTACAGTTCAATCATAAAATCCTCATTACACAAAAAATTCCTGTTCTATCATCGAATTAGATGTAATAATATCTACATTTCACATTATGACATCGAAAAACGCATAACCGAAATCGAGCATTTCAATAGGAATAAAATAAAACCCTAATGTCAAGAGGGATCAACAAAACATGCATGGAAGTGAATCATAAATCAATGTCCTAATCATTTAAATACTGCAGACTACTTACACACAAGACATACATAATTCAAATATTGAGATTATTAAAACCACTTCTAATTAACATATATTTTTACTTATTATATAATCTGCTCAGCAGATCTATATACTCCAGTAATAAGTCCTCAAAGCCACATTCTGTGTCAGTAATTCTTGAGATCTATGCAATCAATGTTCAAACAAGTGCTACGAAAACAATCACACAAAAAAAAAAAAAAGACATTATCTTTGCATGTTCCGAAAACGAAAATACAACCATTACTCTTCCTAAATTACACATTATTAAAAAAAAAAAAACACCATGATGACGACATTTGAACATCATTCCACGAGGAACAAAACCATTAAATAACGGTACATAATTTCTAACAACTAATAATAATGTTTGACTGTCCCTTCATCAAGAAAACATGCAATCACGACGAAGATACATTTCTAAACATAAATAAAAATAAAAATAAAAATAAAAATAAACAACGCACCTCATTACACGCTCTTCGATTAAATTAGGGAGGCATCACCTGTCACATGATACAACATACATGTATCGACCCCTAATCAAATTTTTTTATTTTTTTTTTGTGTTTCTTAAGTGCCCCGAAAACACGGTTCTGACTCCGACATGTTTGTATATTTAACACCTACATTTCCAACAAATCATTTCATAATTATTGAATTTCTACCTCAAAAAACCTTCTGTTGGATATAGAAAGGTAAGTACAACGAGTCACCGCATCACCCCCCTAGGAGAAGAATAATGATTGAGCGTCATTTTCAAGCACGTTCGTCGTTTACGTGATTTTGAACCTCATTTTGGCTGTCTAGAGGCATATATTGCGCCATTATAGCCCTGATCTCCGAATCCATATATGACTGAAAAAACATTGAAACGACAGAAAAAATAAAATATGTGATAAATATCCAATTATGAATCAATGATCCAAAGGGTTAATCAAGAATCTCACTATTGATCAGAAAAAAAAAAAATCAATCTTCACAAAAGTACGTGTACCACTCACTAAATTTAAATATATAGAAAGAATCAAAATACGTAACATTCAAATGTCGAACGGAAAACTTACCCTTAACCTATGTTTGTACACGAGATAAGCACCACCGGCAGCCATACCCAATCCGAGCAAAATAATCCAAACAGCAGTCCAAGCAGACTTCACCTCACTAGCCCTTTTACCTATACAACGAAAAGGTGTAGAAATAAATTGAGGATTTAAGCGCACACCTTATTCAGATACATATACAGTAACTAACGAAGGAAAATGAACTAACTTATGCATGTATCGTGGTCCCTAATATATAACAAGTCCCCTCCACAAGTGCACTCGTAACTTCCCCAAGTATTTTTGCAGCTGCAATCTGGGCACTGACAGGCTTTCTTCTCCTTACATTCGTCAATATCTGTAAATTATTTAATTAAAAAAAACGAAGGCAGATGTTAAACAAGCGAATTTCACCAAAAAATCCTTGATCATTTAATGCATTTTGCATTTTAGCAAAATCCTGATAGGCTTACGAATACTTTTTTCTCTGCGATTTTAGTATCACATATTTGTATTATAACAAATCGACATGTAACATAATGCAGATTGTACTGGAACAACTCGAGGTCATAAGAATGTTATACAGAGAGTTATTTACCTTCGCAACTTTTAGCACCATCATCACCTTTAAATCCTGGAGGACATTGGCATTTCCCTTCCTCGTTATCCTGTTAACAAAATATCTGACAATTTCAATCCAATCTAACATTTACCTCAAGATTAAGATATTAATCGTTAAATAAAAAGGAGGCACTAACCACACAAGCAGAGAAAGTTATCCCATCTTTTGTTTCATGCCAACAGCCTCCGTTACTTATTTTGCATCGCCCGGGCCCGCTTGCTGCATATGGAAATATTTACTTGAGTAATAGTCTACTCAGAATAGCTTAACATGTTTCGAAGAAATGAACAACTTTACTAACATAATAGAGTTAGTAATTTCGTTCAAGATTACTGACATATATGTTGAAGCAAGAAATCTTATTCAATCTGTTGGTTATTTAATGTCTCTCGTTGTTTACCGCAACTTGAAAAAACCAAATCATGAAAATCATTGTTAATTACATGCACCAAGACAAATGGATATTAATAATTTGGTTCACATCTGAACCAAATTGCCATGTTGCCATCAAATAGACACTATGAAGCCTTGTCAATTATGCCCAACAAGTATCAAGATGTGCATAAAATGCAACTTTAAGAAAAATCGATTTTACAAAAAGGTCACAATTACTGTGACCCGAAAAGGATAACTAAATTATATTTCTAATTACCTAGTTTTATGGTTATTGAAGGATCAACGAGGCATATCAGATAATCAGAATCTTCAAAACCATTCTTGGATTCTTAATGATGTTAACCTGATAAATACCATATGCTTTTCCGAGATGAATCCTTGTTTGTGATAAATCACATTCAAGAATACTTCTGTTAAATCCTTTTAATCCCAATCTAACACAGAATCAAAACTCGTTTTAATTCTTGTCTCCCTTAATCATTGGTGAGTATGGCTAATGATATTTCTATCACAAATTGTGCGATGCTATGGATGAACTATAACTACCCATTTGCTAAATGCAGCTATACTTGTTTAACCAAACTGAAGAGGTGACTCAAGACAGGAGTGGGCTGTCTCCCTTTTATAGTTTTTATTAAAATGAAATAATCTTATATTACACAGAAAATAAAAAATAACTGAATAAGAAAAACAAGAGGATATTTTCGTGTTCATATTAACCTTTTGAATTCATACGAGTATTTGATGATTTTTAAGTAGTTTAAGGGGTGTTTGATGCATATGATATAATCTAGGAGGGTATTTGATGATTTTAAAAGTTTAGGTGGCATTTGAGGCAGAGGGTATAGTTCAGTGGTGCAAAGTGCATTTAAGCCAAAAAACAAAGAGCTGTTTGTGGACTACTAGTGGGCATTTCCTAAAATATTAATAGAAACTATTTTCAAAAAACAAACAAATAAAACCAATTTACATACCAACACAAGATCTGTAACCATCTCCTTTAAACTGCACACCGTTAAGCACAGGGCATTCACAAACTCTTCCTCGAAAAGTGTCCTAAATGTTGCACACAAAATTGTTAAGAATATGAAAAAGGTTCAAAATAAAACTTCAAAAAAAAATCATATCAAAGAAACCTTGCAAGCCGTAATATTAGTTGTCTTGTCTTCCCAGCACCCACCATTATTGTCCAAACACTCATTCGTTTCTACATCTGTAGCAAGAAATTATCAGGTCTATGTTCGTTTTTTCATACCGTACAGCATTTCAATTAACTCCGAAAATAACATACCACCACTCAAACAAACTGATGGCTCGGTAGTTTCCTCAAAACCAGCACATATCGCCTTCAAAACAGAACCTTTCTCCAATTTCCCTGCCCAAAAAAAATTTAAAATGAAGACGCATCAGAGAAGATGAACTTTAAGTTGATCGATATAACTACTACATAGATTCAACAGACCTCGATATTGATGACTATTCACAACGAGTGTAGGTAAAATGGTTACATCACCACGTGTTCCTTTTCCAATCTACAGAATTTCCACTTCTCAGGCATCTTATATGATGATTATTTATAAAAATGCGCAAAAAAATAAATAAATACTGACTTGGGCATCCTGCTCTTCTTTCAAAACAGGATTTTCCACATCGGCATCGGGGTCACCCATGCATTTTTCAATTTTTTTCAGATCAAGTCCTGATAAAAAAATGCAAAGCAACCTATTATCACAAAGTTAAAAAGACTTGTCTATGACAAAAGAATATAAACATTTTATTTACCCAAAGACTTAATAACACCCTCAGCACAATCCTTATTATACTTCTTCTCCTTCATGGGGCATCTAATTTGGAAATCCGTAACGTAATCCCACCACACCCACGGCTTCTGCGTCTCGTTCGCCACTCTAAAAACACACAACTGTCTCAAATTCTCAAGAACCACGTCTTTCCCATCATAACCAGAGCTAAAATCCTCTTCAGGATCCGGCGCACAATATCTACCATGGTTAAGGCACTGAGACTTGCACTGTTTGCTAACAGTGAACGCCTGAGGGCAATACCAAGTTATATAGTGAGGCGTAAACTGGGTGTAACCGCCTTTTTCGAGAACTTGTGCAGCACCTTTGAAATCCTTCAAGAAATTCATCAACATATCGCATTTAACTCCACACTCGTCGTTGCTGTTAGTCCACAGCTCGTATTCCACTCGGTCGTCGGGGTGGGGTACAGCTTCTCTCCAGTCAAGATTTACGTTGACCATTTCGCCATCGGTGACTGCTTTCTTCAGCTTTTCGCCGAAGCTTTTATCAATTAGTGCAGATGGGATTGTTATGTTTGCGATGTATTTTGCAGATGCACCGCTCTCTTCGGGTGTGTCCATTGTTATCAGTGCTTCATCGAGGTTGTCTGCCACTAGTACTGCAGCTGCACCGGCGTTTTGGGCATTCCATACCTTCAATGCGAAAAAGCAATCTGCAGCACACGTGCAAGTTGTCAAATAATTTATACAATTAACCTAAAATAACTCAAACCAAAAGGATCCCTTTTCTACAATCACACGTGTGAGCAAAAATGTGGCACAAACAAAGAAATCATTACAAGAGTGATTCCAATCCAACCTAAGTTATAGGCAATACATGGATCAAGAGAAAATTAATCAAGATTCAACAAAAGGTGGAGAATCATGATTTTCTAAAAATCGACTGATAGCTAAGTTTTACAAGTAATCATAATTCAGTTCAACCCCGTGAGACAACATGTTCAATTAAACCAAAATTCCACCACCATAGGATTACCTTAACAGTCTTAAAAACCTCAAAAGGAAAAACTACAAATGTAAGACAATATTAATCCCTCGAAATTCGAAGAGTTCTCCGACCATATAATATAGCTAAAAAAATGTGTATCCTACGGTTAACGATTAGCTTGAGAAACGCAATTTCCCAAGTGCTAACCTAACTAACACACGAAAATGAAATTACAATCTGAACTAATTAAAAGAGTAGGCCTAAAAATCAAACAAAAAGACCTAAAACAAGCCAAGCCGCTGAACTAAAATTAAAGAAAGCAAGTTCAAATTCCAACCCCAAATTAGCAAATTAACTAGGTCGATTATTAAATTGAAGCCACAAAAGGGGGAACAGTACTAAGAACTTAACTAAACCAGTAAATTTGGGGGAAAAAAATAAAAAAATAAATAAATAAAGATGTACCTCCACGATCAACAAGAACAAAATTAGGCAAAGCACCAGCCTTAGCCTTGAACGAAATCCCAAAATCATCAAAATTTTTGCATCCCTTCTTATTATCCTTCGGGTACAACACGGTGCCGGACATACTTCCCCCATACTGAGGAATTCCGAAGTTTCCAATGGCACTATCGTGATTTCCCTTAATACTCTCCGGCGAAATCACCCTCAAGCTGTTCTTCTCCACCACAAACCGACACGCCGCTAATTCCGCCAGAATTAGCAGCGAAAACCCAAGCAAAACTGCTGCTTTTGATCTCTCGGAGCACCCCATTTTCCTAATTTTTTTTCTGTTTTTGCTTGGACTTCCCGAAGAAGCAAGAGAAGTCCGGATTCGCTGTTTAGATTTTTGGGGGATTTTTTTTTTGAACGTTTTTTCCTTAATTTTCTGGGGGTTTTGTGAATGTATACTGAAACACGCGAAATGTGTGTGTGTTTCTGTGTGTGTGAGTGTGTGTGAGAGAGAGAGAGAGAGAGAGACTTTGGGTCTGTGTGTGAGACTTGAAAAAGACGGATATCTCTGTAAATTATATAATCTTTATTTTAAAAAATTAAAAAATGTAAATTATATAATTTAGTGATTTTTTTAGTAAGGGGAATTGAATTTTAGTACATATTTGACAATTTTATAATTGGGACTTGTCTGTTTTATGTCGTGAAAAAAATTAATATTATTATTTAGTTGCTTAATATATAAAATATAGAAAATTAAAAAATAGGCACTTTATCCAAGAAATAAATAGTAATGTATGGGATAGAGTATCGAATATGATATTTTATTGAGAGAAGATGAATTTATGGTTTTGCAGATGCTATACCCGATGAAATATATCGAGTGATCCTGAACCATTAATTTACACATAATAATACAAAAACTAATATAAATATATGAGTGTCTTTAATTGTATTTATCTATGGCGCAGAATCATTCGATGTTTTTCATCAGGTGTAACGTCTCGTAGACCTTGAATTGACATATGAATTAGGTGCAAAATAAACTGTGATCTTCTTGGTCCCTCTTCAGTCTTCATTGACCTCTCAATTTTTTGGAGGATGAAAAGAAAAGTAAAATGTAAGTGTAAATTTCAATACTATTTTTTATTCATTAAACTTTTTATATTATAAATAATTTATCATGAAATAAAATATTAATATTATGTATAAAAAAATTAAAAATTAAAAAGAAATAAAAGAATAAGAGCTGAGCTCGACAAGCTCCACGAGTTCACCAACTTTTCCTTGAGCTCGAGTTTGAAAAGTTTGGCGAGTTCAGCTCATTTACACTAATCTAAGAATTTGATGGGCTCAAGCTCATAATTAAAGCCCAAATTCACTAAAAATTCAAAAGTCTATATATGAAATTTGAATTACTTGTGGGTTTTCTTTAATTTATATGTGGGCCTCTAAGCCATTATTAAATTAATCAAACCAACGAATAGGTTATTGTTAGTCAAATTAAATTAATTCACTTTTAATTATAATAATTCTTGTGTACTTTAAAATTTTATTTTTTTAATTTAAATAATTGTTATTCAAGAAAATGTGTGATATCCAAAAAAAAAAAAAAAGGCCACGTCACTGATCGAATTACACGTCACTAATATTTATTTACATAATATTTTTTGATTACATATAAGACGACTCGTTTAATTAATTTAATCACGTTCGAAAGCCATAGCAGCGTTCCTCTCAACATGGCTCAACAAAATCCCATAAATCTTATCCCGCACCCTCCCACAGGCGATCCCACCTTCCGATTCTCCGAAATTGCTATTGCCACACCCCGAACCTCTATTGGCAGCAAAGACACTCAACCAATCACTCACCATCTTCACTTTATACATCATCACCGCCACCTCACGCTCATTATCACAACCAATCAGCGCGCTCCTCTTGTCCACCTCATCAAGGTACTTCTCCACGTAGCTCAAAAACAGCTTCCTATATTCCTCCTGCAACGACCCAGCCAGCTCAGCAGCCGGGCCCATCGTGCTCCCCTTACTCCACTCCACCTTATTATTATCCTTTTCCGAAGAAGCCAATATTAATCGAATATTATTATTATTATTAGTATTCGTATTATTATCTGCATTAACACTCCTCTTATTCTTTTTAACTGCGCATACGACCTTCGGTTTCGACGGGCTCTTTTTGGTGGGGCCCGCAGGGGTGATGATTGTGGGCCCCACTTGAGCAGGGCCCGGTTGGAGATCGAGGGCTACTGCGGATTTTATCCATTTGATTGCGTTTTTCTTGCGCTCGAGCGCTAGATTTAGGGTTTCCTTGACGGAATTAGTGGTGGTGCAATTCGATTCCGTTTCTTCGTTATTTCTAAACGGGGTTATGCTTGTTAGTGACTGCATTATCAATCTCGTTCGAGCTAAATCTTCTTGAAGGTCGAAGAATTTGTCCACATGTGGCTGAAGATCGTCTCCTTCCGCCAAAGGAAACTGCGATAACGTGCTGCGAAATTCGATAAAACAATTGTAATTAAGATCAATAATTACCCAATATATATAAGTTTAATTAAACAATAATTACCTTAAGGAGTTGAGCAATCTCTCCGAAGCACAAGCCTCTTGCAGAGCATCGGCTGCAGCCAATAGGGCAACGTCTCGTTGCCTTACGACCTCCTACATTATTACATTTCGACGAAAAACGTGACTAATTAATTAATTAATTACTCGTTTTGTTTTTTATTGCAAAATAAATTATACATACCTTGCCAAATTTCACTAAATTGGATGGAAGTGAGCTCCACGAAATTCCAATTTCGGCCCCTTTTCTTTCGTACACTAAACTCGTGCACAACGAATTCGAAACCGGCTCATTGTTCGCCTTTGGTGCATTATTATTATTATTATTCTCTTGGCAAATTTTGTTGGAATTTTTAATTAATCTCTTTGGCGAACCGCTACTTAATCTTCTTCTCGATATCGTACTCGAATTGTCATCCGAGCTGTCGTACCTCACCGAACGAACTGGCGAAGCCTATACATTATTAATTCACAAACCAATAATCAACAACAATTAATAATAAATAAACACTTTCACAAAATAAATATATGAACAAATAAAAACCCGACATTTGCGCTACGGCTGCGAGGTGGAAGCTTAATCTCGTGTTTAACAACCGAAGAATCGAAAATCTCCTTAGCACCGACGATTTCCAATTCGTTCCAGCTCCGTCTCTTCGTCAAATGATGAGTTTTCGAAGCCACAACATCAACATCGCTATCATTATCGACGGTACTAACAGGCCTACTTTTTGCCGAAATTACCCCCGCATCTTTACAAGAATTAATTTTCTCAAAATCTCGTGCCCTAATTTCTCCCCGGCGAGATTTCGAGACGACGCCCTTCAATCCCTCAATTCCTCTACCGCAATACGACGACGTTTCGGAATCGGAAGAGTTACGATGCGCCGATTTGGATCCCGAGATTTTATTCTCCAGGATGACGCCCTTTTCGACGACGGCGGAAGCTTCTAGAAGCTTCGATAGGTTCGACTGAGAGACGATGTCTTCGGGGTTTCCTTCGCAGCGACGCCGCCCGGGGATGGGGGTGACGCCTCTGAGCAAGGGTACGGGGTGGGAATTCTCTAATTTTGACACGTGTATGAGTTGGCCGAGTTTGAGTTTGTTGGAGAGGATCAACTCGTTCTGTTCGTCGGAGAGAGACGCGTAGAGCGCGTGAGATGAATCGGAGACTTGGAGGAAGAAGCCTCTGTTGGGAAACAGATCGCCTTCTTCTAGAACGGGTATTATGCTTCGGATCTGTAATATTAGGGGCTCGTCGGCCGTTCTGGTTTCGCCGCCGCCGCCGCCGGCGAGGAGCTGTAAGAGAACACCTTCTTTTAAAGAATGCATTTTTATTTAGCAATTAAAAAAAAAAACCAATTTGATTATGGGTTTGGAAATTATGAAGGGAAAAAAATAATTAAAAAAAAAAAACCCCACTGAAAATAAGGAAAATATGAGGCGGTGAAAGATCAAAAACCCAGTAATTTTCCGTTTTAGTAGCGATTGCAGATGAAATTATCCGTTGGTTTTTTATGCATTATTTTTTTATTTTTTTTAATAACTCTGCAAGAGACGAGGACAGGTGGCTAAGTTAGGGTTTCTTAGGTTAGGATTATACGTGCATGTGCATGGAGTTCACAGAATCACGACTAATTTAGGGTTTCTTAGATTACGGACATTGACTACAACTAAGTATAGATTCACAGATTTATCAAATAAAAAAATAAAATAAAAAATAAAGAGAGAGAGTACATATTCATACTTAAAAAAAAAAGAGTACATATTCATAGCATTTGATTAAATTAGTATAAATTAGACTCTTGGGATTTATAAAAATATAATTTAAATTTTATATCAAATTACCTAATTGTAATTCCCAAACATTGTTTAAATTATATTACAAAATCTTCTGGACTCAATTAGTAAAATAATTGGTAAGAAGTTCGAACGTAGATCAATTAGCACAGACTCACTTGTTCCAATCGCTAGGTCATTCCTTGTTGGACGATCTGCTATATATACTGAATTTACTATATATATGTAATATGATTATAATCTTCTGAATTCCATTTTAGCAAATTAATTATGATAATATTGTATTGTATAGTATTTGTAATCTACTCACTGTTGTTTCAGAAAAGAAAAAAAATAAGACTTAGAGGGTGTTTGGCTAAGCTTATTTTAAACACCTGATAAGCTCTTATGTCTGATAAGATGTTTTTAGAGCTGATAAGCTGTTACATCTTATTTTTAGGATTAATTTTTAGAGTGTTTGGATAATCAGCTTATTTCATTTTTTTACTCATTATAAGATCTTAAATAAAAAGGTGGGGTAGAGGTACTTATTTAAAAAGATCTTATTTCCTCTCCAACAGCTTATTTTAAAAAAAAATAAGATCTTTCTTTAAAAATTTACCAAACACTTTGGAATAACTTATAAGCTCTAAAACATCTTATAAGCTCTTTTTAACATCTTATAAGCTTAGCCAAACACCCTCTTAGTATTAGATTTATTGAATGTCGAAAATACTCTGTAATTTTTTTGGATTAATTAGTCATTAGCATTATTTCTTAAAATATGACCATACATGGTAACTATTATAGGCATATGAGAATCAAAATTAAGATTAAGTATGTTTGGATTAACTATCATGCATATATAACAAAATAAATAAATGTTATTTATTTATTTGGATTATATATATATATATTGATTGGATGGTAAGTTGGTAACTATTAGAACCAAACTAGGATTCTATCAATAACGAAAAACTGAATTTTTTTATTTCTGTTTTTACAACCTGGTTTTATGAACTGTGACAATACATTACGCAACAGTAAAGAAAAATTAAATCTGACATAAATAATTAAAATTTACACGAAATAAATTGAATTGTTTAATTTGCAAATAGCTTCGGATCGGATAGAGTATGCGTGAACGGTATAGTAGGGGTTGATTGCTCAATGTCAACAGTTGGATCGTGTGATAAATATTGTTACGGAGCGAGCATATGTAAAGAGTTATGTCGCCTCTTATTGCACTATGGATTGAACATAACGTCAAATCTTGTAGATGCTTCCATTATTGTGAATTTAATTTTGTTACGTTTCAAAATAAATCAATTTATTTAATTTTGCTTTGTTTCGAAAAATTAAAATAGTATGAGGACGAGTAACAATGAGATAAATGAGACTTTCGACCAACTGTCAACATCACGCTAATCTGTAGGACAATAGGCCCATTACACGCTAATCCGTGGGATAGTTAAAGTCAACAACCTCGACTTTTTTGCAATTTTACCAATTTCACCCAAACAGCCCTCTACCTTTTCAGAAACTTATACGCAATCGGAGGATAAAAATGTCATTACGCATAATTTTATTTATGTTGGCAAAACGAGGCCTTGAAAAGGTATTGGGCCGACTTTCATAACAGTCCAGCCTTAAAAAGGTATATGGGCTTATACTTATCCATATCATTACAAAATACAGTAAATAGCACTTAACCCCCTGTAGTTTGAGTTTTGTGAATATGATCCCCTAATACTTTCAATATAAGCACATGACCCCCTTATAGTTCAAACTTTGAGCACACAACCTTCTTATACTTTTAATATAATCACATAAACCCCCTATAGTATTCCACTTTGTAAATAATCATGTTCATTAGGAAAATAATTTTTTTGAAAGAAGGGAGTTACGTGCTTAAATCAAAATACAAGGGAGGCTTATATGTACTGTATTGAAAGTATAAGGGGTCATGTGCACAAAATTCAAACTAAATGGAGATAAGTGCTATTTACCTATAATTTTATTTACAAAAATCTCACAAATAGATCTATGTAAGATTTTTAGGAAATAAATAATAATTAGTTTTAATGACTTTATCAGTATATAATCACTGCCACAAGCACCAATCATTACAAATAATTTCCACATCACAAATGGGAAAGCTTCTGTATTCAATTTTGGGTCTCCTACTCCTCTCCACTCTAATATCTGGTACATGAATTTTAGTTTTCATTTCATTCAGCTACTTATATTGTATTTTAATTTATATTTCAACAAAAAAAAAGTCAATTAATTGTTGATTATTTGATTTTTTTAATTAAAAAAACATATGTAGTTGCATTATAATAAAAATTGATAGTTTTGAATTTAATTGTTTACACTTGACAGATAGTCTAGGGGATAGAAATGTATGTGTGAATAATATAGTAGGAGTGGAATGTTACGTGTCGATAAAGGGATCGTGCGATGGACTATGCGGTGGAGCTTACAGAGGAAACTACATAGGCGGCGATTGCATAATTGACCAATATAACGTCCGCTCTTGTAGATGTTCCTATTATTGTTGACCCCAAATGCAATTTTATTTAATTGAAATTTACTTTAGGGGCTCCAATAAAATAATTGCGAAATTTCATTTTTCTTTCCGCTTCCTTTTTCTAATTAATCAATAAAATTATAGATTCTCTGTTATAAGATAATATTTAATTGATTTTTTTAATTAAATTTTTTTCGTGTGCGATGCGCGGGATAACATTTCAACACTAAAATTCAGAGATTTAATAGAGAAAAAAAAAATAAAAAATAATTTGACTTCAATTTAAAACAACGAGTTAACAGCTAGATTCCACCCATTAACAAAGAAGATGCTGGTGAGAAGCTACATTTCAAATTTTCAAATTTGTCTTCTGTTATGTTAATTACTTAATTGAGGTTTCGTTTCAAACTAAGCATCTTCCTAATAGTGCTCAATTGGTGCACTTCAAATTAAGTCAAATTTTAAAACGTGGTGGTCAACGCCAGCTGTGATAACGAGCATGTGTTTTATTTTTTAATTTGATTATGAAAATATAGCCGCCGCATAATTGTTGGATTACTATGCAAATTGCAAAAGGTCAAAATCAATTCATGAAAAGCGGTCAAAATCAGCCAATTCTTATCTGCGAGCTAATCTGTGGATGAGCTTTGACAATTAAAGTCAACAATTTTGACTTTTTGGCAATTTTCCAATCGAATTTTACCCAAAACAGACCCCTACCTTTTTCAGAAAATTATATTCAATCGGAGGGTACAAAAGTCATTAAGCATATCCACTACCCCTGGTTTCCCATCGTTTTCAGCTAAGCTGACCAAAAAAACCAGTATATAAATTCATATCGGCCTTCTGTAAGTTTAACAAATCACATTTTATCTACTTCAATTAGCAAAGCACTTAAGAAATCTAAATCACCCGCCGCCGCCGCCGCCGCCACCCGTTGCTTGAAAATGGAAGGCTTGATACCGTTCCTCCTCCGCGCCGTGAAGAAGCAGAAGCCGCAAAATGCTTACCGCTCCCTGTCGGAGAACTCCATCGGCCGAAGCTACCACCTCCTCCTCGCCGGAGATTCCGTCGACGGATCCTCCCACCGCCGCACCCGATCCGATTTCCAGCCGCCGCAGACCTCAGCCGGTTACTTGTCTTCGGCTTCCCCGCCGCTGAGTGCCGAAAATGGCTTGAGGCAGAGGGGTTTTGCTTCTGCCAAGCATTACCAAGTTTCCGCTAAATAGAAATGAAATTATAAAATATGGAATATTTTGTTGAATAATTAGATTGTGCTATTTATTATTATTTTGTGTGTTAAAATTAAACAAGTGTAAATTCTTCAATTTCCAGCATAATGTATACATTTAATTAATTACTAGTGATTCTTTGAAAGTGTTGTGTTTGTTTAAGTATGAGTCTTTAAATTACTATTCTAATTAAATTAGGCACAAAATAAAATAAAATAAAAAAATAAAAAAACCAAAAAAAAGATGTTATTAGAGGGTAAAACAGTAAATATCTATATTTTCAGAGACCAACAACCGGTTAACTGAGAAAAAAGGAAAAAGAAAAAAAAAAAAGAAAACCCTAACAAATTCGAACTGCGAATTTTTAACGAACTCCGGCGATGGCGTACAAATCAGTATTCGACGCTTCCGCCATTAAATCGGAATTCGAGAGCGCGGGCCTAAACCCTAATTTCGTGCCCGTAATCTGGAAGCACATCTTGAAGAACCCTAATTGTCGCCGATGGGACGAAATCCCGTCTTTGCCCTCAGCAGCTTACTCTCTCCTCGAATCCAAGTTCAAAATCTGCACTTCCACTCTCCACTCCGCCGTGAATTCCTCCGACCAGGTCACCACCAAGCTCATCATCAAATTGAAGGTATATAATAAACTCGCGTTTTGTTTTTCGGCTTAATTTTGTTTTGTTTATAGCTGAAAGCTTCCATCTGAATGAAATGAAATTAACTTGAACTTTAAATGTCTTTATATACACATAATGCGTACAACGGATGTATATATGTTGATGGTTGTTATCGGGTAATATGTGGACTATAATACCCTTGGCTCCATTTTTCGTTGCTAGAATGGAGAATTTGTTGAGGCTGTGATAATGCGATATGATTCGCGATTGGGTATATGTGACGGAAAGCCTCGTTCCGGTGGTCCGAGGTCAACTTTGTGCGTATCTTCTCAGGTACTCGATAAAAAAATGTGTTGGTCAAATGGCATTATTGTTAATTTAAGTGTTGAGATGACTTGCTCTGTGTTCTGTCTGAATACTACTGGTTTAACACTTTATTTTTTTCCGAATTTAGGTCGGGTGCAAAATGGGTTGCAATTTCTGTGCAACGGGAACCATGGGATTCAAGAACCACCTTTCAACCGGAGAAATTGTCGAACAATTAGTACATGCTTCTCGGATATCTGTTATTCGGAATATTGTTTTTATGGTACCGTCCTCCCTACTTCACTATGTTAATGTAATTATTTCGGAATTTATTGGTTGTTAAGTAGGAACTGAATTATTTTGAGAATGTTGTTGAAGTAACGAACTTTTCATGTGTTTTTAATCTGCACTTGGAGTTTTTGTCGTAGCCGTAGGTAGGTATTATAAATGTGGTTGATCATACGTCTAAATTTAGCCAAAAAACGAACCATGTTTGATGAAACAACTGCTTCAAATGTTTTTGCTTATCCTCAAAATCGAAACAAGATTGTCTCGTTTGGTAATTGCTGTGCGGATTTGTGGTTGATAATTAATCTTTTCGTGATTATTTGTTCGACAGGGAATGGGAGAGCCACTGAATAACTACTCTAACGTGGTGGAAGCGATAAGAGTTATGACAGCTCCTCCATTTCAGCTGTCACCGAGGAAAATTACTCTCTCGACGGTGCGATACAATATCTCGTTTTCTTTGCTAGATACTTATTTTTTTCGTTTTATTTTTATTTTTCATATAGCATACTTATACCATCTTAAATATTCAGGTCGGCATAATCCATGCCATTAGCAAGCTGCACAAAGACTTACCAGGAATTAATCTAGCAGTTTCGTTGCACGCACCGTTACAAGAAATCCGCTGTCAAATAATGCCAGCTGCTAGGGCGTTCCCTTTGGAAAAATTAATGAATACTTTGCGAGAATATCAAACTAACAGGTTTTTTTTTTACTATTTTATTTTATATTCTTTAAGCTGCAATCTCATTATTTTGCCTAGATTACAATTTCCCCAAAATATTTATTCATTCGGTTTCTTCTGTAGTCAGCAGAAAATATTTATTGAGTATATAATGCTCGATGGAGTGAACGACGAAGAGCAGCACGCCCACCAGCTCGGAAAATTGCTGGAGAATTTGGAATCTGTAAGCTTTTTTTTTACACAACAAATTCTGCTCTACATTCCATAGACAAAATCCTAATTTCGATTTACGCTTGAATTTCCGACAGGTTATAAATTTGATTCCTTTTAATCCGATTGGTTCTTTGAGTTCCTACAAAACTAGCATTGATATGAAAGTCACGAAATTCCAGAAGATTCTAAGAGGCACTTACAACATCCGAACAACAGTTCGGAAGCAAATGGGCCAAGATATAAGTGGTGCATGCGGTCAACTAGTGGTCAATCTTGCGGATAAGATATCGTTGAACAGTGCAAATCTCTTGCCCGACATTGAAGATCTCCGTATTTGATATCTCAGGTTATACGTGCACACCGTTTTATTAGGTCATAAAACAATGTATCATTTTTTTTAAGTGTTTTCAAAATCCGTTTTGGCTTGCGGTATTCGATTTTGCTCTAATTTGGTGTGCTTGAAATTATAAATTATATAGGATTGCAGAAGAGCGAAATGGAGTTTGTCATTTTTTACGAGAGTCTGCATAAAAACACGACAATGGATAAATTATATCGATGCCATTGAATTGTGGACTAGAATCTTCGACGTTTAAATTCCCAAGTTAACGAGGAAAATATGTCAAGTAGCCTTTTGCTAGGTCATAATGCATTTTGACCTAATTTTGTAACATCAGCTGTTTTATGGATTGTGCTAAGAAAATTTGCTCTGTTCTTCCAAGTTGTTTTGATAGATGCATAGATTTGAAGTGAAGTTTAATTTGATAGACAATAGCAGTTCCCCTGTTCGAACTTTGTGCACATGACCCCCTTGTACTTTCAATATATCAGACGACCCCCTTGTATTTTCATACAAGCATTTAACCCGTTTGTATTTTAAAAATATTCTTCTTCCTATTTAGCATGATTATTTACGAAGTGGAATACAATAGGGGGTGATGTGTTTATATTAAAAGTACAAGGGCGTCGTGTGCATAAAGTTCAAACAACAGGGGTTAATTGCTATTTACCCAAAGAAATATGTGCAATTTACCTACCCAATATTCAAAAATATATTTTAGTATTCTTTTGGTTTGACACTCCGAGTGTGGCAAATCAGCATCAAATACTTTTTTCCAAAATAATAAACCATATATATTTTTATGTATCCTGGATCCTGATTGGCAAAGATTTTTAAATCCTCATAAACCATATATTACTTATTTGATTTGTAATTGGCAATATGTTTAGGAATAATTGCACTATAAAAAACAATTGACAAACTGCAATTTCAAATTCAGAATAAGCAATATAAAACTAATTAGCTAATTTCATCGCAATACAATGGCAAAGCTCTTGGAATTATTTCTGTTTGTCACAGTCTTCATTACACTCCTCTCCGGTAATTCCTCAAACAATTTTATTTTTATTTCAACCGTTAATTCTATGCTATATTCAATGAATTTCATACATGCGTATGTTTTTCATCAGATGTAGCATCTCAAGGATCAAAAACAAGTCGGATAATTTTCCAACTTAAACTTGATATTATTCAGTTTTTTTTATTTATTTTTTATTTTGTAGGTACTTTGGGTTATGGAAAACTATGTCCAGTGGATTTGATTGGATTTGACTGTGTACTGGGGGTAGAAGGGTCATGTGACTCAGTTTGTGCAATCAATTTTGGTGGTTCAAGAATTTCTAACACCGAATGCAGAATGGGTAGAAGAGTCCCATTCTGTAGATGTTATTTGAAGTGTTAATTATTTCTTTAAAATAAATGTCACCCTTTAATTTTGCAAGGGGATTATTATTAATCAATAAAATCATTCGAAATTACAAAATTATTTAGTTAGTAGAGAATTGATACAAATCCAGCCTAGGTTGTTTGGTTGCCAATATAACATTAATCAAGATAAAATTGAATAATTTAATTAAACTCAATTATTTTATTAGATTTGGCGACGTCCAACAAAGAAAACTCCATAGAAAATAAGATAAGGCAAGATAAGCAATGATAATGTAATTTTGACGAGTCGACCCGATAATTAATTGGGAATATTAAATATCAAACAAAGTCTTATTATTTAGTTAATCATGGTTAATCTCCCAAACCAAGCAACACCGTCTAACTAATTAATTTGTAGATACTTAATGAAGTGCACTAGGTAAGCCACGCTCACGTACAATAAAATAATTAGGGTAAATTACACATACACACTCTTGAGATATGCTAAAATTACTTTAATGTCCTTATGATATCGGTAATTATAATCACCCCTGAGACATTGTTAGAGTTCTAACGGATTATTAATTTCAAGAAATGGTAGAGATAATACAGAGTTAGGGGTTAAGAAATGTTGTGGGAGCCATGTCATCCACTAGGGGGTGATTGTAATTACCGATATCATAAGAACCTTAAAGTTATTTTAACATATTTCAGGGATGTAAGTATAATTTACCCAATTAATTAGGTGTAATGAAGGTTCGAATTCTCTTACTAAAAATGGTTCTTGGTTCTCAATATCCGAATGAAATAACAAAAATGTAATTGACCAATCCTTACCAAAGAAAAAAAAAAAAGCAAACCAATAATAAATTATGTTGCAGTTTATTAAATTAATCTAATTAGCATAACATAATCTTTAATTTCCAGTATCTCCTGATTAGCAATGATTAATAATGTGAGTTACCAAATTATATTATTTAAAAATATTATAAATTCTAATTTGCAGACCAATACCAACAAATTAAGACTATTCCCAGGACCATAAATAAAATGGCAAAGCTCTTGCAATCATTTTTGTTTGTCACAATCTTCATTTCTTTTTTCTCAGGTATATATATATACACCAAAAATTGTTACTGAATTTTATAATCTTTCGATGAAGTTCGGTTCGAATTTCGACAGAAAAAATCGATAACCGACTCTCGATAGAGGAATTGGTACATGATCTCAAGTAACAGGCATCCAAATTAAATCACGAGATGTGATGATTCATTGATTTAAATTCGTACATAATTTTCACCTAATTAATAGTAAGGGCAAATTATACGGTCACTCCTTAGATATGGTCAAATTACGAAAAAACTCTTTTGTTTGGGTAATTACAGTCAACCCCTCATTTTAAATATGTTTACATAATTTCTGTAATTTGGTTATTTACTGAACCTAATCGTATATTTAGTTCAGTAAACGGTACGAAATGTTGGCGTACCGAAATTTCGGTTCAGTTTTACCGAATTAACACCCTTAAATTTACCTATGAAGGGATCTTTTCATAAGATAATACATAAGCTGAGTGGTGGTTGTAATTACCCAAACAAGAGTAGGGTTTTTGTAATTTGACCATAACACAGAGTTGGCCGTAATTTGCCCGAAATAGTAAAAAACTGTAATTATTAAATTTATTTATTATTCTCTAATTATTTATGGAAATATTAGGTTATATGGGTTCGTCGGAGTACACGTGTACGGTGAATCTCAACTACCAGTGCATAGAGGAACTCCCAAATGCGTGCGTGAGCACGTGCGCCTATTTTGTTAAGGGAAGACGTCTTTACGAGACATACTGTAGACGAGTTGGTGGGACACGTGGCAAAACCTACACTTATTGCCATTGCGTTTTTGAGTGTCCGCACGCGACTTTAGCCCCAACTTCCAACTGAAATAACGACTTTTTTTCATATGTTTGTGATTTTGTTTCCTTGTTGGGATTTAGGTAACGATTTGTTTTTCCCATGATAAGAAATAAGCATCGTTCTTGATCAATAAAAATATATTCTCTCTAAAAAAAAATTCAATAAAAATAGGGCAAATTGCGCGTCATTCCCTATAAATTTATAACTTTTGCACTTTACCCCCTCAAAAAAAAAAAAAAAATGAGTGTCCCCTTCAAAATGTTATTCTTGTTGCACATTGCTCTGATACAAAAATTCGGATGGATTATTCAACGGAATTGAGTGCTTTTGTTGCACTTTGTCCCTTTAAATGTTCATTTTTGTTGCACGTTGCCCCCTAAAAACATTTTTTTCTACACATTGCCCCTTTAAAATATTAATTTTGTTGCACGATGCCCACCTAAAATTATCTCTTGGGGCAAAGTGCAAATCGAAACAATATGTTGAGAGTGGGTTATCTCTTTTTTGAATTTTTAGGAGGGAAAAGTGCGAAAATGCAAAGTTAATAAGGGGTGAAGTGCATTTTGTCCATAAAAATATGGGGCAATTTGCTATAGGTCCTTCTCTAAGAGATTTTATATGTATAAATCCAACTACTAATTCCCTATTTTTATTATATTTATTATTTTTATAGTGTCTAAAATACCCCTAATAAAATATAGAAAATAAAAATCTCCAAATAATAGTCAATCTTATAGAGGTTTTAATCCCACTTTTTTCTCCCGAGACAACATCGTTGCAAATCTTCAAATCCCAAAATACGATTTTATATTTCTTTCATCTTCTCCAACGCAAAAGCAGAAAACACAAAAAATTGTGTTCGTTTGTTGTTCGTTTATGGTTCCTTTAATGTTTTCGTTTGCTGTTCGTTTATGGTTCCTTTAATGTTTTCGTTTGCTGTTCGTTTATGGTTCCTTTGATGTTTTCGTTTGCTGTTTGTTTATGGTTCCTTTGATGTTTTATCGTTTTTTAATTGAAATAAAAAACCCTAGATTTGTTTGTTTGCTGTTCGTCATCCTCGTAACGCCAAATTGAAGAACTTCAATATCAAACAACATGGTGCGGAAACGTAAAAGTCCAGGTAATTAATTCCTTTTTATTTCTCCAATTTTTTTAGATGTTTGATGATGATTTAACGACCCATTATTGGTATTTTTATCTCAGGAGAAAAAAATGTTGATATTGGAGCATCGATCTGAGGTAATTATTCACACATTTTAAAGGTTTCGATTTATATTTTGTATGATTGTTTAACGTATTTTTTACATTTTTGTTTCCATTTTTTTTCAGTCAGTTGTTGATGTTTATTTGTTGTCGTTTGTGTTGCTATTTGAAATTTGCATTTTATTGTGCATTATTGAAACATTGTGTTTTTGTTTTTTTGTTGTTCTTGTGGTATGCATTTTGTTGTTCTTGTTTTCTTTATTTTGTGGATGTTCACGTGGTTTGCTATTTGTTTGCACTTTGTTTCTTGTTTGCAATCGAACCATTATTTTCTTGTTTGCAGTTGCTTGTTACACTTTGAATTTCTTATTTGTAATTTTCTATTTGAAATTTTCTTGTTTGCATTTATTTGTTTACACTTTGAATTCCTTGTTTGTAATTGCAGTTATTGTTATTAATTTGCCATTTTTTGTTCATTTTTGCAATTTATTGTTTGCAATTGAAAGTCTTATTTAGTTTTATTTTGTGTGTGCTAAAACAGCTACGTCAAAGAAAAAAAAAGAAGCAAGGTATTAAATGACTCTTCGACGTCTTCCAAAGGAGGAAAAACAAGAGCAAATTAGATTGCAAACAAAGTCCTCAAAGAACAAGTTATTACAGAAGATCCATGGATCACACAATATTCACTCAAACCTCGTTTCACTTGTTTACATCTTCAACCGACATAAATTCAAAGTACACCAAATTAAATGTGTCAGAAAAGTTGTATCTTGAAGTATTTTGTACTTAACGTACTAATTTGCTTCTATACCAAAATTAGCTTTTTGGTGTTTGTTATAACATCTTTTATTTTGTATTTCGTGTTTTGAAACTATTTCATATTGCTTGAGTAAAAAATGCACTAGGGGCAGTGTTGTTTATTGTTTTTGTCTACTATGTTTGTTGTTTATTATTTGTGTTTGCCGTTTACTATTTATTATTTGCGTTGTTATTTATTGTTTATGTTATTTTAAGTTATAAATTGCAATTTGCATTTTTCTATTATATATTGTAAATTTATTTTGATTGTTAATTTTTTATTTTTTATTTGGTTTGCTGAAGTAAAAAAAGTTAGGAAATGCAAACATAAAAAAATACAATACCGTCCAAAAATACGAAATAAAAATTAATATAGAAAAATATATGGTTTCAAACAATTAATATTAAAAAAAATATGGTTTCAAGAATAACTAATGGCTCTCTTAAGAGAGAGAAAAAGGTATAAGAGAGAGATAAAGAGGGTAAGGGGCGTGGGGTGTGGGGGAGAGTTGGGATTGTGGAGAGAGAGAAATATATATTACGTGTGTGTTAGAAAAAGAGAGAGATTTGTGGGATTTGTTCCCTCAATTTCCCAATAACTATTTATATATAAATATTAATTGAAGGTTATTTAAGTCTATACAGTAATTATTTTATTTTATTTTATTTGTCAAGGACCTACACCTATATTCATCTAATAGAATGGATCTCCACCTATATAAGTTCAAAATTAGGGGTGTCTAGCCAATTTCCCCTAAAAATATATGCATTTGATCAATGTAATTAAAATAAAAAGCATTTATTTATGATAAAAAAACATTTTTTTTTTAAATCAGTATAACTAGGGATTTCTCAGAATATTTACTAAGATATATACTCCCCTTAATTACTCATCATTCTACAGACAAAATATAATTGCATATTCCATGTGACATCAATTAATACCTAAATTAACTAATTGCCAGAATAATTAATTACCTTAGTAAACCTTACCTTAATTAAATTGCATTATTAAAAAAGATCCAATATAAAGGGTGCGATAATACAGTCTTCCAAACCTTCATTAGAAATAAATAAATAAATAAATAAATAAGAATAATGGCAAAGCTCTTTGCTTCATTCTTCGTTACTTTAATGGTGTTCTCCACACTTTTCTCAGGTATTAAAAAAATTACTATTTTCAATTAGGCATTTTTTAATTATTTTTATATATAAAATAAAATTCTAGCAATAATCATACGCTCTATATTTTTTTTTTCTTCTAATGCAGGTATTTTAGGAGCAAACACGCAAACTTGCCAGATAGAAATAAATTATCCATGTGGTGCCGGTTCATTTACCGATGTGTGCGATAGCGTATGCGAAAGTGCGATCGGTGAAGATGTCCTGATTAGTTCAGCTTGCCATATACGACCGAAGGGTCAATATCGTCGGAATAATGTTTACTTTTGTTATTGTTTATATAAATGCCCTCCAAGTTCAAAGGCTACCAATTTTATGGCTCCTCATAATATGGTCAATTAATTATTAATTACTAGCTTGTAGTTTATGGAGTATTTTCTTTATTAAGTAATTTTTATATATAAAATCGAATAAACCCTTGGCAACCCTATAATCCTGATGTCATTTTTGTAATTTTCTTGTGTTATTTAATGTCTTTAAATTTTGAGTCTTTAGGTATATTTGTAACCTCTATTTGCGTATATTCATAAAAAAAAAATGAAAAATCATATTCGTAAAGCAAAAATGAAGACATACGCCAATGAAGATGGAAAATATAAATGAGTGGACGATTCGAATTGAAGTTGTAAATGCTGTGATTTAAATTTCATGACTAAATATTTCAATTTGGTATAATATATTCCTTTCTATAATTTTTATTTCACATATTTAAATAATTATTTTCTTCCATTTTTTCTCTAATTTATAGTATCTGAACCATAATTTTGGGTTCAGAGAGGCAATATTAAAAATACATTTTTATAGGGTATCTATTTTCGCAAATTATTATTATTATTATTATTATTATTATTATTCATTTTAGCATTTGGGTACACGAACGATTGATGACCTAGTTAACTTAGCAGCCAGCTAATTTTTATATGTTAATTTGATTTTTTTTGTCGGCAAAAATAATTCTAAGATTCATCAGTATTGAAAAGTAGTATACTGTATATGTATGCATTCATAGCAAAGTATTTTATCGGCATGTTCAATTAAAATAAAATATCCCTAAAATTTCATTTAAAAATATCTAAAATGCATGAACTTTAATTAATTATAATAATTAGTATAATATTTTCGAGTGCTGAATTGCATGCGCCAACAACACTAGTATATAAGAACATTCCATGCAACAAGAATTATCAGAAATAGATTGGATACATATATTATATATTAACTTTTACTAAGAAAAATATATATTTTTAAAATGGCGAAGTTCTTTGCATCTTTTTTGGCTATTATTATCTGCTTCGCCCTAGTTTCTGGTATGATATGTACTAATACTACATTCACCCATATAAAATAAAATTCTGAATTGCATTATTTATACATTTAATCATATTTTCATGCACAAATTTACAAAAATTAAGTCTTTATGTTAAAAATTTTATATTAAAAGAAATCACTCATACCTAATCTAGCTACCTGAGAATATACCAGTTTATTCTATGTTACACTCGATAAATTTTATCGAATTATAGTGTTATTTTTCTTATAAGAAAGATAGTTACTAATCCGCATACGTATGTTTATTATTTGTGGTTTGCATAAGTTAATTAATTAATTAATTAATTTATATTTAAAACGGTGGAAATATAATGCAGGTTGTTTAGGGCAGCATCGACGGCACATATGCTCGTTTGACCTACACGGTCAACGCTGCATATCCGGCGATCCAGATTCTTGCACCAGTATTTGCAAAAGCACTGGCGTCGGTGGCTTCGATTTCGCCGGTGGAATTTGTTACACAGACCTTTACGATAAAACTAATACTTATTGTACTTGTAGTGTTTATTGTTGAGGCTCAAATTCAGACCCCTAATTAATTAACTAAATAAATATTTATTGTAATAGTTAAGGAAATTTTATTTTTAAGGTCAATTCAGACCAAAATGTTTGATTGGCATGTACTATTAATATAAAATATCCGAAAAAAATCATTTCGAGATCTCGGAAATCCATTAAATTTAAAATATAATAAATAGTGCAATGTCATATATAACAGTATCTCTCAATTCAAAATTGGTTTAAAATATTTCTCAAGAAACAAAAATTGATAAAAATGGAGGTGAAGCCCTTGTCATATTTTTTGGCTATACTTATCTGCTTCGCCCTAATTTCAGGTATGATATTCATACTAACTACATTTACCTGTAGAAAATCATTTTTTTCGGGGGCCCTCACATTTCGGTATGTTCGGCTCGTATTTAATCCGCCTAGGGATGGGTCGGTTTATTCTACACCGATAAATTTTATTGAATTATATATCATATTATACATGCGTATAGATCAATTTTTTTTTTTTTTTTGATTGTATTTAAATTAATGGTGAAAAACTATTTTGTGTATTTCATCAAGTGTAGGAATATAATGCAGGTTGTTTGGGGCGACAAATTTGCTCGTTTGACCTACCCGGTCAAAACTGCGTACCGGGGAATCCAGATTCTTGCACTAGTATTTGTAAAAGCAGTGCTGGGGCTTTTGATTTTGCTGGTGGAATTTGTTACACAGATACTCACGACCAAAAAAAATATTGTACTTGTAGTTATTTCTGTTAAGGTCAATTCTAACCCCAAATTACCCTAAATAAATATTTGTTGTAATAAATATTTATTTGTTACAGATCTCTCTCTCTCTCTCTCTCTCTCTCTCTCTCTCTCTCTCTCTCTCTCATGATGAAATACTCAAAGAAGAAAATTAATTATTTACTATAAAAAATAAAAAATAAATATCAAAAATTCTGACTGGTTTTCGCAAAGAACATATGAATTGGAATGTGTTTACCCTCCGACGGAGATGCTTTCTGCTTCTTCTTAACTCCACTCTGCCTCGTTTCATCCTTTTCGAATAACCTATAACAAAAACACAATTTATTATTTTTTAACATCGTAGGCTTATATATGTATGTCTATATATCGAATTGATTACCGTTGCTTAGGCTTGAGAATTGGGTTACGATTGCTCGATTTTTCTTCATCTTGCAGGCTTTGAGCAAGATGAAAATCGAAATGCTCTTGTCTTTCCTCAACAAAACTGGGAGGCAGTTCAGTTCCACAAACAGAGCACTCGTAGTCGTTTAACCAAAACATGGCTTGTTTTGTATTTATTGAAGACATAATTGACTCATCGTTGACAACCTACGTAAATGAATAAAAAAAGAAAAAAAAAAGTTTGTACTTATTTCCGAGTTTTGATAGTCAAAATAATAGAAGGAGATTTAGATTTAGTACAGTGTCTTTGAGGTCAAAACTTCCACTAGTTTCTGCTTCATTGAGGCGATGACATGTGTCGGCTCGATCAAGATCCGGGATTTGAGGAGTATTTACGGGATTACATGATTCGCTTGGGTCGTGTATATCGAAGGCTGAAGTATTGTTACGAATATTGGATTCTGTGACTATGAAGTTGGAAAGTGTTTTTTGTTTAGCATCAACTGCAACGCCTTCGTTGAAGTGTGACATACGCAGTCCTAGAAATAGATAAACAGCTCAACGTTTCGAAAAAATGAAATAAAAATCTGAAAAAGTAAATAAACAATTCAAACATAAATGTCTTACCGATGAGTCTCAGAGACACAGGGAGTTCAGCCTTGAGAAGCTTTGTGGCATGTTTAAGAATATCCTCAGTTGAGCAAATACAATTTGGTAGAGTCACTGCTCGAGTTCGAACCTGCCGTGCTTATATATTTTATATATATATACAATAAACTCTCGAAGAATTCATACGCTCAAAATTGAGGGCATACAATACCTCAAAACATGTTGTTTTCAACTTCAGTGTCAAAGTTCGTCCTCGAAGGCCTTCTTTATTCAGGTCAGATGAAAGATTTTCCGAAAGATCGACTGCAAAGATGTATTTTCCTCGATTAATTTGTTTATATGATTTTTTTGGAAATTTAGGAATTTTGGTTTTAAGCATTTCTTGTTCGTTACCTAGTTTCTGGTGAATTAATGTCTCGTCTTCGGTGGGTGAAAATGTTCTCTCGTTACTCATACTTTTTCTCTGAGTCACTTCAGGTGTATCGGTCCTACCAATCCCCAACCCGACAGATAAGAAAAAATCTGCAAAATCATGCAGACGTATCAGTAACAAACTTTTCATTACATCTGATTTATACTGTTAGAGAATATGCAGAAGTAGGTAACCAGTATCTTGTTCTAATCAAGTTTGTGTAATATAATTTTTGGATCTGAGCAGCTTATGAAGTCAGAAATTAGAAAGTCAAGATCACCGATATTTGTACTACAAACCTGCTGATGAACGAGAAAATAGCGCAGAGATGAAACTTCTTTTCTGCAGCATTTCCTCGCATGTTGTGATTCCAAATACTCCGTTCAAAATGTTTTCGGTGACTTTACCAATGCCTCCAATCTACGAATGGAAACTCTTCAATATAAGGATACGAGATGTTTCAAAACGAGCACACCAATAAAAATAAATTGGAAGAGTTTACCACAACAATATCAAGAACGATTGGAATAGTACCTTCCTTATAGGTAGTGAGGATATAAATGTCACGACAGCTGCACGTTCATTTGGTAACACAAACTGGCCGTTTGGCTTATTGATGTCTGAACAAACCTGATTTAAAAAAAAATGAAAAACACATAATTAAATAAAAATTAAAATGTAAACTACAGAGATCAACATACGGTGGTGACAGATAGATTAGTGTGTGCTCGAGTAAAAATCTTGTAATTTATGAATAAAATAAATATAGTCCTTAGCCATAATGCGCGAACACCTTAGCAAGCAAGCGATTTGGCGCTACCCCAGCACTGCATGTTAGTCCAGTCTCCTTGTGAACACTTTCTCTGAGCTCTTCAGCCACCTTAGAAAGCATAATCAAACGATTTCACTATCTGAGTAAGACGAAAAAATAGAAAAAACTACAGGTACATGAATGGGGAAAAAAACGATGACAAGGACAAGACACAAATGAATGTCTGATAACATATAGTTCATGTTCTAACATACTTCTCCAGAAGTCATTCCCTTGTCATTGCAATAGTTTGTTATGTCTAGGTATGCCTCGTCCAAGCTTGCAGCTAAGAAGTTGGGATCATACTTCTCGTAAACTAAATAAAAAGCAAGTGAATCAGAGAATTCATCGAGCAAAAATAATTTTAATTCCGTATCAAAGAAACCACGGGTGAAAGCACAACCTTTTCTCGTTAAGTCACTATAGTAAGTGTACTTCTTGAAGTCCGTCGGTACAAAAATCAGTTCAGGACACAATTTACGTGCAATAAATCCAGGCATTGCAGCTCTAACTCCAAACTTCCGTGCCTGAAAACAAAAAATTACGTCTCAAAGTAATCGGTAATAATTACTAAGCTGTTCAGAAAACCTTCAAGGTCAACTCGCGGTCAACAATATTAACCTCATAATTAGCTGTCGAGATCATGGACATGCCACCGACAGCCATTGGCTTGCCTTTTAGAGACGGATTACTCAGCGTTTCAACAGCTGCGTAAAAAGCATCCATATCCACATGTAACCAAATTCTCGACAAATCACGCGCGGCTTCCAGTTCTAGAATCCTCTTATCGGAAATCTGTAAACGATATTAAAAGTATCAATTAAAACTGTTCATATTAATCCAATTTTTTTGTCACTATAATCGATGGTCTTCCCCCTTACGACTTCACAATCGAGCCCTTTACAAAATGAATGAAACTATACATTGAATACTGAATACTAATAACGATAACCGTAATAAAATCCAATTTCTCGTAGATGCACAGTGGAACAAAAAACCAATGTGAGACGACAAGCATATTAGGCATATCGATCAGAAATTTCTACTTATTCGATATTTTTTTCTTCGTCTATGTCGAATTTGAACCGAACATTACCGTTTGATGATGTGATAAATCATGCGGAGTAAGCTTGGCAAGCTGCGCCTTCATACTATCGACTTTCTGCTTCATGTAAGCTTCTTTCCTTTCCTCATTCTGAAAGTACTTAGATCCTTTGCTCATTTCATAAACTACTCTCTGCACTTTTTCCTTGTCCACTCCTTCCATACCTAGTACACATCAAAACCCTAGGTGCTCAATCGAACAATTACATAACAAAATCTAAATTGAAATCTCAATTGAGTAAATTGAGATAAATTTTAACAGTAATCGAACAATTTCATGTTTCGAACTAAAAAATAATAATAATTACCTGCTTTAGCGTTGGTATAAACCGTATTATACGATTGCCATGGACGAGCGGAATCGTCCCCGGAAATTGAATTTTCAGTCGTCTCCATTTCTGTTCTATTTTTCTTCGAATTAGGGATTCTGGGTGTTGACAACTGAAAATTGGGGAAATATGTGAAGTTGACGGAGGGGAAATTTTAGAAGGAGGCGCGAAAAATAAATAGTTCAATTTATAAGGGCGGAATATATACTATCTATATTTGCAAATGAGGACCTTAAATATTAAAAAAAATATTTATCAAAAATTAAAATTTAGAGAAATAAAAAAGGGGCATTCCGAGAATCGAACTCGGGACCTCTCGCACCCAAAGCGAGAATCATACCACTAGACCAAATGCCCACTTTAATTTTGTTGTTCTACGTTGATTAAGTAATCTGTGTGTGTTGAAATGGAAAAATAAAAACTAACGTACACAATGGGGCATTCCGAGAATCGAACTCGGGACCTCTCGCACCCGAAGCGAGAATCATACCACTAGACCAAATGCCCTGGATGTTTATTTCTTCTATTCAAAGTGATGTAATTAATATTAAAATTCAGATAAAATGCGCAAATGAAAAATTAAAAGGGGCATTCCGAGAATCGAACTCGGGACCTCTCGCACCCAAAGCGAGAATCATACCACTAGACCAAATGCCCTCAGTGATAAAACTGTAAACAAATAAAGAATTCGAATACTACATCAAGCAAATGTACAGTGATAATACTTTTTTTTTGCACTCGATGTATAGTGATAATACTAATAGTCTGCATACAAGAGGAGAACAAATGCAATCACAGCATAGATCAAGGAGGGTGGGGCAGGGCATATTGCCCCCCAACATTTCTCAAATCCATATTATTACTATAGAAATGTAAAAAAATTGTGTATAATAAATAACATTAACGGCCCTCCATAATTTTTTCAATAACATTAACTGCTCCCCATAACTATCTATGACATGCAGATATGATACTGTAGTTTTGCCTATGAATACGTAATATGTAACCCCTCGCTTACGAATTTCGCAACAATTATCACTTTTAATCATCTAATTCCAATATATCTTATTCTCCTCGAAAACAAGGTTTTTTTTCTTTAAAACGAAAAAAACGAAATCTGCTACAAAATGTTGTCATTTTTAATGTACAGTTCACAAACACAACAAATAATTTACACACAGCCACCTCTCTGCATAAATTAAAATGTAAAAAAAAAAATTGCATACTTATAGTTGCTATTTCACAATGCAAATCTCACAAGTTCTGTTATGAAATTCGATCCTTGAGAAGGTGAGCAGCAAAAATCAAGAGCTCGACCATCTCAAATCCAGCACCCGAAACAAAATCCATTTTCTCATCGTACGATCCATCCGTTTCACCGCACCAACTTATCGGTAAAGAGCTTCCAAGTGCAGTCTTCACTAAATTCGCTTCCACTATTATTCGCTCCACACTTTCCATACTATTCTCACTTTTCCCTTCCCCTAATTCCTTCACCTGTTTATAAATTACATCAAACATTTAAACACGTTTATCTCATGGCAATTTTATGTTTTTTTTGTGTGTGTGTGTGTGTAATTTAATCTTATTTGAGTAATCACCTCCAAAAGCGAAATTCGAAGTCTCCTAACTGAAGAAAGTAGATGCTCCATACTTTCTAGGCTCTCCTTAAGTGTTGCATTTTCAATCTTCATCCTGCACGTAAGTAAGATGCAATATTTCTTTATTGTTAATTATTATCATTAAGCAAAACCGTTTTTAGTATGTCTACAGACCTTGCAAAATCCATGTGATGACTTGGCTTTTCGTAATCATCCGAACCTCCAACCCAGCGTGTTAAGTAACTTTTCTTCAGCAAATTTTTCAATCTTCCGTCTTTTTCCTGTACAGTTCTTCTTTCTACAGTTTCACCCAAATGCTTTCCTTCGTTCATCTTTCTGCACGAAATTGCATCAATCAAATAAACGACCCATGAATTAAGGAACTCGTAAAAAAATACTCAATTAAAAAAAATCGAAAATGAAAATGAGAACGAGAACGTACTCTTGGAGAGTATATAGTTCCTGCTTCAGTTGTGCTAGTTCCATAAGTGCTTTAACCTTTTCGTTTGTCACCTAAAACGATTAAAAGATAATCAAATATCATTTAATCAATGCAAGAATAGAAAAACGAACAAATGTTTTCCCTCTATACATTCAAAAGAGACTTTCAAACTGTACATATATCTTTAAATAAAAAAAAAAAAAGAAAAATTGTCTAATGCTCGCTCGATATTACCTGCAATAAATTTCTCTGAAGTTCCTCGATTTTCTTTTGCAAAGCTGCACTTACATTCCTCTCTAGCAGATGTCTTTCATCTTGCTGAGATAATAGTAATAACGTCTCAACCTAAATAACAACAAAACATCTATATATAAATAAATATGAAACTTAAAATGCTAAAATCAGGTACGAGGTTTTCTAGAACAACCTTCTCATGCAATGCCATGGCAAGTGCTTCAGAGGTCTCACCACATTCAGAGGCACTCGAAGTCAAAAAACCGGGATCATTAATCTGAAAAAATAGTGAGATAAAATAAAAAATAAATAAATAGTACTTGCGTAAAACCCGATTGTAGCTATTTTGTGTATAAAGCAAAAGAATGTACCTTGGTGATTGAAGCTGGACCGGAATCAGCATTAATATGAACATCTCTGCATTCGTTCTCGTTGGATTCTTTTTCTTGTACTGATGAAGATTTTGAATTACATTCTTTTTCACTCATTTCAAACTCGTTGATTTTCTCGATTACTGAATCGGTAATTGATTTCAGCTCTGAATAACCCTCATCGAGCAAGTTTGTGATATCAATCTTGTACTGAGAGTGGTCATTGAGTAATGCTGATATCTGCTTCTTGATTTTATCTTCTGAAAAGATCTGTACATTAAACTCTCCGAAATTAGTACCGACTATAAACTGTAAGTTAGGAGTCGTTTATCCAGAATTTAAAAGGGGAAAAAAAGAAATCTTACTTTATTTTTCTTTAAATTGGAAACTTTCTTCTTCAAATGATTTTCGATTTCCATTCCCTAATAAACCATCATGAATTGACAAGACGATGAACAACGGAAAAGGCATGTAATAAGAGGAGAAAAAACAGAGAAACTCACCATTCGAAGCTTGTTCTGCAAATTATTCGCGCTTTTCCTTAGAGTGTCAATTTCAGCTTCGAGAGAATTCTGTCTGAAGAGAAGTTAATCAGAAATTAACTCAAATGGGAGAAATGAAACATCTGAAAACTAATCATTAATTAATCATTAGCTCTATAGCACACTTTTTTATAAGAACTTACAATGTAATCAGATGTGGAAGTATCATCATCATTTTGGAACCTCCACATTTCATCTGAGTCATCTAATATACACTCGCATTTCTCTTCCCAACTCGCATCAGTAAAAATATCCAGGGAACTTTGTCTGATGTGGTAAAATTTATCGATAACCTGTAATAAACAAGAAACAAATAAATTACATTATCAGGACATGCTTGTCATTTTTCATTACAGTAAAATATTTGTTAAAGATTTCTTTCTTTTCCAAATGGGTATCATCTGGTATCAGATAGGTAGTAAGAATCTAAACGAATACCTGTTTGAAAATCTTATTCTGCCTTTCGTGGTTTTCTAAATCGGTTTGGAGAGTTGTGACTAGTCTTTTTTCTTCAACAAGTGCGGCAGTCAGCTCTTCAACCCTGTAAGAGAAAAGAGTATGTTTTAATCTATTGCACAAAAAGAAAAAGAAAAAAAAAAAGTAATTTACCAGAACAGAAGGCAATCAAAGCACGCACGCTTTGATATGATAAACATCAAAGCAAGCTGCACAATATACTAGGATTGGCACAGTGTCCAAAATAGTATAATTTCTCCAACTAACATGTTTAGTTTGATAAAAGAAAAGGTCATAATATTCAGGAAAATACCTTCTTTGAGATTTGTTCAGCTCTTGCGGCAAAAGCTCCTCGTTCTCCTTAGCTTTTTCAGCCTGTTACAACCATAATCAAAATCGAACCGGTGCCAAAGAATGATGTGGTTCGGGGGGGGGGGCGCGAAGGACCAAGAGAAGAAAAAGCCAACCTCCATAATAGCATTATCTCGTTCGGCAAAAGCAGCAGCAACACAACCTTGGAAAAATTTAAGCTGTTTCTCAGCTTCAATATTCTGGTATAGGAAAACAAACAATAAACATTGTCAACTACTTTACATATGAGAGTTTCGAAGTATATTCTTAACCTTTTCAATGTCTAAAGCCTATATGATAGTGATAGTTGTCAATCATGCGAGAAATGGTATTTGGAATAAGCATCATAAAATAATAAGATTTGCATGCATTCAGACATGAGACAGAGATAAAGACCTTTAAGACTTCTGCGCTATGTAGATCAGCTAATTGGCTCTGAAAATAGCAGCATGTGAGATAGGGTTTATTTAGAATGAATAAGTGAAAATCACAAGAGTGATGAATGAACGAATCGAAGAGCAGATCTCACTTTAATACGATAAGCCTCCGACAGCTCCTCTTCAAGATTTTTATTTTCTCTTGTGCAGTTACCCAACTTTGTCTTCAATTCCTCGATCTCCTGCTCCAGTCCAGCCGTCCTAATTTCAGAAAAAAAAATTAAAAAATAACAATCAGTCGAGAATCCCATCATTTGAGGTGAAATCAAAACTATAATATGCCAAACTAAATCATTTAACATTTGCCCGCACCTCTGAAAATGCATTCGAGTTGCAATTCCAAGATAGGCGGGTCCTGCTTGTTGCATACACAACTGTTCGATATCTTTGTACAATTCATTACGTTCTGCAGAAGAAGAAGAAAAACTAAATGAGCAAATCTCGACTTGTAAACTCGAGTAGTAGCATATAAACATCCGACTGCACAAAGGAACCGTCGTTTATTTCCTAGCACAGTAATCAATCCTCTCCAGCTGGATTACACTTGTAAATCATACAAACAAAACTAATATTTTCTTAGGGCACGAAAAATGTTCGAAACAAACACTTGAGCTTTACGAAATCATACCTTGCTCCAATTGTTGAACACGAACAATTAACGATTCGTTGCCAGTAAAACCCTGATCCATTGCTGAAAAAAAAACATTCAAATCTTCAGCACATCAGAACTGTAATAATCTAAACAAGCAAACCACACCTGCGTAGTAAACTACAGTTTTAGGAAGAAATACAACAGAGATTGCAATTTAATCACAGCCCACCACGATTCTATACTGGGCGTAAACAATTTTAACCAATACTTCGAATTTATATACAATTGGAAATGGATTTCGTCAGATAATTCGAAACCCACCCAATTCGGCAATAAACTAACGGATATATTTAAAAAAAAAAAAAAAAAAGGAAAGAACACTGAATCAGTAATAATTACCGGGAAATCAAAAGGAGAAGATGAACATCAGAACACGGGGTCTGTTATTCTTGCTTTCCCGGGATGATGTGATGACGATTGTGCTCTCCCCGTCTTTTCAATCGACATTCGTCTGTAAATTGTAAAATCGTTTCCTTTTTAAGTTTATCGAAATTTCATTTCTACCCACATAAAATGTGAAATTGTAAAAATGCCCCTAGGTAAAGCAGTAAATCCGTTTTGCACCCCAATGATGAAATGTTGCAATTTTTTCATGCAAATTCGAAATTTGTCACACTCGTCAATTACATTTAAAAGTATACAAAATAAATAAGGTTAATTCATCAGTAGCTGGCAATCAATAATTTATATACACTCATGATTTTGGTTTATATATTTTGATCAGGTGAAATCCTTAGTTTACTTTTGTGATTTATATCTGTTTAAATAAGATTTGCAAGATAAGAAGAAAAAAATAAACCGGACTTAGGCCGGAGTTAACACTCTAACGGCCGAGTCAGTGTTTAATCCTGCTAATTACTCCAGTAAAAATATATCCTTCATTAAATGATTGAACATCTAATAAATAAATCAACTAGTGCAGATTCAATATATATATGGAAAAAAATATATAAGATTTTGGAGCCTCGTCGAAAACGTTCATAATCATCGTTCCGACTTATACAACCGATTAGATCATAATAAAACTAAAAAGACAATTCAAGTAATTAACTTATAACTGCTCGTACATTACAAAAACGGAATCTGGCTCCTAACATTATTCCCAATAAAAAGACTTGTTACAACAATTTCGACCGACACACAATACTTGCCTTCACTTGATCGAGTACTGAATGTTCTCTTTATCTCCCGACTTTTCGTTCCAGCAATTTCCTTTGCCAGATTTGTTCGATTTCTTACAGGAACCTTTCAGCAAACAAGCAACGAACGGTCTCTACACTAAAGGCTAAAATACATCTATAAAAAAAATGGCCATTGCACGAATGCCTCGACTTGCTGTGCACACACCCCCCACCCCACCCCACCCCACCCCACATATATTAAGCTAAACATCGTCTTATTCTATTTACATTTTGTAAAGCAAGACTATAGAAGACATACAGACAAATGAGCTTCGATCACAGAAAAAATACAAAGTGGCTAGTCGTTTTAGCAAACTCCGTCACGTGTGAACCATCTGTACATTCTGTTAAAAACAACCCCATCATGAACGAGTATTAGTTCAATATAGGCCTTTCAAGTGGAACAAAACCGATATGAATTAAAAATATACAATATTATAACACTCCGATAAATAACAAATCTCTGTATAAAATACTAGCTTTTTTAATAACTGTCGGGGCCATGCCCCCCGCTGTCAAACGATTAGGGAATTTAATCTTCATTGCATCATTTAAAAAAAAAAAAAAGGTTCAATTTCCGTCTTAGCCTTGCTTTCTTTAAGATGAGGAATCTGGAGATACGCAAAACTCTCACTTAAGCCAATTACCAATAAAAGATAATTGACATAGAACTTTCTAAGGCAAATATATGAGAAAATAACTGAATAAATCCCTTCCTGAACATTTTGTATCTTCCATGTTCGACAAACTTGTCTAATATAGCAAATTTTGAGAGTGATTTCTTACCCTAAATGGAGTTATCGAAACTAAAAGCAAACAATAGACATTATTTTTCTGGCAATAAAAAAAAGTACCATAAATATCTCACCATCCTAGTAGCGCTTCTTCCTTTAAGCGTTTTTAATGCTGCCTCTGCGAAAGCCTGTGCTGCTTCAGCATCAGCTTCGGCTGCCTCAGCCTCCCGAGCTGCCTCTTCAGCTTCAGCCATTGCAGCTTCAGCTTCAGCCACGGCTTGAGCTGCAGCTGCAGCAGCTTCTTGAGGAGTCATACTCCTCATCTTTGCTAACTCTAAATCAATCTGAGATTTCATGAGTTGACTTATGTCGTCACGGTCAATTCTTGGAGATATTCTCTTTCTCCCTTCCATGGGATCGGAAGGATTCCTTCTCTCGGATAACGCGGAAGCTGAAGCTATTTTATACTTGCGTTTAATCTGTAAAAGGCAAGCAATTTTAAGGATTCAAGAAAATAAATCAGCAAATGAAAGTAAAAGTTAAGGCAAGAAACGGAAACAATAAGGTTTTCAGCATGCGCGTTAAGGACACCTTAATGAGTTTCCCAGCTGCAGCCAAATGCTTCAGCTTTGCAGACAATATCCTCTTGAAGTTTGGAGGTGCCCAGTATTGATCCTACGGGAGAAAAAAACAAAGAATTTAAATAATTAGAAGAAGATACCTAACAATAAACTCATTACTCATTTGCTTTCAAGGTATATGTTTCCAGATTATGTTCTACAAGACTAGAACTGTAGCGATGAAATAGAAGGTGCAATGTGTTCAGAAGATGCATATATTACCCCACATCCACTCATCAACTTAATCATTCTAAAGCACAAAAGAAGCACCGTATAAGATCATAAAATATTCCACTTCTATTAAAAATGTAATCCAGCGTAAATTCAAACACATCGTATTTACATACTTAACATAAGAAACAGAACCATATCCCCGTTAAATAGAGGAACAGTTTGGCACTTACATCTACTTTCACAATGAAGGACCTATGTTTTAAGACTTACAAGTTACAAGACACAGTCACTCCAAAATCAATCAACCGTATAGCCATTTCAAGAAATAAAAAAGCTCAAGATATTCTAATTTCTCATTTCTGGCAAAAAGAGGCAATTTGAGGCCCAACAAGCAAGTATTATGTTAAACTCGGAAACTAAAAGAGCTCTTAATTTTTAATATCAGAAACAACATGCATTTACATTGCCCTAACCCTAGAGACCCCGGGGAACATAATCAACTCACGTCAAATAATACAAGGGGTTTGGTCCTTGTGGAAGAAAAATAAACTATGACGAAACTTGCATCAATGAATTCGATAGACATGATAAATCATAATCGAGTCAGCCCCGAAGAACGTTGTTTGAGGCAAATATACAACTAGAGACAGGCGGTTAGGTTAGGCTTCAATTATAATTAATAAAAAAAAGAAGTACCTCTATGTATGCAGCTATGGATGTCTTGTTAGAACCACCAGGCTCCCTCAAGTTGTTTATAGCCTCCATTATGAGATTGTCCAGCCTATTACAAGACGCATAAAAAACATCCACCGTCAGTGATCCCTGACATTTCAAACAAAACTACCTTACCACAATTTTTTTGTCTGGACCACAAACATAATAAGTAACACACCAACATGCAAGTATAAAGTAGAAGAAACGTAAGTTCTGAGCATCACCAGAAACTTTAAGAAACATAATCTCAGGATCTTTTGCATAAGCAGATGTCAGTCACAAATTGATTATGATCTAGCAAGAATACTATCAACGAAACTCATCTACAAATTGGGAATACTTGTCTAAAAAGTTGAAATAAAAAGAGAAATGATCATGCACAACACAAGTGGACCAAGTCTTGTAACTTTGAATTGCAAATGCTGCTAGAGATTGTAAATAAAATCTCTAACCTCATAATAGATCTCTTTGGGCCATCGTTTGGTGAAGAATCGCCTGAAGGGGCATGAGGCCTACCATCGACTATTTCATCGTCACTTTGACTTGCGATTGACTGAGACATAGAGCTCTCCCCGTTCCTAGGAGTGCGGTGTGTCCTTTTTAGTGCTAACCTGGCCCTCTCTCGTGAACCCCATCCATTCGCCATTACACTCATGTTCCGCCACTTGTCCTAACCAACATCAATCAAACAATATTATGAAATCGGAAACCAGTGAATTTCTATACCTCTTAATCCAAGGATATAGAAAACTATACCTTAAGATCAACATTAGATCGGAGATACAAAATTCCATTGAACTGTGGGTCCTTCAGAATCGTACGCCATTTCCCAGGCCCGTGCTTTAGGACTCCCGCTTTAAGAGCTGCTTCTTCTTCTGGAGTCCACTTTTGTTTAGGTGCCCCCATTGGTTTGTCAAGAGCAATCAAATCCCACAAAAAACAAAAAAAAAAGATCAACTGCACAAAAATAAAAGATATTATCTCAAACATTTTCCCCAATTTCACACAATCTCAAACAGCTCAATGTTACTCCAATTACCAAAATCAAAATGCTACAGAAAATGCCCATGCCACCAAATGAACAGCTATTTCCTAGCATTTATTAATCACAAAAAAAATTTGAAAAAAAAAATATACACACCTGAAGAATTGCTTGGGATTAATAAGTAAAAACAAAGCAGAACCAAAGATTGTTACTTTCTCAGAAAATCCTATTGGTTTAAAAAATGCAAAAGAAAAAGGAAAATGAAAGATCACTAATCAGATTTTAGTGTTCTCCCTAATCAAATTACATTTGAAAAACAAAATCTCGAATAATAATTACCAAAATTAAGCGAAATTGGGTACTTTCACGAAAAATCGGATTCGCTAAGCGGCAGATGTGGAACCCTAACCCTAATTTCGCAACAAAGCATAGCTGTATCTCGAAATTGGTCTCAACGCACAGTTGAATTCAAAAATTGAATGAGGATAAAGATGAAATGTGACCTGAGACTGGAGAATATTGTTCCGATTTGAAGATCCGATCACCGGAAATTGGATCACCGTATTTTTTGTCAATCTTATTGCCTATACGTATATGTAACTGTGTGTATAGTTTTGAAGGTGTGAAGTTAACGGTGTTTGTGCTTATTTTTATCTTCTTCTTCCACGTGGATTTTTAGAGCACCTATTTATATTTTTTTATTTTTTATTTTTAAGCTCAATCCAAATTGGTCAAAGGCTTGACTATAATGAAAGTTAGTAATAGATTTGCATATTCGCTATTAAAAGTTTAAAGTACAATAAACTGCATTTTATTACTATATGTCTATATGTATACACTTCAATAAATTGTCTCTAGTTTTGTGAAACTTAGCACGGAAAACTTCAATTTCGTAACGTTTTCGTGTTTAATGTTTCGGACACGTTTTTCGTGCAGGAGACTGGAGGACACGTGTTGGACGTTATGAATCATTTTGTAATTTCTAAAAAGTTAGAAATATACTTGAATAACAAATTTTCAAATATTTTATTGTTACTTCACTAATTATTTGCATGATTTAATGAAATCGTGATCAATTACAAACTGATGGTTGATAGTAAAATTTATTTTGAATATGTTTTTATGAAACTAAATAAATAAAATTAGGGTAAATTACAACCACCCCTGAGGTATGGTCAAATTACGAAAATCCCCTTTTTGTTTGGTTAATTACAACCACACCCTTAACTATAAAATTTAGTGGAATCTTCTAGATTATATGAAATATTATCACTTTTCTACCCGTTTTATCCCATTCGAACTTCACATTATGAAGTACGATGATCATAATATGTATTTTTTGGCTTGTATATATCAGATTTTGATGCATCAGAGACTGTATTTTACACAAAATGACTACAAACTAGAGCACATTCCACGAAATCTAGATGATTATGTTGAATTTGACACAATAAGGGTTGAGGTGTAAGAAAAAATCATGGTTGAGGGGTAGATGTAATTATGCAAACAAGAGGGGTTTTTCGTAAATCAACCATACCTTATGGAGTGGTTGTAAGAGTTAAATGCAAAAACCCCCCCTGTGTTAATCCTAAAGACCAAAAACCCCCCCGGGATAAAAAAAGTGACAAAAACCCCCCTAATAAGTGTTCAAACATGCACACTCGACCCATTTTATTTTTATTCGTTGACTGTTCGTGAAAAGACAAATACACCCTCAGATAAATCTGTCCAACATCTAAAATTTTATGACCCAAATGAAGTTTATAAAATTTTCAATTCAGTCCCTAATAGTTTCAATTAAGCCATCTTCCCCAAATGAAAAAAACACACAGACACACAAATACACACACTTTGATTTTAATTTCTCTGGGCACCTCACCCCACCCCACCCCACCACTGCCGTCGCCGGCTCCGTTCATGGACCGAAACCCCTCTCCGGCGACCAACCAAGCAGCCACGTCACCGTACGGATGCATCCACGTATCATCTTCTCCGGCAACAAACTCCCTCTCAACTCAAAATTTCTTACGAAATTATTTCAAGAAAAATAAAAATCCAAAGTTTCTTCGGTTTCCCCAAAAATGGAGTATAACTCCAGATACGGCATTCCCGTTTGCCATTGCCGTGGTTATGGAAGGTGGGTGGTTTTTATCTATTTAAATATAATTTATATTTTTTCATTTTATTTTATTTGTTTAGGTGGGTAGGTGGCAGGGGTGGAGTGGGGCAGTTTGGGTAGCAGGGGAGGGGTGGGGGGCAGTATGATATTTTCAGTTTTTTTTTTCTTTTTAAATTATTTAAATATAATTTATATTTTTTTCATTTTGTTTTTGAATTTAAATATTATTACAAATTCATAAATAGTTTAATTGTTTTATGAGTGTAGAATCAGAGGGGTAAATTTGTCTTTTCACGCACAAAATGTATAAAAATCGCACAAGTAGTCGCACATTGGGCGAGTGAATGGCACGCACAAAAGTTAGGGGGGTGTATGGCTTTGACTATTGATTACAGGGGGATTTTTGTCACTTTTTTTATCCCGGGGGGGTTTTTGGTCTTTAGGATTAACACAGGGGGGGTTTTTGCATTTAACTCGTGGTTGTAATTTACCCTGAAAATTATATATAAATAACGACTTATATATATTTAATAGCATATTCTTAAATATACCCATATACTTTTAATATTTACAGATTTACCCCTATTCGTTTTCTTCTGTGCTATACGCCGTAAAACCAACAATCCCTCGTATGAATTAAGCCAATTTATGGGCCAGAAAGACAAATACTAATAGTCAAGGCCCAAATATTTGAATGATCCATGTTAAAACCAATTTTGAGGCCCAACAAAACATTTCAATTTGAGGACGAGTTTGTAATTTCTAAATTAATGCATTTGGAATATATATAATATATACCATCAAATTAAATATTTAAATTATTAAATATGTAATCATCAAACAAGATGCTAAATACGTAATCGGACGGCCGATAATCTGAACGGCTTTATTTAATTAAGGCATAACTTGTTAATACTTGATACAATTTCACAAGTTGCTAGTATATGAAAAAGTCTTTGTACTTTTAATTATTTATTTATTGAGAAATATAATTAATTGCGCATAAAAATAACCCCAGTTGCTCGGAATATTCGTGCAAGCAACATGTTGCCTTCGGAATACGACAGCGTATCGTGCAAATCGAAGATTGTTTATTGCTATTCTAAGATATTTGCCAGTTTGAAAATATACATGTCGTTCATTACATAATATTGAATCATAAAAAAATATATAACAAATAATGGTATTTTTATTTATTTAAATATTATTTTCTACTAACTTTTTAAAATTAAATTATATTGCCTAAAAAAATTGAATATTCATGTGAAATGCTTTTAATCTCCTCCTCTTATTTTTTCAGTTATTTTTCTCTAATTTTCTTCTTCTAATTAATAGCATTCACCGACGTAAAATCGTTAATCCATTATCAAAATAACAAATTAAGGTATCATATATCTATACATTTTTTCTAAAATTAGAGAAATTTTATTTTTGAATTTTTAATATTTACTTTTCATATTTTGTATTAACATATCAATAATAATAAATAAACAAAACTCACGAGCCAGCTCCTGAACTATTACAAAGTGAAAATTGCATGTTTTCATCACAAGAAACTTTATTAGAATCCCACATTGTAAATAATCACCACCACAAACAAATTTAAGAAGCAAATGTTACAAACAAATTCTTCTCAAAAAAAAAAAAAAAATGTAACAAACAAATCAAATCAAATCATCAACATGACAAGTACAAGAACAAGAATTCACATATACATACATTATAATAAGCAACCAAGAAAAATTGCCCAAAAATGTACACACATTTAATCGAACGCCGAAAATCGACATCGTTCGAAATAATCAAACAAATCCTTCTCCGTATTTTTTCTCATCCTTAGAAGAATGCATCAAGTAGGCAACAGCAGCACAATGCAGCCATACTGCACAATTTTACATCCAAAAATTAAAAAAAAAAAAAAAGTCAACTATTTTTTTTTTAAATAAAATTCAAATCCAAATCCAAATCCGAGAATTCTACCGCCACCGTTTCACCACCGGATCATCAACGAAATTGATTTACTATATTATTTTATTATTTTAAAAAAATTATGTAACAACATGCTTTGAAAATTGAAACGAAATAAAAAAAAATTGAGAAAAAATGTTGTAATACATATATATATATATATAAAAGCGGCGTACCATCCTTCGATGAAGCCACCTTCTTTGTCCTTTTTATGCTTCTGCTGCGGAGGAGGAGCACCGTATTGTGGGGCGTACTGCGGCGGCGGGTAACCCTGCGGCGGGTAACCCTGGGGTGGGTAACCCTGGGGTGGGTACCCTTGGGGTGGATACCCTTGGGGTGGGTACCCCTGCGGCGGATATCCTGTACGATCAGAATCCAAAAATTAAAATTCAGGACGATTTATTTTCATCAGATCACAAATAATCAGATTTAAGAAATGGAAATACGAAATTAAAAATAGGAATTGAATTTTGCCTTGAGGAGGAGGTACGCCGACGGGGGGTTGATTGTCCTTGTAGTAACTCATGATGATTTGATTGTAATGGAGGAATGAATGGGGGTTCTGTGATTTTTTATTTTATGGGATTGGAATTTTGGAGAAGACAACCGAGAGAGACGACTATTTGTTCATATTTATATATATATATATATATATATATATATTATATTATTTTGAACTGATTAGCATTTGATTAATCTTTGCTTACGGGGATGGGATTAATTAATTAATCTCAAATAAGTCGTGGTATTTTGCAATAGAATATTCGTTATGTATGCAAAAACACGCTTTTAGAAACAAACAAAAACACTATATAAATTTATTTAGATTCAATCGTAACTAGCTAAGCTTATAAGATGTTAAAAGAAGCTTATAAGATGTTTTAGAGCTTATAAACTCTTTTAAAGTGTTTAGTAATAAGCTGTTTTGGAGCAAATAGGATTTTTTTTTTTAAAATATCTCTACCCCATCATTTTATTTAAGATCTTATAATGAGTAAAAATAGGAAATAAGTTCATTATCCAAACACTCTAAAAATTAATCTTAAAAATAAAATGTAACAGCTTATCAGCTCTTAAAACATTTTATCAGACGTAAGAACTTATCAGTTGTTTAAAATAAGTTTAGCTAAAAAACCCTATTAGCTTCAATAAACAATAAGCATTAATTTAAGTTGGTAAATTGCCTTACAATTACTTGGTAGTTCTTTTAAATAATTGGTGGGTGACGTGTTCTTCATTGTGTGATGAGATGATTATTTGTTTTTTGGTCAATTCTCTAAATTTCTTTTCTGATCGTGAAATTATATAATTTTATTTTGATTTAAAAAAAAAAGATAAATGAGAATATTTTATTTAGCAAAGTGTTGTGGTGATTAAATTAATGAGCTAATGAAGTTTATTGACTAATCCAATATTATAACATATGACTACCGGTTAGTGGTGAACAAATGGCTCCCCACCCGTGGCCGATGAAAGATAGCCCATTTTACTCTATTTTCACGGGCCCAAGGCCCGAGACAATTCATATAATTATATAGAATGAGATTTAATTATATATTTACTTTAAAGTTATTATATCAGTAAAGATACATATTTACTAAAGTACTTTTTTATATTTTATTAATAGAAAATAAAACAAAAAAACTCATAAAAGTAGAAACTTAAAGAAGAAAAGTTGAAAGTAGAAACTCATATTTATTAAAGTTCAAAGTTGTAAAATAAGTGGAAAATAACAAGAAACTACCGAAGGAAAAATTACATAAGAAAATATAAGGAAAATTAAAAGTAATTTAAGAAAATTACACGGAGTAAAACCGATGCCTAGCCCATGAAATTAAATTACTGGGTCGGGCGGGGCTGAATCTACGTGCTTGGTGTGAGCGGGCTTCATGAGCCTGGGTTGCGGGCGGGCCGACGGGCCTGGGCCGAATTTGTTCACCAATACTATCGGTTGTGGACTTATGGTATATGGTGGTAACGTTTAATTAGTCAACGTAACTTTGCATTCATTATTTTTCAGCCCAAAACTAGTTTTCCTTTTTAGTTATTGTGCTTTTATTTCAAATGTCGTTTCAATTTAATCATGAGCCGATACGGGCTCAATTGCCGGCACCCGGCAACGGCAACATGACGTGGATCGGGGAGATGCCTACCTGTGGCACAATAAAGGGCGATCACATCAGCGGACTCTTTCTATTGAACTGATTAATTAGATCGCATGGAATAGGATAGTTCAGCCTCATCAGACAAACGCAACTCGTAGTAGTCACATCACTCCCACTTGTTATTTGACCAAACACAGAACAGTGGACCCGTCACCCATACCTATGACATGTATAAATACAGTATTGAAGCACATGCATGAGAACGATGACTCTCCTAAGTATTTCTAATACACACATTCTTATTATATTTCTCAAAATTAATACACTTATATTGGTTCTGCACGATTCCGATTGATTCGGCCGTCGGAGTCCAAATCCCCGAAAAACCTCTCCGGACACTCATTTTTGTAGCTCTCTCACAACGTGTGCCTTCTTTTATGTGGGTTTTTTTTCTTCTCACATCAGACCGATTCCGCTTCTTGAATTCGCGATTGAGCAATTCATGCTATACATCATAAGCATACTTCAGATGAAATTTCGACAATTGTTTAGTTCAAATTTGACAAAACTCAAACAACCAAATTTGTAGTTCATTGAGTTAGACTTTCTTATTCGATTTTTAATTATATTTAAGGGAATAACGTGCCAAAAAAATTCAACAAAATTAATATAATTCAGGAGTTTTGGTTGGTGAGTTAGGTTATATTATGTCACTTTTTAGTGATAAGAAGAAGGTCTTATTCACCACATTGGTTGGCTTCCGGTTCTGAATTCTCAACTTCTTTGCCTAACCATACTGATTTATTTTTTAATTTTCTATTATTTTTAAGACACACTCTAAAAGTTTTCTTCATATTAGAAACAATACATTCTTTTTAATCAAAAAAAATGTTTATTTTTCCAATTAAATTTAAATAAAATGACCAATATATGAAAAGTTTGCACTAATATACATATTTTTATTTTATTATAATTCAAGTATTCGACCAACTAAAATAATAAAACTTTTAGTATTTATTACGATATTTAACAATGTTCAATAAATTTTATAAATTCATTTATAGCAAGAAGGTGTAACAATTTCATTTAATAAACAAACAAACACAGATTTCGTTGACCAAAAAACAAGAAAAGAGGTTGACCAAAGATATCTGCAAAAATTGTGCATGGGTACATAGTGTGTACAGTGTACGTACAAATACAGTATCAGTAATTTGAAAACCTGATTATTTTTTATTTTAATTAATTATATATATGTATGGTGAGAGGGCTTGATTTCTTCATCACTTCATAACAGTTGGGGGTTTGGGTGAGCTGCAGAGAGAGAGAGAGATAGAGAGAGAATGACGGCGGCGGAGGCGGCGGCGAAGGTGGCGGACGAATTGGTGCCTCACCCTGTCAACGAACAGCTTCCCGGCGTCGATTATTGCGTTAACAGCAATCCTTCATGGGGTATCTCTGCACAATTTTCTCTCTCTTCCCCCCTCTCTCTCTCACGCACACACACCACTCATTTTGTGCGTGCTTGTATCATCTATGGCGGCGACGTGTCTAATTTTTTTATAAAATAAAAGGAATTAATTAAAAGTGAAATTCTCCCAAAAATTAGAATTGTTTCTGAATTTTTACCATTAATTGAGATGCAGCTGAAGCAATTGTTCTGGGGTTTCAGCACTATTTGGTAATGCTTGGGACAAGTGTGATTATTCCCACCATAATTGTTCCTTACATGGGTGGCGGCAATGTTAGTATTGATTGATTTTTTTTTTTTCCGCAATATTTAAATATAAATCATGAATATATACATGTTTGTGTTAAAATTAAAAACCCCCCTTTGTTGAAATTGAAGCTATTCTGTGTTGAATCTTGACCAGGTGGAAAAGGCTCAAGTGGTACAAACATTGCTGTTTGTTTCTGGAGTGAACACATTGCTTCAAACATGGTTCGGTACTCGTTTGCCGGTTGTCGTAGGCGGTTCGTTTAGATTCATAACTCCGTCTCTATATGTTGCATTTTCACAAAGATACTATATCTATCTTAACCCTTATCAGGTTAGCCTTCAACCATCTCTTAAAACTCCAGTTGTTAAATGAAATCCACGTTCGTTTGATAACTCGATAGTTTCTCCGTTTTAATTGATTTTAGAGGTTTATAAGAACGATGAGAGCAATTCAAGGCGCTCTCATGGTTGCCTCTGTACTGCCTATGCTGCTTGGTTTTCTTGGAATTTGGAGAATTGTTGTGAGGTAGGTAGCTAGATATTAAAAAAAATTATTTATACTATTTGTTAGTATTTTCTTGAAAAATCAATAATTAAGTCCCGATAGTGTTAACATTGTAGGTTCATCAGCCCTCTTTCGGCTGTGCCGCTAGTAACTCTCGTCGGACTTGGCCTCTACGAACAAGGTTTTCCACTGGTATGAAATCTTTCTAGCACTGTAAATCTGTAATGTCTCAAACATTACTACGAATGTGAGTTTGATGGTTTTTTATATGCACGAGTGCCAAAAAGTGATACCGATGGAGGATTTTAGTACTGATCAAAAGCATCTTACAATTTCTCACTAGTCGTTTTTGTTGTGGTACTGCTTTTTGTAGCTTGCAGAATGTGTGGAAATCGGGCTCCCGGAGCTGATTATTCTTATATTGTTGTCTCAGGTAAGAGAGCATAGAGTGTTCTGTTTGAGGCGTATTAATGTCTTTCTTGTAAAATAGTCTGTTAAGCTCTACGAAATCTTAGTACATTAAGTCACGAGCGATTTTTAACATTTGGTTCAGTTTATCCCTCATATGTGGAGCTCCAAGCGTCCCGTGTTTGATCGTTTTGCTGTTCTGCTGTCTGTGGGGATAGTATGGGCTTATGCAGCTCTTCTGACAGTAGCTGGTGCATACAAAAACAGGCCCTTGAACACGCAGTTGAGTTGCCGTGTTGATCGTTCTGGACTTGTAAGTGGATCTTCATGGTATGTGAACAAACCCCATTTGCCATCTTCGAATTCTTGTTTTGTTCTTCTGCTCAATAAGCGACGCATTTTCTCATTTCCTTGTAATAGATTTTGGCCGATGAAGTTATGATAACGTAGTAAAAAGCAAATATCAGAGGCTTTCTGCTTCGTTTATTCCAAGTGCTTATGCTATTGCTTGACGTATGCAGGGTTAGCTTTCCGTATCCGATCCAGTGGGGTCCACCCAGCCTACACGCTGGAGAAGCTTTTGTCATGATAGCAGCAGCTTTCGTCGCTTTGATTGAAGTTCGTACCATTTCTTTCGAATTTTCCTGGACAATTTGATATATTTACTTCACTAGTTATTTAAAGAACTTGCTCAATCAATGATTTTCTGTTTCTTTTTTTTACTTTATTTTTATTGTGATAGTCCACAGGGGCATTTATTGCTGCATCTAGATACGGGAGTGCTACGCACGTACCATCATCTGTTCTTAGTCGAGGTGTTGGTTGGCTGGTAAGGATAGAGCTTAATATACGTCAAATTATTCTTTTACCAATTTCGATCGTTCGTTCGTAAATATTTTTAATTCTCAGATTCTTTTGCTTCATGTGAGATACAGGGAGTAGGCATTTTTCTGGACGGTTTATTCGGTACAGGAAGTGGATCTACCGTTTCAGTGTAATACATCTAACCCTACGAAAAAACAACAGAACCGAGTTATAGAGTATTAATTTAACTCAAGCCATTATATAACACCTTCATCAATCCTAATATCTCCTTTTTTTTTTGCATAAATTTTTATTACTTTTCTTTCGGTGCAGCGAAAATGTAGGATTATTGGCTCTGACACGAGTTGGGAGCCGAAGGGTGATTCAGATATCAGCAGTTTTCATGCTCTTCTTTTCAATATTTGGTTCGTTTCTTGATCGCCATAGCATATGCTCTTCTATTATATACAAATACAATACTAAATACTTCTTTACTCATACTGTATAATAAAGTCTTGTATGGCATTAAACAGGAAAATTTGGAGCTATTGTCGCTTCGATTCCATTGCCAATTGTTGGAGCTCTGTATTGCGTCCTGTTTGCTCTCATGTGTACGTATCCCTTTTTCTAATACGAATGCTCCAAATATTCTGTGTATAATTGCTTTTATTAATCGCACCTAAATTTGATTAATCTACTCATTGAGAATTATTGAAATTGCAAATTCTTTTTTATTAATCACTCAATGCAGCTAGTGCTGGTCTTGGTTTATTGCAATATTGCAACCTAAACAGCTTCAGAACAAAGTTCATCATCGGTTTCTCGTTCTTCATGGGCCTATCAGTGCCGAGGTATTTCACTGACTACGTCGTAACTTCCGGTCACGGCCCCGTTCACACTCATTCCGTTTGGGTACGTCAAAAATTACCAATATACCCTCGACTCGCATTTTCTAATTAACATTGATGCATTTTCTTTTACTAATTTTGTATCGGAAAAAAAAACGCAGTTCAACAAAATGGTGCAAGTGATATTTACATCACCAGCCACAGTAGCAGGAATGGTTGCTCTATTTCTCGATCTTACTCTTGCTCGAAAGAACGAATCCACAAGAAAAGACAGCGGGCGACATTGGTGGGCTAAGTTCAAGTATTTCGATAAAGATCCGAGGAGTGCCGAATTTTATTCTCTTCCTTATGGCCTTTCTAAGTATTTCCCTTCACTCTAAATATAAATGTTTTGAGTTATTATTTGTAAAGAAAGAAACTTGTCTCGTATTTCTTGGTAATTTCAAATATACAAAAAATATATATTATATAAATTAAAATATAAATACAAAACTAGTTCCCTTTTGAAAGCAGCCTTACACACATATATATTATACCAGGTGGGCACCAAAGAAAGCACATGCAAAAGGGAAAACTGAAAGTAGGTACTCAGCTCCTCTCACAGAGCATTAAAATCATAAATAAATAAACCCCATGCATTGCTGTAAATACAGAACCAAAGACCAGTCAATCCCGAATATCAAAGTATTACTATCTATATTCTATATAAGTATATTGCTAAAAATTTCGAAATTTATAATGAAAAATATTGTTTAAATAATTAAATTATTTTAAACTGTAATTAGCAACATTTAGATTTTTCTTCCAATTGCCACCCCTAAATTCGGTCATCGGAATCACGATACGGTGGACCCGCGATAATCGATAGCATACCCCAGCCCTATCTATACCTACCAAAAGTAATTGCATTTGAACACAATTTTATCACTTAGATTCAATAAATGTATCTAGTGATTATATTCATCAATTGAATTAATATTACGTCAAATTATACCATAATGTTACCTAGTTTCGTATCGAGATTGTATTGTTTAATCTGAATACACATCTCTCGTACGATTTGCAAATTATTTTACGATATGGAAACGGAGTTTAGTCGGTGGACTCTGACTCACGCTACGCATCGGACCGGACCACATCTTTTTCCCCAAACGGTCAACACCCAATGCGCGCAATTCCTTCTCCTCACAGTTGAGGATTCGAGATTAGATTACTACTTATTTAGATTTTTTAGAGAGAGAAAAAATGCACCACACACACACCAACGGTGAGAGAGAAGTGAACAGCAAAATGTCCTTACTAGTAGTACTCCTCCACAAACCATAATCGGACATGTGTTTTTTCCACCCAATCCCTACCACCACCACCAATGCCCTTCTCCCGCCGCCGCTGACTATCCTCATTCATCCGTCATGTCCGGCGACTCCTTTTACTGCGACGAGGAACTAGACGCCGCCGATTTCCTCAGATCCGGCGCCAACGAAACCTCGTCTCCGCCGCCCCAACAATATTTTTCCGATGAATCTTCATTCATCGCCCGACTTCTGGATTCGGAGCCCCACCACATGCCCCGACCCGATTACATCCGTCTCTGTCAAAATCGATCCGCTCATCTCACCTCTCGCCAGGACTCCATCAACTCTATCCTCAAGGTATACATACATACATTTTGTTAAAAATCTATACATACACCGCAGAAGTTTTGTTTCGGGTGATTATTCGATTAATTAATCAATATCAGTTCCAATTGATTACAATTTACAGGTTCACGCGCATTTTCAATTCAAGCCTGTGACGGCGTTCCTCTCCGTCAACTACTTCGACCGTTTCCTCTCGTCGCACACACTTCCGTTAACTGGATGGCCGTTTCAGCTTCTGTCAGTGGCGTGCCTCTCACTAGCGGCGAAGATGGAGGAATTGTACGTCCCGTGGCTTTTGGATTTGCAAACGCTCGAGTTCAAGTACGTTTTTGAGCCCAAAACGGTACAGAGAATGGAGCTTTTGGTTATGGCGACTCTCGACTGGAGACTACGTTCCGTTACTCCGTTTGACTACCTCCGTTACTTTATCTCCCTTCTCCCCTCCGATTCGTTTCCCGCCGTTCACTCCGCCGCTTCAGACATCATCGTCAACACCACCCGTGGTATAACCCTAGATTCCGTTATTATGTTAATTTATATACCTTGTGACGTTTTCCGATTTGCCTAATCGCGCTTTTTAATTACGATTCACCAGTGGTGGATTTTTTGGTATTTCCGCCGTCGGTGATTGCAGCGGCCGCCGTGATTTCCGCCGCCGGCGAGGGTGTGAATTTGGCTGATACCTTCGATGAGAGAATAAGCAGAGTAAGTTTTGGGTTAAAATTGAAATTATGTGATATTTTTCAGGGGTTAATATTGAATTCCCAACTTCTTGGGGGATGGGAGTGCAAATATACTTATTTTGGTCATTTCCCGGGAACAGGAACAGGTGAGAAGCTGTCATCAACTAATGGAGGAATACCTGTTGGACACGTGTCCCTCCGACGGAAATAAATTCATGCGCATCGAGCCCCACGCGCCGCCGAGTCCGATGGGAGTCCTCGATGCGGCGGCTTGTGTTAGCTGTGATATCCACTCCGAAAATCCAGCCTCGGTTCCCGGCTCGAGCTCAACCGAAGCCGAGCCAGATATCAAGCGGATTAGATTATCTACACCGGATGTACAGGAATCGTAAACTATAGATAAGCATTAAGTATTATTTTTTTTTTCTTCCTGAAAATCCGAACCCCTTTTTTGAAATTTTATTTATTAATTAAGGGTAAAAAAGGAAATGTTGCCATTGTTCCTTGTTATGTTTTCTGTTTTAATCAGTAAATGAAATTGCATTAAAAATTAAGAATTAATCATTTACGATGTTACCCCATATAAATATTAATTTATTTGATTGGCTGAAAGAAAGGTCCTTTTATTTTTTTCCCTCTTTTAAATAAACTCCAAATTATTTCTGGACTCCAATAATTTTAGCATAGAGTGCATTCCTTTTTCAATTTTCTTTCAAATTTTTGTTTATACCTTTATCAACATAATGCTGTAACCCATTTTCTTGGTTTTATTAAAAAAATAATTAATCTTTTTAATCTAAATCTGAATACAATTAAGTCATAAAGTCATGCTGTTAATGTGCAAAATTAAATAATCGTGAAGTTATGTAAAATGTGACAATCAAAGGTGCAATGATTGATGTATGTTGGAGGGATTGTCTTTAACAAGCACCAATGAATATATGTAATGATTGAACATATTGCAAATAATTCATTAAAAAACGTAAGTTTTATTTACAAAAAAATACATTACATAAATTATTTACAAAAAATACATTACATAAAAGGGCACAATCGACTATGCACTAGTGTTTCTCTGAGAAGCATTTTTTTTAATTTATTTTGTCTAATTAATTACGCGATATATGGTAGTAGCAGGAGCGATGGGGCGCTGCCACGTGTCGAGCCCCCATGGCGGGGTAGGTGGTACACCTGATTGTCTGATTTGGACGTATTAGAATACAGAATTCCCCACTTGCACTATTTCTTGAAATCTCCCACTCTCATAGCCCCATAGGCATAGTTATTATGCAAATTGCCTAGTCATTCAAATCTTAATTTTTGGGATTAATGGCAGAACCGCTATTTTTGTCTTTTTTTTTTAATAATTAGAAAAGAAAATAATATATTAGATAAACCTAAAATACAAATTAGGGAGGAAGTTGATCCAATAAAAGTTAATAGAAGAGGCCCATTAGGCCCACGTGAGTTAAAATATATAGTGGGCCGGATCAATTTCAACCATATTGGCCCATGCATTAGCCATTTCCGGCCCGAAAAATGCGTATAAGGGTCAGATTCCATATGAAATAGTCGCCTCTTATACCCGTGAAATTAGGCTCCCGCGAGGAACTTTCCACGAGCCGCGATGGATATGTGAGAAAGCGTCGACCACAAGCTAGCTAGAGGATGGTCGACTGCGAACTAGCGAGAGAGTCTGTCGGCTAAGTTATGTCCATTTGACAAATTTAATGCATGTCTAATGGACGGACAATGTTTGATACTTTTGGCATGTACAGTTGTTTTACTGTCCACCTGAAAAGATAGTATATGTCCGAATATATTTTCACTCGACCGCGGGTTGGCGTGCATTCTTGGCCCTATAAATACCACAAAGGTACAAACCATGTAAGAATCCAACTCAATACAAATCGATCACGACACAAAGTCAATCAAGGGTTTGACTTTGTAACAAAAAAGAAAGAGTTAAATTAAAAGATACATATTATAATGTTGTAAATATTACGTATGCATGACGCAAGAAAGCCACGTATAAACAAGTGGGAGACAAAAGAGGACTAATTGACGGTGGATGACAGCCGGCGGAGGTGACGACGAACAAGAGCCGTCGATCTGTAAAGCATAGATCACGATTTGACGGCTCAAAGGCAAACAGTATGTCTCTTATCATTCTCTATTATCACATCGTTATGTCACTTCACCAAAACCTAATTTTGCACTTATCATTTTTTTTTTTAATTATTTTAGATAATTAATTAATTAAACCCCATCGACTATTTTTAGATAATTAATCAATACACCCATTTTATTGAATGGAGATATGAATTTTTGTGTATGTATTGGATTTTTAATATTTATTAGTGAAATTTGGTCCCAATTCCCAGCAGCCTGTAACCTCTGCAAATATATATCCATGCATGCATTGGACCCTTTAATTACTTCAATTCATTTTATTTTATAATTTATCCCCACAACTGCAGCAGCAGATACTTTTTCTGAGGTATATAATAATAATAATAATAATAATAACTAAAAGTTTATTCACTCATAAATTAATACAAGATATGCAATTAACTAAATGTTCATAAATGTATTTAACTACAAGATCATATTGAAATACATTTATAGTGCCCAAAGACCGTCTCACCCACTATAAATGTATTTTATAATGTTTTATTTCAACATATACATTTTATAATTAAATACAATGTGCATGGTACGATATTTCAATTTTATCGAATACGTTGTTTTCCTCGTTATTATTCGGCCGTCGGCATCGGAGAAAACCCGGCCCTCTCGCGATCAGGTCAGCTCTAAACAGATACTAATTCTCTGATTCCACCTAAATAAATACTAAAAAAAGAAACTTAAGAATAAAGGTTTCCATTTAATTATAACCAACATGATTAAAAAAGAACAAAAACTAGAGTTTTAGTCCTATAGTAGAAGCCCACATGGCAGAAAAGTCAAACCTAAGATCAATATTTTCAATAAATGTGATTTGAAATCAAGAAAATGTATTTTAAATTATATTACCAACAATCAACAGTTGTTGAGATTTCGTGTGGGATTAATGTTTAAGCGCGCTTTTACGATTTTATAAGATCGTGTTAGTATGTTAAATTGTTAAGTAAGACAATAATAATATACTCCAATCATTATATTGTTGAACAAAGACAAAATTTAATCCTGCAAAACTCGAATTCTTATAAATTATAAAAAGAAAAAAGAAAAAAGAAAAAAACAAATAAAAAATCCTGACCAAGTTGATGTAGAAGCTAACCAATAGAGAATTTTTTTTTGTGAATGGGCTTCATTATTTACGAAACCAATTAGATTTGGGCTCATGGGCTAAACTATTCAGTCATTTAATTTTAGACCCGGCCCAATCCTAATTGGGTATGACCCGTGCCACGTGTTATTGAGCCCATTAGTCGATGTATCCACTGTCGGCTGTGATTGTTTGTGCAATTCTTTTATTCCGATTCATTTAACTACAGTTTAATTTCTATAAATTAATATATTTGGGATCAAATTTATTTGTTTTATTTTAATCAATGTAACATGGAAAAGACCTCGATAATAATTAATCGATGATGTTAATTTTTCACATTGTCTCTCAACATAAGACATATTAAATTAATAACTTGTAATAGTTGAATATATAATTATTATGTGACATATTTATTTATTTAGAGTCCCAAAGGTACGCAAGTAATCCGTACGGAGTACTTTCCTAAAATACTTAATAAAATAAAATTAGATGGTAAGTAAAGGGGTGACGGTAAGATATTATTTAGATGTGGGACCCACAAAATTGAACTCATCCCACGTGGCGCAGGGAGCAGTTGCCAGAATATATTTTCCTTAAATGGAAATCTCACCATTAAATTACCCAAAAAAAAAAATTAAAATTAAATGGAATTCGAATTCCCCAACAAACTTATTTAATTCCATCATGTGGTCACATGATGTGTGTACAATGTATGTATGTGCGTGGCTATATTTTATTTCCAACCACTCGTGCTAACCATGAAAAAAACCCTCTCATTATTGATTTCTTTTTTAAGGATTAATTTTAATTATTTTTGTTAAATTAATTAATGTGACAATTGCAAATATGGCTCACAAGAAACACATTTATTTTATAAGTACTCTAAACATCTTACATAACTTGAGGTGCATGATTTACATCTCCCAAACAAATTCCAAATTCTCCAAAATTATAGAGTAACCTCATTATGTACACTGGCGGAACTACACTAGGGCAAGGGGGGGCTGTTGTCCCCCCATAATTTTTTTATTTTTTTTACTACTATTATATATATATATATATATACTAATATATATAGATATTGGATAGATATATACACAAATAATTAGTAATTGGTTGGTATATTAACTTTTATCTACTATTATATATTAATTTTTTATTTACAAATATTTATATATGGCCCACATTAAAAAATAAATTATTATTTCCACCTTTTAAATTTAATTTTCTTTTATAATTTATTATTCTATATTTTTTTTTTTTTTTTGCAATCTCAAGCCCTAATCTCTATTAAAGCTTATGATATAAAAAAATAAAAAAAAAACATAAAAAAGAAAGTACTTTTTTTCTTTCTTTCAATATTTAACATTTTCACTCTATCGAATTTCTATGTATTTGAAGATTTTATTTTTTAAGACACTTTTACTTATTCAACAAAATGTTACTATATTGCAATTTATTTTATATAAGTTTATGAATATTGGTTTGACAAAAAGATCTATTACTCATTACTATCCCTAAAAAAATCCGGGGGTGCTACCCCCGAACCCCCGCCATATTTTTATTGATTCTCTAAATTTTTCGGCCCCCCCTACCGAAAAATCCTGGTTCCGCCCCTGATTATGTAGAGTTTTTATTCAATATATCATATTATTATTTAGATTGAGTTCAGCACACACAAGCGCCGCCCGATGATTGTGGACCGTTCATACTCAGTTCTCCGTCACGTGGACAATTGCTGCCACATTCAGACTAACGAATTTTAGAACCCCTAACGAGCGTTTATGAACAACAAAAAGTTGAACTTTTAATATAGTTTGCAGACAATCGTTGGTGGTGAAATCCGGGTTTTTTTCCCCTTCAATTTAATAATTAAAAAAAAAATCTTCATCCCTACTCTTAAGATTACCTATTCACTCACACTCAACATGAAACAATTGGTCCATAAAAATAATAAAACATTTTCTTTAAAAATATATATTTATGTAATTTATACATAATATGAAATGACAAGGGGTATGTAATATGTATGTATGTGTATGTATTTTGTAAATAAAGGTAATTAAATGATTAATGAATATGGGAAAAAAGGGGACAAGAGAGGCAAAAGATGGGCCCAAGGTTAGCAAAACAAAGGGACAATTGTCTGAAAATGGACCCATTTATTAGCTGGATTTTTAGAAAGCCCATTATCATTTTGTATGGGAACAAACATCTTTGTACCCTATTCTATTGCCTTTATTACTTTCGACAAAATTCCATCTTTCTAAATAGGTTCAATGTAATATTCCAACCACACTATTTTAATCTTTATAATAATTTATGTAGCTTCAAATCATATGCAAAAGAGCATGTGAATAATATACAATATACACATTTTTAGTGGCTAGATTTTAATTTAATTATTGGGGTATGGAATAAGTTAAAAAAGTAGCTCGACTCTTTTTTCTTTTCTTCGGTAATGAAATAACACGCAACCAATTATATAAGTGCACTGTGTAAATCTACAGTCTCACATAATAGCTTCCAAACCATATGAGAGTAGTAACTCAACTTTAGATTCTAGTAGGGTGAAAGAATATCAAATGAAGAATTTTGAATATATAATAACATATACATTTAGTTTGTCTTCGAAGAATTAAGAACGATTTTAAAAATACTTTACAAAAAGTTATTTAAACTATTTAGGATATATCGACTCAACGTTAAAATAAATCGCTTTGTTTGTTTTAATTTCCGCCAAACTATTATATACTTTTATTTTTGAATTAAGTAATTATGCATCTAAATATAATCATATTAATTAAAAACTAAAATAATTGATATTGACATTATGTCTACGTCCAAAGTCTCATAATAATTACTACATTTAGAAATTGACAATACATCTATATTAAAAATAAAATAAAAATATATTCCAACATTTTTAATTGACACAACTTTATGCAATTCTTCTTTTTCGTTTCACCATAAAAAAAGAAGTCTTGAGAAAGTATTTCTCAAAAGAATTGAAAATAACACCAAACAAAATTACTTTGACTGTCGTACTATAGTTGGCTCAAAGTAAATATATATATAAATGTGGAGTAGGGATGTTGTTCCATAGATACACCATGTGCAACAAGTATCTAAGTAGGATAAACATATATACAAGTTTAAAAAACTATTCGCAAAAGAAAAATTCACGTCGAAACTTCCCATGAATAACTGGCGAAAACCGAAGAGAAAATAAAGAAGAATTGAAGAAATTCAGAACTTCAACAAATCACGTGCCCATATCGCCATATGGCATTCTTCAAACATTATAGATTTCTTCTTACTATATCGCGATATAGGATGGAATATCTTGTGATATGGGAGAATTGCAAGCTAATATATGTTTCGTTTTGTCCCATATCACAATATGGACACTAATATCGCGATATGATCACTGTGTCAACTTCAAACTCCGATTTGACTAAGTTCCCGCTCGTATTGGACAAAATTGTATTTCTTGAACGTTGCAGTCTTGAAGTTGGCTTTCTAACTTCATTGAATAATCTCAATCGTAAGTCGTAGGAAGGAGTACTTATGCTTGAAACATCAAACATTGCGACAGTCCACTAGAATGCACTGTTACATATAGTTGGATGTAATTCGCTTCTGAAATCATTTCGAATCGACAAAGAATATTATATAACATTTTTATCAAAAACTGAAATAAAACTAAGAATTCATAAGATATACACAGATAAAGCCGAACACAGCTCGGATGAACGAAGACCAAAACTCGAGGATATGATTACACAAGTAATAAGTGCAAAACAAAACACTTAATAAAATTTCAAATAAAGAACATTTATTTTTATAGTTTTATATAATAATAACATCAAACAAAATAAATAGGCCAATTAAATTGTAGTCACATTTGTGGGTGAGTGATCCGAGGGTAAGAAGAGCACATGATCATGCATGGTGGCATTTAACCCCTTTGACTGTACTTTGACGACGACGATGTAACCAAAGCCCCATCATGCTCATCACTGCACATTCCCATTAACAGCTGACAGTAAAAACTAAAATTAATTAATTAAATTAGTAAAATTAATTAATTTAATTAACGTTGTAATCCACGTCTTAGTGTAATTGCCAGATAATCACTGTTTAGATCAATGTTTGTCTGGAACTATTTCCCAAATATCTTTCATGTGTCTTCATGACACCCTCGTGTTTCTTCTCTTTCAAATTTCATTGAGATTTTCAATTTCATTTATATATATATTTATAGAGTAACTTTCTTTAATAAATATTAAATAATAATAATCCACTCCAATTAATTAATTTATAGACCCCTTCAAGAAACATCCTTACCTTTACCATAACTCAAGTCACATATTATTAATAAGTAACATATTTTAATTGGACTATACACTTGATCATGAACACTAGTAATAATTAATTTGAAATATTATTTATTTTTTAATGAAAAATTGAGTAGTCTAAGAAATGAATCTATCAATATTTAAAAATGAGTTAAGCCCAAAAGAAGAAGGACCTAATTGTTGTAATAAAAATGAAGGCCCAAGAGAAAGGCATTAAAAAGATTGAAATGTGTGCGCACGTGCATACATGTGTGCAAATCCTGGTGGGAATTCTGAATTGCCATATGCACACGTGCAGACATGTGTGTGTGAGTGCGTGTTTTAATTTTTTTTGGAGTGGAAAGGAAGTGAGTGCATGTGAATTTTCCCACTTAAAAACACACATATGACATAACACATTTAAGAAAAAAATAAATATTATTTTTCCTCAGTTAAAAACGCATTAATTACTACAAGATAAGTACAATTAGGCCTGGATTAATTTGATTGTCAATATAAAATTGGTGAAAATAAGATTAAATAACCTAATCACAGTCCAATTATCTTGCTAGGGCAAGATAAAATCAAGATAATATAATATTTGCAGTTCGACACGATAATTTATCAGCGATACCAAACATCGAACAAAGTACAATAATTATACAAGGACTAATCTCCCTAATCAAACGAGGCCTTCGGAAATAATTTAATCTACGTTTTAATGCTCCTACTACACAATAAAAAAAAAAGAATCCTATAGGAATTTCTTTACTATATTAATAATACAATGATTTTTTTTTTTAAATAGAAAATACTGAATAAAATAGATCCATAAAAGAATCTGATGCACAGTTTAGTTTTACTGAAGTACCATCTTGCTGATAAGTACATATTTATTTCTTTTTCAGAAATAAAAAAAATTAAAAGAAAAAAGAAGAAAAGCAAAATTTTGAACATCTAGTGGTCAAACTGACCTAGTTTTTTTTTTGACTGGCTGCATTACCATATGTCTTTTCTTGATCCTATCCCTTTTTATTTTAATTTTTTTTTTATCTGGCAACATAGTACAATTAACTAATTATTAATTAGTTAAATGTTGATCCAATTTTGGAACTAACACTAACAAGTTAATTGTTTAATTCCGGAAAAAGAATAAATAAAATTACAGAGTTTTGATATAGAATTAAAGAAAGCAGCTTTTTTCAGACCTAATAACCAAAGAATGTGATATTAAGGCCACATGCAATTTCATATATAGTAATAAAACATGAGAAATTCGAATTTTGAATTAGCTAGCTGGAGGCAATATATATCATAGGTCTCAATCCTTGTGGGATTTAATGATTTATTCAAGAACAGAATAATAATTAGTCACGTTTTATTTATTTTTCTGATAACGAAAAGAATGCATAATCAACTATATATGTGTACTGGATTAACATACACTCTCGTATAATAGCTTGCAGACTTGGTACGAGACGTCAATCACACTTGACTAACCATGGGTCACGTTTTATGTCCGAAATCGTGTTTAGAAATTCCATGCCATTCAATTGGAGAATTTTTTTCAAGAGAATTAAAAAATTGATCAAAATCGACATAATTAATTAATTGATTAATATTTAGGCCAAGATACATATAATCGAACGGTATAGGGATATACTCACATGCAACTCTAATCATTATCGACAACCGTAACCTTAATTACTACATTATTGAGATTTTTGTTCGAACAAAATAAATTTCACATATGTTTAGGCCAATTTATAATGAGATTATGATCAAATAAAATAAATAATTTTTTCCCCTACAATTATATCATCTATTTTTGTTAAATTTTGTTTATGACATAGTGATCTCTCTCTCTCTCTCTCTCTCTCTCTCTCTCTCTCTCTCTCTCTCTCTCTCTCTCTCTCTCTCTCTCTCTCTCTCAAAAAAAAAAAAAAAAAGGAAAAAAGAATTGAGTAGGGTAGTGTACCCCGTTTTAGGTTATCAATCCTCGCTGTCTTTGCATGTGAACAATAAACCCATATTCATTCCCTCTTCTTCTTCACCCCCCACCCCCTACCCCATGATATATACATATACATATGAATCTATACATACACGAACGCACACACACACACAGTAGACGGTGGCCAACTGGCATTAATGTTTTTTGATTCATTCTTGAAAAGAGTTGAAACATATAATTGTGTTACGTCGCGACAAAACCCTCACACACACACACACACACACAATTGTTTATTAGTATAGGATTTTCATTCGTCGTCGTTATCTCTCAGTCTCTCACTTTCTCTCTCTATATATATCTCTAGAGAGAGAAAACATTAACACACAGTATCACAAAAACGAAAGCGAAACAAACAAATAATGGATTACAACATGTTCGGAAACGACGTCGATCGAGAATGCAGCAGCGGGTGCGAGTCCGGCTGGACTCTCTACCTCCAACACTCTTCTTCTTCTCCCTACCTTTCCTGTAATATTAATAATAATTATCAAGAACACGATTCCGCCATTGATGCTGGCAGAAGAAGAAGAAGAAGAAATATTACAGAAGAAGCCAAGAGATTAAAAGAAGAAGACGATGAAGAAGAAGAAGACGAGGATTTGTCAATGGTTTCCGACGCTTCTTCTGGGCCACCACATAATAATAATTTGCACGAACAAGATTACAGCTATGGCGGGAACGGGTTTTTCTGTAAATACGCCGTTGATGAAGACCGGAATAACAGTAACGCCGTTATTAGCAGGAAAAAGAACAGAGATAACCGACGTCGTATTAAGCCTGGTCAAGACCAGTCAACGTTGCTTGACGATACTGCTAGTTCTCCTTTCTTCGATTTCTCCGATGTAAGTTCTATTATTATTATTATTATTATTATTATATTATTATATATTATTACTATTTATTATAATTACTAATTTTAGGTTAATTTATCTTCATTACAGAAAACGTTCACCCACCACCCTCCGCCGGAGAATATACCGGAATATTCCCAAGGATATTCCTCCACCGTACAGTTTGAAGTACGTTACATTATAAGTTGCTACATTTTAATTAAAAAACACGCTTTAACTTATTCTGAAAACACGTTTTTAATTAATTACCATTTTTAATTTTTTTAATTTTTAATTTGCTTAGGTGAGACCTCCATATCAAGAGCACTACGATTTCTTTCAATCCCCACACCAAAACCAGTTGAGTTTCCTTTAATCTTCTTTTTTTTTTTTAATTTGGAAATAAAAAAATCATTTATTTATTTATTTATTAATTTAATTGAAGCAGGTGGTTTGAAGGTTAAAGAAGGTGATGGATGCCACGAGGGCAGGTTTTCTTACAAGGCAAAAGGAGAACTGAATCTTTATAAGGGATTTTTTTTTTTTTTTTTGTCTCTCTTCTTTACTTAAAAGAGAAAAAGAAGAAGTTGAATTTCATTTTAAATTTGTTTAAGGAATCAAGATTTTCTTGTCTGCAAATAATTGGGAAATAATTATCGTATATATTTATTTATTTAATGTAATTAAATTTAATTATCGAAACTGGGATTCTTCTACCAAAGGTAACGTTAATAATTGTCAGAAAAAACACACGATTTAATTATTCAGTATATATGTCATATATAATTGTCAGCTACTAAGATATATATTAAGTGGGCCAAATATTTTTTTTTAAGTGGGCCAATTCATTGACATATCCATTACGAGAGAGATTTTTTAATTAATTTTTTTTGGTAATTCAATTAAGGGCAAATTACGGCCACCCCTGAGCTATGGTCAAATTACGCAAACCCCCCTCATGTTAGGGTAATTACAGCCACCTCTCAACTATGTATTTATCTTACGAAAAGACCCATGCAGAGGTAAATTTAGAGATGTTAATTCAGTAAAACCCGGACCAAAATTTCGGTACGCCAACATTTCATTCCGTTTACTGAACTAAATATACGATTTGGTTCGGTAAATAACCGAATTACATAAATTTTACGTAAAAATATTTAAAAGGAGGGGGGTGACTGTAATTATCCAAACAAGAAGGGTTTTTTCGTAATTTAACCATACATTAGGGGGTGGCCGTAATTTGCCCTTCAATTAAACAAACTAATCCAATTTAATAAAATGACAACAAATTTCACATTTCCACCCAATGAAATACATCAAATAATCTTGAACCATTAATCTACACATAATAATACACATACCTATATATATGTATTTAGTTTAGTGGCTGATTACTTATATAGATCATTGGTTCAAAACCACCGGATGTGTTACAAACTTACAACACATGAACCTTTTGCACTAAACAGAACGAAGCCACATGTGCAATTATGACAACACATTTGTTAAGTAGATCAAATTATAGTATTAGTTAAAATTAGTTAGTCACCAAGTATATATAATGTGGTTATACTTATAATTGTATTAAAAGTTAAAATCTTGGTGAAAAATGTTTTTTATTTTATTTTATTTTTTATTTGCTATAATGTGGACAAGACCTAATTGTCTCTTAGTGTGCAGACAATTAGGCTCCACCTTAGTAGTTTCTTGTAACAAAATGATATTTTTTGGGAGATACTATAGTTAATATATGATGAAATAATCAATAATATAAGGGATTAATTAAAAAGGTTGTAATAATATGTTGGAATATTTCATATGCATCTTTATTACTCTTTACAAAGTTGCAGAGATCCTGCCTCACATCTTCCAGACCCAATAATCCAATATATATATATATATATATATATATATATATATATATATATGGGATTATATTATTATTTTTTTGTTGACAAATGAACTCGCAATTAATACTCAGTGAAAACTAATAATTTCTTTTAAATAATAATTGATTTTGATCCGGACTAAATAAAAATATACTGAATTATTAATTCGATAATTTAATACTTCACTACATTAATACAATTTTGTTAGTTTCGACAATATTAATTTATAATGGTTTAACTGTAACTCAATTATTAAAGTTAAAATCAGATATTTAAATATGAACTATGTATATAGTATTTATCAACTCTCATAAGGGGAGTTGTTACACGGTCTCAATTATTAAACTTAAAAAAGAGATATTTAAATTATAATATTCACCTATTCATTGGCAACATTATTTTAAATTTAAAGTAAGACAAGAAAAATAAATAAATAAAAAGGTAGCAAAGAAACAAATACAATATGGTAGAGAGATGATTAGACTGTTCCTCTTTGATTGCAGTGATTATGTTGGATAGGATCAAGAAGAAGGGTATGGGAGTCAAAGAAGTTGTCTTGCCAACACCCCACCAACACAATTATTTCAAAAATATTAAATAATTATCTTATAATTTATGATAAATTACGAAAAAAAACTACTCTTATTGGATAAATTACAACTACCACCGAACTATGAATTTTCGTACACTTCTACCCTTACGATGTCAAATTTAATGAAATTTTCTACATTATATGGAATATTCCGAATCAAATTTTGAAACAAGATGATCATAAGATGTGTCTCTTGGCTTGTAAATATATCAGATTGTGGTGCATCATAAACTGCATTTCTGAACAGCACGAGTACAAATTGGAGTACATTCCACATAATGATCTAAGCATAATGAGTTTTTTTTTCCTCGTAATTTGACTTTACCGCAGGGGTATAGGTGTAATTGAGCATATATAATAAAGAAAATTAATTGAGGGTAGGAAGACTGTTCCCAATAGTGATGACAAGAAAGAAAGAGTAAAAGTGTAGAAATAATATCTTGTTGTGAAAAAGAAAAAAAAAACTCCTTATCTCAATATCTCTTCTGGTGTATACAGAGAGCAGCTGCTGCTGTGTGTGTAGCTATATTTTGGTAACAGGCCCACAGAGGGAGGGGGAGGCATGTGTTTTGAGGTCAGTTGAGCTGGATTTTTGTACTAGATCACACACTACCACCTAGTACTCTTTTTCTTCATTTTTTGGACAAATCTTACTTTTTATCCCTTCCTATTTTACCCTTTTCCCCCTATTTTCCAACAATATTGTAAGGTGATTGAATAAATTGCTTGAAGCTAAGGGCATACTCACTCGGTTTTGTGTGTAGAAATTACGGTTGATACGTTCACTTTTACGTGGATTTTTGTTTATATTTGTAATTTAACTGGTGGATTTGTATGTGAAAGATGCAAAACGAGAATTAGAGTCTAACATGGTCAAAATCACGTTATAAGTTGCATCTTCTTTTAAAGAGATCGGTATTTACGTTGGTAAGCTCTATGGAAATTCGAACCAAATTTTTCGAGTATTGATAAAAAGAAAAAAAAAAGTTCTGATTTTTCAACAGAATTGGGATTAGTTTTTCACTTACGAAAATTGATTTTTTTCTAAAACTGTCTTAATATCAATGTGATCCGCCTGATTTCCACATCTAGTATTGGTTACATGAAATCAAATAAAAAATATATATGATTTATTTTCCCAAAATCTGTATAGCATGGGTATTATATTATATGAAGCACAAAATGAATAGAGAGTACAAAAAAGAATGATGGTATGAAGAAAATACAGATGGGGATGACATAAATAATAAATGGGAAAGAAATGCAAATTTTGTAGAGACAGTTGTCATTGCCATCTTAAAGTGTCGTGTCAGGGTATATTAGGGAGTCTACTGGACCACAATTAAATTTTTAACTTTATTTTTATTTTAGCAAATCACAATCACAATCACAAAAAATAAAAAATAAAAAAAAATGATTCTTGAAATAAATAAAATATGTTCTATGCTAGAATCTGGTACGGAAATTCAGTTATTTTATGAAGTAATATTGGAATTTATTTTAGGGCCTTATAGAAGCGATGGGATTAATGGGCCAATGCATAGGCCTAATCTACATTTATTGGGCCGCCCCGTTTCTAAAAAATAAAAGTACTAAAATAATTATGGTAAATTACGGCCAACCCCTAGTGTAAGGTCAAATTACGTAACCTCCCATCATGTTTGGATAATTACAACCACCATCATCAACTATGAAATTTCTTACACGTCCACCATTGCAGTGTCAAATTTAGTGTAATCTTCTAGATTATGAGAAATATTTTCCAGTTTGTACCTGTTTTATTGCATCCGAGCTCCATATTTTCAAACGATCATAAAATGTGTCTCTTGGCTTGTAAAAATCAGATTGTGATGTATCAAAAACTGCATTTTTGCACAAAACGAATACAAACTGGAGAACATTCCACGGAATGTAAAATATTCTGTTGAATCTGACACCATAAAGATGGGCGTGTAAGAATACTCATAGTTGATGAGTTTTTTCATAACTTAACCTTACGTCGAGGCCGTAATTTACCACTCCAAATGTACAATCATCAAAACATAAAAATTTCTACACAAAGGACGTTAAAAAAAACAATTGATTACCAAAACCCCTTTAGTAAGCAATACTCCTCTTCCTAGTAACAGCATTACTATTCACAGACCTGGAATTCCATAATTTGTGAACATCTGCCTCACTAAAACAACACGGCTTCTCTTCATCAATCCTCCCAATTCTTCCTACTCCGGTGCCGTAGCTCACCGCCACCGGTTTCCTCCAAACAAGATTCCCTTCCGAATCAACATCCACCCTAGCTCCGCCACCGCCGCCTTTTCTCATGGAAATCATCGGCATGAGATCCTGTATATCTGCGCCGCCGTTATCTATATTTTTCAACGAGCTAATAATTGTGTTGTCGTTTTTGGGCACAGTGCACTCCACAACGCCGTTGCCTTGATCGCAGTGGCACAGAGTCTTGGAGTACAAGTGTTTTGCTCTTGTCAAGATTCCATTTTTCTTGGCCATTTTTTTTTTGTTAATTCAATAAATCAGAAGGGTTTGCCGGAAAGAAAACATGTTACATTAATTTATAGCTTGCGAAAATCGGGTAATTGTGATGTTAATTTATCACTTGGGACGATTTGAATTATACGGCAATGCTGTGAAATTTGGCTGTTTCAAGGGTCATTATAAAATTTGCTGCCTAAAGTTCAAAAGAATGGTCAGATAGATAATAGACACATAAAACAAAGGGTAAATTACGGCCACCCCTCAGGTACTGTCAAATTACAAAAACGCCCATCATGTTTGGGTAATTACAACAACCCCTCAACTATGTATTATCTTAAACGTGGTGTTTGTAATTACCTAAACATTAGGGTTTTTTTTTTCTTAATTTGATACCAATTAGGGGTGGCTGTAATTTGTCGAATAATAAATGATACGATACATCACATGTGACATCTATATAGGGAATTTTTATCAAGATCCAAAATCACTCTGTTTTTTTTCTTTCTTTATTCTCTTATTTTATTTTCTTCTATAGAGTGTTACCATAATCTCAATTTTATTTTATTTTTTTTTTGACAAAAATATATATATATTTTGTTAAATAATTAAATACAAAGATAATAAAATCCAGAACCTGCAGTATTGGATCAGAGTGGGTACAAAGAGAGCCATCTCTCAAACATGACAAAACATTCTTTAGGCTTGTACTCTGGAGCTGTATGACCTGCACCCTGCAAATATATATAATTTAAATAAATTTTTATTAAGTTAATTTTATTATATTACATTCATTCATCAATTTTTTTTTATTATATTAAAAAAAAAATAAAAAATTGCAAGAGTTTAAGAAAAAACCTTCACTGTAGCAAAGGTGATGTAGGCTTGATTGTTTTTGTATTTCTCTGTGTATCTGCAAAACGATGAAGACAAAGTTCAATAGTTCATACTAATTTAACACGATAAAACAAATCATTATTTTTACGATTTCTAGACCGAATCTAAAATCGAAAAAAAAAACGAACCCTGCAACTTGTCCGTTGGCAGTCCACGGCCTCCATTCATCGTCAACGGTGAGATTTAATTCTCGTATCCATTTTAGAGTGCTCATGTAGGGTATAATCATGTCATGATCGCCACTGAGAAAACAAACGAGGACAATTAATTCAAAAGCATTAATAATAAATAAAAATTATGCCAAGGATTAAACTCGAGAGAAAATATATTAGATATAATCATATAAATCAATATTGTGTAGCTAATTAATAAGTAGCCCCCACCTATATGCCAAGGCTTGAAAGCCTTTCTCGCTGAGAAGCCGATGATCTTCGAGAACACTTTCCACATCATACTCGTAAGTTAAGCTCGTATTGCATCTTTTCCAATCGGGTATCGTTCCCTAGTTTTTAATTCCAATTAACATTATGAAACACGAGGAATATATTTTTTTTTCTTAAATACTGGAAAAAAGATGTCAAACTTCAAAATTCTCGGTTTTTTTTTCTTCGTATTACCTTTCTTATGTGAAGAGCTTCTTGGACACTTTCATTATTCGCCCAAACGTAAGAGCTCGCATAATTATAATTCTGCAAACAGAATGACTATATAAAAAGAAAAAAAAAACGAGGAATATATGAAAGAATATTCCAGACAGAAAAGTAGAAATTACACGGCATAACGAGTCGTCTTGTGTGGACATGAATAGGAAGTCCTCGACTGGATCATCTTCTACAAATAGTGGGTCCCGTTGAGAGTTATTAGGGTTTGGTGATAAGAATTTGCACATCGGTTCCAGAATGTGGGCATTGTTGATAAGCTTTGTGCACTGCACTAGTATAAAAACAAGAACAAAATTTTTTTACAGATGCCATGTATAAATGTTAAGTAAGAAAATAATTTAAGTGTTATCGACCTCATTAACAAGACGAAGAGCGTATTTGCATTCTATATTATCTGGATCCGGATTCACGTACTCTCCGAGACAGCTGCTTTTTGCTAGCTGAAATATTTTTCAACTACTTTATTACGTTCGTATTATCCAAAAGTGTAAGTCATTAATCATCTAAAGACCATATAGTAAAAAAGGGAATGAAAATACCTCGAAATATTCATCGGATACGAGTCCCATTCTGTGAGCATAAGGAATCTTTTCATTGTCATCCTTATTTGCATCTGTCCTTGAATTACCAACAATGTATCCCTGGTTTAATTTTCTCAAAAAATGTTATAATGGGTAACAAAGATTATATAATCGAAAAAAAATAAATAACAATATCATTTACTTGGAGTAACATTCGTGGCTGAAGTCCGGCTTCATTACCTGGATTTACGAGCACACACTATTGTCAGCTTAATCTTGATGATGTAAAAAAAAAAAAAGAAAAAAAAAAATTATTATCAGAACTTAATTATCTTGAAATTCCACCTTCTGATATGGCACGAGCTACCATGGGAGTGATTTTGCCTCCGTAAGAGTCGCCTGCGATGTATAGGCGATTTTTGAGAAATCTAGGGTGGAGTGACAACCACTGCATTTCAAAATGACATTAGCCTAACTCAGGTTATTTTCCACCGATTATAAATAATAAATAGAAATCGGTTTTATAGAGCCATCAACTTCCTCTAGGAAGAGTAAAAAGGATAACGATTCTTATTAGAAACTAACTAACCTTCCTCAAGAATACGTAATTATCTTCTGTTGATTTAGTGTCGGACGTAGCGTAACTTTCTGATGTGTTGGTATAGGAGAATCCGGTTCCGACAGGGGAGTCTATGAATATAATGCTTGCGATCTATATATAATATGTATGTATGATTGCAAAAGGTAAAAGTCAAAACAATTGAAAGATGATGAACAAAGTAGCTGCTTCGAAATCGAACCTTTGTCCATGAATATGGATTTAAAGTGAAAGAAGGAAAGCTTCCATCGAAATCTACCACATCAAACGCCAACGGACCTGCAAATATATTTAAAATGAAATAAATCCAATTAATTTAGCCTGGATCTTGTTTTCAATTACTATTTTTCCTTAAATGTCAAACTTGTTCTACATCAAATATACCAGAACCTATGATGGCACAATAAATAAATCCAATTAATTTAGCCTGGATCTTGTTTTCAATTACCTAATATAGTTGGGATAATAGCTAAATCTATTTGGCAATTAAATCTACAAAATTCAATTTCTCTTGGGCAAAATGTCAAACACATTGCGGGCAGAAAGCTTTCTGCATGCGTCACTCAAATGCGGCGGCCAACAGCCACCACCACCACCGCCGCCGCCGACAATAGGCAACTTAAAAGCAGACAATGAAGCAGAGCTGCAGAGTTAGTAAGTATCAACAACAGAATTAAACTCACCGATTTCGTAAACGAGGCCGGAAAACCCAGAGCAACCGGGTCCGCCGGTGAGCCAAAAAATAAGAGGGTCCTTTCGCGGGTCTCGCTCCGATTCAACGAAGTAGTAGAACAGTTGAACTTCATCGTCATCTCCAACGCCAATGTACCTGATTCCAACAAAGTTGAAATGAGATCCACAGCAAATAAGTTAACAAGCAACAACTTCCATGGAAATTATATAGAAGAAAAAAAAAAAAAAAAAGAACCCGACCCGGTTTCGAGTTTGAAAGGCAGAGGTCCGGGATAACCGGGTAGGGTATTGACGGTGGACTGAGAAGCGGCGGCGGTGATCAGTAAAAGAAGCAGACAGTACGAACAAGTGTTCATGTGATGCCTTTTGCTAATCTCTTTTTAAAGGGCATATTACAAATAAGCCCATCAGTGGGAACTTATTCATAAAGAGATCCAGACAATATTCTCCTTTACCAATAAGTCCACACATGGTCCAGATTTATGTAAAGGACTAAAATAACCCCTCTTACTTTAATATGCTCCAATTTCATCCTTAACTTACTTTAACTTCAATTTGACCCCAACTTTCACAAATTATTCAATTTTGACCCAAAACTTTTTTTTTTTCACAAATTTTTTTTTTTTCAAAAACTTTTTTTTCCCGCCGGATTCCGGCGTTGACCGGCAGTCAACGCCGGTCTCCGGCGTTGACTTTTTTTTTTTTTTTTTTTTTTTTTTCCTTCCGGATTTTTTTTCCGGATTCCGGCGTTGACCGGCGGTCAACGCCGGTCTCCGGCGTTGACTTTTTATTTTTTTTTTTTTTTTATTTTTTTTTTTATTTTTTTTTTTCTTCCGGATTTTTTTTCCGGATTCCGGCGGTCAACGCCGGTCTCCGGCGTTGACTTTTTAATTTTTTTTTTATTTTTTTTTTTTTTTCCTGTAACTTTTTTTTCCGTTTAAACAGCAATATTGCTGTGAATGACAGTAATATTAACTATATTACTGTTAAACACAGTAAAATTAACTAAACTATAGTTTAACACATTGATATTGCTATATTAATCTCTAGCACATTAATATTAACACAACAAAATTCATTATTATTGTATAATAAAGTAATATTACTATGTTGTCCGTTCAACAAATGTAAACAAAATAAAAAAAACCAAAAGAATTAATATTACTGTGAGTGACAGTAATATTACTATAGCAACAGTAATATTACAATAGTAGACAGTAATATTATTACGTTACTTCGTGAATAACTCGAACAAAACAAACACCCCAAAAAAATAATAATATTGATGTTGTTGACAGTAATATTATTGTGTTTACAGTTATTTTACTGTCAACGACAGTAATATAATTACGTTGACTTGTCAACAAATCAAAAAAAATAAAAAAAAATAATAATAAATAAAAAAAATATAATATTGCATTAATTTACTGTCAACGGCAGCACAATTACATAAATGTAATGTCAACGGCAGTACAATTACGTTAATTAACTATCATTGACAGTATAATTACGCTAAATTACTGTCAGTGACAGCACAATTACGGTCAACGTGTAGCGGCGGGCGTGGAAAAACAAAACAAACCAAACAAAAAAAAAAAAACTTAAAAAAACACTAAAGAAAGAGACCGCCGGAAACCGGCGAAAAAATCCGGAAGAAAAGAAAAGAAAAAAAAAAGAAAAAAGAAAAAAAAACAAAAAAAAAAGTCAACGCCGGAGACCGGCGTTGACCGCCGTAATCCGGAAAAAAAATCCGGAAGAAAAAAAAAAAAAAAAAAAAAAAAAAGTTTAAAAAGTCAACGCCGGAATCCGGCGGCAAAAAAAAGTTTTTGAAAAAAAATTTTTTTTTGAAAAAAAAAAATTTTTGGGTCAAAATTTAATAATTTGTGAAATTTGGGGTCAAATTGAGATTAAATTAAGTTAAGGATGAAATTGGAGCATATTAAATTATACTCCAAAAAAAAGTCAAAATTGAATTTTTGTGGTCAAAATTGAACTTTTATGGACAAAATTGATTAATTTGGATTACAATTAAGAATTGGGTATAAATGATTGAGGGTAATATTGGGATATACATGAATGTTTCCTTTAGTTATAATAAATATTAAAGGGATGGGCTTATTGGTGAAAGAGATATGTCCCCTATACCTAGAATAATAAACATGCTTGGTTGGGGACTTTTGCATAAAAATCCCCTTTTTAAATAGATAACGTTTCTGGTAAATATATTGCAAAATCATTATCCATTCGTTGACTATTCTAATGCCAATCATTCAATCCAAAATTTTATAGATTTTATTTATTTATTATTATTATTTACTTTTTAAATAGCCTGTTTAGTATATCTACACAGATAACTACTCACTAAACTAATATACAATTTCAACTTAATTTGTTAATTTATTGAGTACGCATACTCAATACCTCAAAGTTCAGAGCAAGCATCATTCCCAATTGATTTGTATTTACAACTACATTCAAACCTCTGTAAATTAGTATTAATATAGTCAAATATTAAATTATTGTACTAGTGATTTAATAAATTTTTATCGAATTGGAATTTGAGAGATATTATTATTTAAATGAGATTATTAGTTTATCGAGGTTCTACAATAAAGTTCTAGTAACGAGAATTTGGTGATGAATGCGTAGTAAATTTTGAACCCAACTAAATATGGTAGGTGTTACCCCCTTAGACGGAGACATCGACTATAACTCGAGTGTGGCCGAGTTATAGTTGAAGTGGTGCCAAGAAGTGTTGGCACAAGGCATGCTACACATGGGCCAAACGGTGGCCGAGAGATGGGCAAGTATTGAGGTGCTTGGCCGAGAACAACTAGGCAATGCTTTCGAGTGATTGGCAAGCATTGAGATGCTTGGCCGAGAAAGGCATGACAAGTGTGGGTAAGGCAAGCGGGCTGAATAGCACGCGTGCGGGCATAATCGATCCTTAGGGGCGCGCGCGCGCCGATTGGGCAAGCCGGGCAGCTAATTGACTTGGGAAGTTACGGAAGGCAGTTGTGGAGCGGTTGGCATCAGCAACGGCTTAAAAACCGTCCCTTATATGTTGTACTAGTGAGCCAAGTGGCTGGCCTGCGTGCCGCCATGTGTCCCTTGGCAGTTTAGTGTGTAAACTGCATTGTACCTTGTATTTATAGTCCCTTGAGTGCACAAATCCGACCCATTCAGATAGAGGGACTCAGATTGCAATTGTTAGCATCTGTTGTGAGGATTCTTTGTGTGCACCAAGGGCTTTCCTTGTATTATTCGTGAGTGAATCAATAAAGGTTGAGCATTGCTCGTAAATTGCTTGTGTTGTTCGATTTCCACTGCATACTTGTGATTGTTGTTGTTTATTTGATACAACGATGGTGCAATACGTTTGTGTGAAGAATTGTTGAGTGGGCTGACTGATTTAGTGCGTAAATCAGGCCGTACGGTGGGAAAATTTTCGATTTGGAAGCAAGATTTTTAATTTGTGAATTAAATAAATCAGAAGGGTTTGCCGGAAAGAAAACATGTTACATAATTTATAGCTTGCGAAAATCGGATGATTGTGATGTTAATTCATCAATTGGGACGATTTGAATTATACGGCAATGCTGTGAAATTTGGTTGTTTCAAGGGTCATTATAAAATTTGCTGCCTAAAGTTCAAAAGAATGGCCAGATAGATAATAGACACATAAAACAAAGGGTAATTTACGGCCACCCCTCAGGTACCGTCAAATTACAAAAACACCCATCTATGTTTGGGTAATTACACAACCATCCCCTCAACTACGTATTGTCTTACACGTCCACCCTTACGGTGTTAAATTTATCTACTGAAGGAGTGGTTTTTCGAGGGTGGTTGTAATTACCTAAACATTAGGGGGTTTTTCGTAATTTGTCGAATAATGAATGATAGTTACATCACATGTGACATCTATACAAGGAATTTTTATCAAGATCCAAAATCACTCGGTTTCTTTTCTTTCTTTATTCTCTTATTTGATTTTCTTCTATAGAGTTGTACCATAATCTCAACTTTTTATTTTATTTGTGACAAAAATAAATATATTTTGTTAAATAATTAAATACAAAGATAATAAAATCCAGAACCTGCAGTATTGGATCAGAGTGGGTACAAAGAGAGCCATCTCTCAAACATGGCAAAACATTCTTTAGGCTTGTACTCTGGAGCTGTATGACCTGCACCCTGCAAATATATATATGTGTATATATATAATTTAATTTAATATTTATTAAGTTAATTTTATTATATTAATTTTTTTTGCACGAGTTTAAGTAAAAACCTTGACTGTAGCAAAGGTGATGTAGGCTTGATTGTTCTTGTATTTCTGTGTGTATCTGCAAAACGATTAAGTCAAACTTCAATAGTTCATACATTTTTTTTACGATTTCTAGACGGAATCTAAAAATCGAAAAAAACCGAACCCTGCAACTTGTCCGTTGGCAGTCCACGGCCTCCAGTCATCGTCAACGGTGAGATTTAATTCTCGTATCCATTTTAGAGTGCTCATGTAGGGTATAGACATGTCATGATCGCCACTGAAAAAACAAAGAGGACAATTTTAATTCAAAAGCATTATTAATAAATACAAATTATGGATTAGAAACTCGAGAGAAAATATATTAGATATAATCATATAAATCAATACTGTGTAGCTAATTAATAAGCAGCCCCCCACCTATATGCCAAGGCTTGAAAGCCTTTCTCGCTGAGAAGCCGATGATCTTCGAGAACACTTTCTACATCATACTCATAACTTAAGCTCTTATTGCATCTTTTCCAATCGGGTATTGTTCCCTAGTTTTTAATTCCAATTAACATAACGAAACACGAGGAATATATATATTTTTTTCTTAAATACTGGAAAAAAGATGTCAAACTTCAAAATTCTCGGTTTTTTTTTTCTTCGTATTACCTTTCTTATGTGAAGAGCTTCTTGGACAGTTTCATTATTCGCCCAAACGTAAGAGCTCGCATAATTATAATTCTGCAAACAAAATGACTATATATAAAAATAAAAATAAAAGGGAATATATGAAAGAATATGCGAGACAGAAAAGTAGAAATTACACGGCATAACGAGTCGTCTTGTGTGGACATGAATAGGACGTCGTCGACTGGATCATCTTCTACAAATAGTGGGCCCCGTTGAGAGTAATTAGGGTTTGGTGATAAGAATTTGCACTTCGGCTCCAGAATGTGGGGATTGTTGACAAGCTTTGTGCACTGCACTAAATATAAAAAGGAAGAACAAAAATATTTTACAGGTGCCATGTATATATGTTAAGTAAGAAAATAATTTAAGTGTTATCGACCTCATTAACAAGACGAAGAGCGTATTTGCATTCTATATTATCTGGATCCGGATTCACGTACTCTCCGAGACAGCTGCTTTTTGCTAGCTGAAATATTTTTCAACTACTTTATTACGATCGTATTATCCAAAAGTGTAAGTCATTAATCATCTAAAGACCATATAGTAAAAAAGGGAATGAAAATACCTCGAAATATTCATCGGATACGAGTCCCATTCTGTGAGCATAAGGAATCTTTTCATTGTCATCCTTATTTGCATCCGTCCTTGAATTACCAACAATGTATCCCTGGTTTAATTTTCTCAATAATTGTTATATTGGGTAACGAAGATTATATAATCGAAATTAAATGAATAAAAATAATAATATCATTTACTTGGAGTAACATTCGTGGCTGAAGTCCGGCTTCGTTACCTGGAATACGAGCACACACTATTGTCAGCTTAATCATGTAAAAAAACAAAAAAAAAAAAAAAAAATTATCATCAGAATTAATTATCTTGAAATGCAACCTTCTGATATGGCCCGAGCTACCATGGGAGTGATTTTGCCTCCGTAAGAGTCGCCAGCGATGTATAGGCGATTTTTTACAAATCTGGGGTGGAGTGACAACCACTGAATTTTCCAAAATGACGTTAGCCTAACTAAGATTAATTTCCACCGATTATAAATAATAGATAGAAATCGGTTTTATATAGCCGTCGATTTCCTCTAGGAAGAGAAAAAACGAAGTAAAAAGGACAAGGATTCTTATTAGAAACTAACTAACCTTCCTCAAGAATACGTAATTATCTTCTGTTGATTTAGTGTCGGACGTAGCGTAACTTTCTGATGTGTTGGTATAGGAGAATCCGGTTCCGACAGGGGAGTCTATGAATATAATGCTTGCGATCTATATATAATATGTATGTATGATTGCAAAAGGTAAAAGTCAAAACAATTGAAAGATGATGAACAAAGTAGCTGCTTCGAAATCGAACCTTTGTCCATGAATATGGATTTAAAGTGAAAGAAGGAAAGCTTCCATCGAAATCTACCACATCAAACGCCAACGGACCTGCAAATATATTTAAAATGAAATAAATCCAATTAATTTAGCCTGGATCTTGTTTTCAATTACTATTTTTCCTTAAATGTCAAACTTGTTCTACATCAAATATACCAGAACCTATGATGGCACAATAAATAAATCCAATTAATTTAGCCTGGATCTTGTTTTCAATTACCTAATATAGTTGGGATAATAGCTAAATCTATTTGGCAATTAAATCTACAAAATTCAATTTCTCTTGGGCAAAATGTCAAACACATTGCGGGCAGAAAGCTTTCTGCATGCGTCACTCAAATGCGGCGGCCAACAGCCACCACCACCACCGCCGCCGCCGACAATAGGCAACTTAAAAGCAGACAATGAAGCAGAGCTGCAGAGTTAGTAAGTATCAACAACAGAATTAAACTCACCGATTTCGTAAACGAGGCCGGAAAACCCAGAGCAACCGGGTCCGCCGGTGAGCCAAAAAATAAGAGGGTCCTTTCGCGGGTCTCGCTCCGATTCAACGAAGTAGTAGAACAGTTGAACTTCATCGTCATCTCCAACGCCAATGTACCTGATTCCAACAAAGTTGAAATGAGATCCACAGCAAATAAGTTAACAAGCAACAACTTCCATGGAAATTATATAGAAGAAAAAAAAAAAAAAAAAGAACCCGACCCGGTTTCGAGTTTGAAAGGCAGAGGTCCGGGATAACCGGGTAGGGTATTGACGGTGGACTGAGAAGCGGCGGCGGTGATCAGTAAAAGAAGCAGACAGTACGAACAAGTAGTGTTCATGTATTTAGCCATGATGCCTTTTGCTTTTAATTTTTCTGGTAAATATATTGCAAAATCATTATCCATTCGTTGACTATTCCAATGCCAATCATTCAATCCAAATTTTACAAATTTATTTATTTAATTTTTTTTATTTTTCTTCTAAATAGCCTCTTCAGTATATTTATACGAATAACTAGGGCTGAGACTGGGTTGGGTCGGTCGATTACCAGTCTAATAACCGACCCATCCGTCAAACCATTTTTGCTCAAATTTGAAAACCGTTGCCGACCCAACCTTTGTGGGTCGGTTGATGGTTGGCAACCGAATATTTGGTTACGAAATGGGTCGGTTGATGGTTTATACCCACCACCTAGTTCACTTCAAAAAAAAATTTTGGAGTAAAAATATCCACACTTTGCGTAATGCCACGGTGCGATCATCATTTATCAGTTCAAAATAATTAATAGCAATTTAACGAAAAAATATAATTAGGAAATTCAAAGTAATTTCAAACATGCACTAGAGATTTAGTGGAGTTTTGTGGGCTTTTTGTGCTTGGGCATAAAGAAACTGGTTGAAGATTTATGTCAATTTTTTTCCTTTGTTGATTGTTTTAAAATATTAAAATCCTAATTATTTTGATAATTTCAATAATCACGTAAGAAAACACGGCATTTATTTTATATTTTTAATAAAATTTTAATAGTATAGTTGTATAACCGATAATTATCGGTCAACCAACTTTTGATAATATTAGAAACCACCAACCGACCCATTACAAATGGGTTGGTTGAAATTTTTGACCCGATCTAATAGGTAGGTTAAAAATTGATTATCCACCTAAAAATATGGTCGGTAATAGATCGGTTTGTGGATAAAAACCAATCCAGTCCCTGCCCCACGAATAACCACTCACTACACGCGTATACAATTTGAACTTTATTAATTTATTTATTCTAGTACATATACTCAGTACCTCAGAGTTCTTAGCAAGCATCATCCCAACTCATTTGTATTTAAACCTCTATAAATTAATATGAACATGACTAATAAATTTTTATTAATTTAGTAAATATTAAAATATCAGACTAATAAGTTTGATATGTTTTCACCGAATCGTGATTGAGAGATATTATTATTTGCACGAGATTATTAATTTATCGAGGTTCTGCAATAAAATCCAAGTAACGAGAATTTTGTGATGAATGCGTAGTAAATTTAGAACCCAACTAAATATGGTAGGGATACAAATGTAAATTCGTAGCATTGTCAGCTTAATAGTTGAACTCGTCTGCCATGAATGAATGAGCTCGAGTGTAGAAACTCCTCTCCGTTTTAAATTATCTTCCATTTTGAAAAAAAGAAAAATGCATTAACTAATTTTCTCAAATTTGCATTTATTAATCCTTAGAAAAGAAATTAAAAATAATGATTAATTGAACAAATAATTAGTGGGGATGATATTCTGTCATATTATATTTTTTTTTCTAAAATTCATACATATGTATTAGTTTTTAAAATATATTTTTAAACAAGACTTAATATAAGCAGATGAATATGAAATCAGGCCCAAATCCATATAATGATTATGGACCTTAAATTCTTTGATCTAAAGCTATTGGGGCATTTCCTTTTGAAATTTAAGAGTTGCTAAGACAAAATTGAAATGGTTAATGGCTAATAATTTCTTTTATGATAAATTATTGAGAAAATTGTACAATAAGCTTTTCAATATGTACACCATTTTCATAATTAAAAAAAAAATGGCAAAATTACGGTCACCCCATAAATTCAGATTAAATTACGAAAAACTCCTTCAAATTTAGGCATTATAACCACTGGTTCAACTGTGAATTGTTTTACACGTCCAGCTTTACGATATCAAATTTACAAATTAAAAAAAGTGGTTATAATTACCAATAAAAAGAGTTTTTTTTTCTTTTTCCGTAATTTAATTTTAGCTCAGAAAAGTAACTTAATTTTAGCTCAGAAAAGTGACGCGTAATTTGTCCTCATTTTTTTTTTACATATATAATAATGTAATGTAATTTAAGAGTAGTTTTCTTTGTTAAATCCATGAATGAATATTATTATATTGAAGTGTCATTTTGCACCTGCTTCAATGTTTGCAACTGATTCATTCCTCTATTAGTAATTTTCAATATTCATCACTTCATAAACATTTCTAAACTTTTCTCTACATCTCCTTTTTCCTCACACCAACAACAATTATCATAATTAAAAATAAAAATAATAATAATAATTAAAAAAAAGGACCGAAACGGTTTCCTGGATTGAAATTAAACTCGCACCGACGAAACACAGAAATCGGCGACTTGAATAACAGAGTTCTGAATTCCTTTTGAGTATTAAAGTAATAAAATATTCAGAAAAAAAATAGAAATGATTACAGAAGAATCAAATCAAATGAAATCAAGGGAGTTGTTTCTTCCCTGGGCGATCGGCGGCTTTGAGAGTTTTGGTGATGATGTTTTTGGCCTTCCGGCTACGGATCTCGACCCTAACGCTTGCGCTCTTGTCCATCTTTACGTACGGCTTCTTTTTCGTTGATTTCTTCAACGATCTCACCTTCGATTTTATCGATTCCACTATATTCTCCAACTGAATCGCCATTTTTTATTTATTTATTGCTCCGAGTTAGTTTCTGTACGTGTGGATCGATTCGCTGCTGCTTTCTGTAGAGGACTGAGGTAGAATTTTTTCGATTGAGGCGGAGGAGAGAGCAAACAGACGGCGGCGTACGGCGGAGGAGGAAGAGCTGAGGGCGGAGAGGCAGAGGAGTGTGTGCTTTTTTGTAGAGAGAGAAAATGGTGCCAGCTGATTTTAAAGTCTGCTATTAGTAGCGGTATTTATGGATTGGAGGCTCCCTTGCGGCGTGCCTGCCAACGTTTTTGGTTCAACACGTTGACTATAGAGTTTTTTTTTTTTTTTTGGCAATATTCTATTTTTATACTCCAATTTTCATTCTTTTGTTGTTTAAATATTTCTATTTAATTATTTCCGATTGAATTGAAGAGATAAATGTAAAATCTGCGGTGAAAATATTATGACCAATGAATTGAATATGCAGAATCTAGGGAGCACCCGTATTTGTTGTAAGATAAAGGATGGAGTTTGGTATATTATTTAGTGATGGTCAATTATAAAATTAATTAAAAACAAATAGTAAATTTTAAGTGTGACGTATATTTTTAAATAAAATGAGACATTTGATCATTGGTTTATTGGTAGACGTCGTGATATTATGATGTAAATTGCAAGCGCGTGCAAGTAGTAAATCAAGTCGTTCTGAGTTTCCTCTTTCCAAACAAATTACATCAGGAGTGGCTTAATTGATGGAGTAATATGGACGCTTAAGGACTAGGGCTCAACTATTTTTGCTGAACACTTTTTAGATTGAATTCAAGGCACCCAATGCAATTTACATCTTTGCGTGGTTTAATGACTTTGTGAGAGCCTGATTTACAGGATACACATATTTGATAGCTGATTCTTTTGTTTATTAAAAGGAATGCGTGGCCAATATATACTGCTTTGCATTGGAAGTCAAAAGTAGTATGTAATAAGCCTTGTTAGCTTCAGCTTGACAACAATTGTCCACGTTGGGATGGGATGTCAGGGTATGAGCGACCCATAATAGAATGTAATAGGCACTTACGTGTGATATTCATTCGAGCAGTTTATGTGTGTAACGAAAAGCAATATTGATGGGCAAGGAAAAAAAAAAGTTTGAACTTGACGTACAACCCCGTCAATTTTGACAGCCACAAAATGTGTTGAACAACGGTCAATCACATCTTACTCCATAACCACAGCAGCTATATATGCTATTTTCAAGACCATATTTCTATTTTATTTTGAGAAAACATATGATCGCAAAATATTTGACAAAATAAAGAGAAATCATTTGTTTCTATTTATTATTATTATTATTATTATTATTATTATTATTATTATTATTATTATTATTATTATTATTATTATTATTATTATTATTATTATTATTATAAATAATAATAAATCAAAGAGAGAAAAAAACTGACAAACTTTATCAGCCACACATGTAATGCTGTCACCGTCCTCATAAATTAGAGTATAGTGTGATACCAAATATCCACAGTATTGACCTTGATTTCATATTTGAATATAATACACATGCATTACACACACCTTCAATTCATCAGTTGAATAATACTAATAAATACTCTATAATATAAAGTGACAGTGGCAGGGCTATTTAATTAAATTTGAAACTTTGAAATACTGCAAGCTTTTGGGCATCTAAGTCAAACCAATATCATAAATGCCCAAATGTTAGTAGTCACTTTGATCAAGGAAATTGATATACTATATAGTATTTTATGATAAAATCAAAACTTCAGACTGCAGCTTTGATCCGGAACTGATTCATCAGATGAAGAGTTTTCTTCTCTCTTTTAGAGCTAGCAAATATTTTTAGGGTAAATTACGAAAAAACCCCGAACACTTGCGACAAATTATGAAATACTCCCCCACATATCCGTAATTACTAAAATCCCCCTTACAATGTGATTTTTCGCGGAATCTTTTTGAGTCCAAGGAATATTTCACAAAAAATGCCAATAATACCCCTACAAACGTGGAATTTCTTCTATGCTACTTTTTAAAGGTAAAAATTACTCTTAAAGGGGTATAATACTAAAAAGTTGTAAATGAGTCATTATAAGAAGAATAAAGATTATGTTTAAAGACCCCCCGAGGGTAATTTTTATCTCCCAAAATTAGCATAAAGAAACGTTACGTTCACAACGGTAGAATCAACATTTTTTCGGGGAATATTCCCTGTAATAAAAAAGATTTCGTGAAAAATCACATCATAAGGGGGTAGGTGTAATATTGGAAAAAACGTCGGGGGAATTTTGGTAATTACAAATTAGTTGTGGGTGTTTTTCATGATTTAGCTCAAGTCCAGGGGGTTTTCCTAATTTACCCGTATTTTTATTTCAAAATACGGAAAAACAATCTTCTCAAGACTTTAAAAAACCCAAAAAAAAAATGATCAATAAGCTTATGATATCCAACTAAGTTTACTGGTGATGATACAAATTAATAATAATATATATAAAAAAATGAAGTTTATTGATGAAGTATTTCTAATCTTAATCTACAAATATTTCATTGACTTTGACTCAGGGACTAAAAGATGGAACGCAGAAGGTTCATAACTGCAGACTTTTGTAACTACAAATACGTACCCATAATCCTAAATTTCAATGTTAACCAAGACTTTTGTGAACGAAAACCAAGTTTGAATACATGCACAATTAGCCGAGGCCACACTGACTAAAGAACTTTAAACACCTCGATTTTTACCTATTAATTAAATGCAAATTAAATTAAAGACTTCGAATAGATTACCTTTTAATCGAAACTAGTGAATCCCCCTATCACCTTAGAAATACCGAGGAACCTAATTTTCAATGAGCATGCAACAATAAAATCTAGAACCGAATCTTTATCCAAAACAAAATTGCGTTGTGACAAGTTGACCCCACGAATGTGATATAAGCCACAACCATAATTAACGGAAATAAAGTGACAATGTATTGAGTATAGACTCTTACAGAGAAAAGAAGCCAAAACCTTGATTAGTGGGAGCAAAACCGTTGTAAACCTCCAATTTCCTGCAAATAAAGTGAATGAGTTTAGGAGAAAATCGAGGAAGTTGCAGCTAATCTTGAAAAGGCATAACAACAAATTGGTCACGAATTTGAATCATTTAAATTCTTGTCCTGGTGTATAACCAGAGATAAAAGACAATGAAATGACATGCCGAATAAAGAAATTCAACCTAGATCAAACTGACCAACATTAAGGTAACTTAAAAAATGATACCACCAGAGTAAAGTTACAACCCAATAATGCAAAAAAGCAGGAAACTATTTCGATTAAGAATTGAACTTGTTCGATAAAAATGATACTGAGCAAGATTTTCCTACAATTAGATTCTGGTATCGTACAAGGTTTTGATTCAACAATACAGTTCAGTTCGCGAGCATTAAATTCATTCCAGTAGAAACTAAGGTTTAAATTTAGATTGATGGAGTTGATTGTAAGGATTCCAATCCTTGTAATAAATACTTAAGCTCCCGTAACGAGTTATATTTTCAGTCATTATGATGGATTTGAAAATAAAATCCACATAATATCCAGTCATTAGAAATCCTTCTTTCAACTCATCCTCTTAAATTTAAATGTAACCTAAAATTGCCAAACCTAGGCCACTTGCTCTAGCATGGTAAACTGAGGTACCTGGTTTGGTCCTAACATCAGGGTTCTTTGCCTGGTCATATCAAATACATTATTTTAGATATTTTTGGCACTTATTATTTCTAGAATTCATTAATTAATTTCCCGAGAAAAAAATCAGCTGCCAAAAAGCAATAAAATTAAAATGATTGGATGCAAGAAATAGATGTTAATAACTATCAAGAAGAACATAAAAGCTTACCTGAAGTGTGGTTAACTGGTGACTGTTTCCTGGGAGTCGGACCATAGCATCAGAGTTGAAAGGAGAGCCATTGCAGCAGTTTCAACACGTAGTCGATGTGGGCCCAGACCAGTAGCAATTGCACCAGCCTCCGTTATGGATTTCAACTCCTTCTCAGAGAAGTCTAAGTATACCAGGGTTTTTTTTTTCAGTAAACTTGATCTTGAGTAGTCAAAGCTCTCCACGCACAAGCAATAATCATTTCATTTAAAATAATGAAAACGGGTCATAGGGAGATGGAATCTCTAAATTTAATGATCTTTGATGCATCAAAAGTAAGAAATCTTGATGTTTTTAATACTTATCCTTTTATATTACCCAAAGTCTTTATAAAGCCTTTTTTTTTTTGTGATACTTTCATTCACGTCAGAGAATTCTCGTAACTTCTATTTCTTAAGGTCTTGCAGGTATTCTGATTTTTTTTAAATACATACTGCAACAAGTGACTATTTTGGAGATGTACTACATGTTTTAGCTTTTCAATCAAGAATCCTCCTAAAGGTTTTGCAAAGTATGTTCTGTACACAACATGATACAAAACTAAAGGTTTTGCAAGCTCAGAGATAAAGATACTTAAATGGTGAAGTATCCAAAATATTTTGAATTTTTTTTCCGAGAAGAATCACGGATGACGAGAATTAGACTTTTTTCAGGAAAAATAATGGGGATGTACATAGAAAGAAATGGCCACAAACCTCCTTCTGGTCCAATTATAATGACTCCAGTCTGTTCTTTCCTTAAAGAACTCAATGTATTAAAAACAGGAGTAGCCTCTGCTACAGCCACAAAGGATAATCTTGACTGAGCTACCTAAATAGAAATATAGGGAGAAAATCATAAAACCCCACATGAAACGGAAGAGAGAAAATGGTTATCTTAAATTTTCCATCTAAAGAAAACAAGTCACTGCCACAAATTTAAACAAGTTCAAAGTGATCGTTGAATTATGAGGGTATATGAGATATTTACCAGAGGTAGAAGTTCCTCTACTCCAATAGGAGGCTTCAAACTCATTTCATGTAAACGCTGACCTACACGAGAAGTAGTATTGATGGACGATAAAAATATCAAATCATCTGATCACAATAATGATTTGAAATGAGCCAAATATGTAAAGAAAACAATTTACATTGTTTTGCTGCAGCCAGAATAACTCTCTGCAGCCTGTCTACCCTATTTTCCGATATTGACTGAGAACGCTCCGTTAATAAAGGTGTCACGCTGGATGCTCCAAGCTCCTATGATGCATAGATTGAAAGAAAAGGAAATCAATAATTTCACATAAAAAATAAATAAAAAAGATATCACAATCTCAAGCAATGAAATAACATACAGTACATTTCTCGACTAGCCAATCAGCTCTGCCTCCCTTTAACGTGCCTTAAAGGGAACAATTTAAAAGAGTTATAGTCTTATAGAAGCCAAGGAGCAGAAAAATGCATCGGAAGGGAAAAGTATTGATACTATTGAAACTCACTAAAAGCAGCAAAAATATGCCACTGTGTGTTCTGTGGAGAAACTAATTTTGGGTTCTCCAGCGCTTCAAAATCTACCCCTATCCGATCAATCTTCTCTATGCGCCCTTCAACCAAACCTCCCTTCCCATTAAATAACTCTACCCTTGCAAAACAGAAAATCTAGGTTAATAAAGTCGTACTCGTACAACAAGTACAGAAAACCTAGATGATAAACTGATAATACGAGAGAGGAGCTCATGTATGGCCGATAAATCCTGCAAAACTTTGTCACTTGCATGTATGTTTGCCAATTACAAAACCTTAATTCCCGAGCTAAACATTTCAGTGAAAACTTATGTGGAACTTCCATATTATAAAACCACGACATAAAACCTTTCATCTTAAATTTATTTTTTCATAGAGTATTAAATTACTGTAAACCCTCCCCAAATCGTTCACGAGAACAAAATAACATACTTATAGAGTATGGAAAATGCTTATATTAAACCAACACAAAAGACATCACTGTATTTTATCTTAACTCGATCAATTGCATTAATAATTTCCGTCTTCACTCCTATTCCTCAATTGCACACATCAATCCCAAACCAATAGATAGCGGATCTTACGCCAATAAAATAACAACAGTTAATAATTCAACAATATCTCTCTCTCTCTCTCTTTCTCTCTGTTCTTCCATCTTTCTCTCTCTATCTTCTCAATTTCTACCTATGTTGCTCATAATTCTACATTATATTCTGTTTACCCATAATTATCATAAATAAATAAATCAAAATACAAAGAGTAGCCGGATAGTAAACGAAGCCATACCTATCGTTGATTCCTAACCTCAGAACCTTGGTCATGTGCCAGAATTCATCGCCTTTCACGCGTACAACACCACCCTGAAAATATTATCAACTCCGCTTAAAAATACAGATTCCACGCGTGTATACATACATACACATTCAAAAATACAAAAACAAAAAAGCGAAGAGGTAAATAAATGTGCCTTGTAAGGAGGTAGGGTTTCGGAGAAGAAGCGAGGAAGGCCTCCCCGTGACTGATTGGCATAATCTGAAGACGATGATGATGATGATGATGATGATGATGATGATGATGAGAAAGCCCGCAGATTCAAATGCAACGGAGAGACGTTCAGTAGGCTGATTAACCTAGGACTACACCCTAGGGTTTGCATGGGCGAAACTCCGCCTTCCCCCGCCGGCGAGGTTTATCGACCGGGAATTTCTGATTTTCTGAAGAGGGCTTTACTTTTTTTTCAGGATACGGGTTTCAATTTTCTCTCCTAGTCTACTCCCACTACCATTGTCCAATTAAATCGCTAAAGAAAAATAGCGACATTTGACCTCAATGACTAAGAGCAACTCCAAATATTAAAATGAAGCATCAAACAATCAATTAATTGATGCTTTGATACTTTTAAAAAACTCATATGCTTCAATCCATAGATATTAAATAAATTATTATCCATTTTTCATTAAAATTTATTGAGATTTTATTTATTTATTTCTGTGAAATATTTTCATTTTAGGGAATCAAAATGGTAATTTTGTAATTTAATACTCTATTTGATTCTCACTGCTCTAAGTTTCAATAAGTGTAAGCGTATACAGCTACCCGAGATATGGTTAAATTACAAAAAAAAAAAAAAAACTCTCATGTTGAAGTAATTAAAATTATCCTTGAAATATGGTCAAATAAAAAAAAAAAAAAAAAACCCTCATGTTTGGTTAATAACAAGTACCTTCAACTATGAATTTTCTTACATGTCCACTTTTATGTTGTAATTTTCTAGATTCCGTGAAATGGTCTCTTGTTTGTACTCGTTTTGTGCAAAAATGCAATTTCTGACGCATCACAATCTGTTATATACAAGCCAAAAAAACACATCTTATCATTATCTTGCTTCAAAATGTTGACCTCGAATGAGATAAAACGTGTACAGGCTTGAGAATATTCCATTCCCCTAAATTTTACGCCACAAATGGTGGACGTATAACAAGATTCATAGTTGAAAAGTAGTTGTAATTACCCAAACATGAGGGAGATTTTCGTAATTTGACATTACCTCAAGAGGTGACCGTAATTTACCCTAATTATAACTAGAATTTTTTTTTACTCTACTCAACATTGTTTTTTGTTTAATTTTGAGGCAAAATTAAACAAAATTGAACTATTAATCAATTATTGGTTTATCCACCATAGGCCCAACAACCGCTTTACAAATGCCCAATGGGCTATGGGCAACAAAAAGAGTTGGTGAAATTGAACTATTCACCCACCAACCTCCATTGAGGCAAAGCATCAAACACTTAATCTTCACTGTCATCACCACCACCACCGCCGCCATCTCCCTCGTATCCACCGCCCATTTCACAAATCCTATCCCAAACTTCTTTCACCACCGGCAAAACCGACAACCTGGGCTGCCGGAACAGCAAGAACTCCACCCCTTTCAACTCCTTTTTCATCTCCGCCAAGCCCACCGCTGTTGCCATCTCCCCCACCGCCTTCACGTCCACCGCGCCGCCTCCCTCCTCCTCCTCCTCGTACCACTCCCGCACGACCTCGACCACTCCGACCACGCGGCGGAACTTGGCGCCGGAGTGATAGAAGAAGCACAAGTCCCCCGCGGCCATGGACTTCATGTACTTCTGCGCCTGCTTGTTCTTCACACCGTCCCACTTCGACAGGCCTCCGTTCGCCGCCTGATCGTCCCACGACCACTCCCCCGCCTCCGTTTTCAGTAGCCAGTAATTATTCTCCTTTTCCATTTTTTTTTTCACGCCACTCAGTTTTTCTATTTCGCCCTCGGATATTTTAAATGGAGAGGAGAAGCTCTTACGGCGGGAAGTGTGGCTAATATTAATAGGTTTTGGCGCCAAATATATTTTCTATATTCCAATTAAATTCATTACACTTCTTGTTTTTATAATCAATTAAATAATATTTTCGTAGCAAAAATTATTATATAAAAAATAAACCTTTATTTTCAAAAGGCACTAGTTGATTTATAATAGAGGAAATAAATTAAAATATTTCATCATATTATTTCATTATATCCCACTCTATATAAATAAACACTTTAATGAATAATCCAATATTGACAAACCAAAAAAAATTAAACTATTGATGAAGTACACCCAAATTACCATCCAAGATTCCAATCCATACATACACAACCAATTTACTATCCAATCCATATATACACACAACCAAAAATTTTAAAAATTTTAAAAAGTTACCGGGCGATTTTTTCAAGAATGTACAGAGATTAGTATCGTAGAATATGAAATGACGATCTGAAATATTAACCATGGCTTTGCTTTCGTTTATGTGTGTAAATATAATCAATGTGAGCATCGAGCGTTCTCCTCATCAAGCACTCGTCTTCCCCGAGCCCAACGCACCTATCTCGATCTACTGCATCCACCTTCTGCACTTCATTTTCCTAACTCCAAAAATCACAACAATAAATATTCAATTAACTCAAATGAATATATATAAACATACAACACATCACCACATTATACACGCGCGTAAAAAAATATGTGCGTGTTTGCAGAACTCACCCCATGACGAGTCTCCATTGGAGTCACGTCATGAAACGTCGGGTCGGGCCGGGCTAGAACACAAGGGAATGCTACAAGTAGGAACATGATGGTAATTGTCATTGCCTTGCCCATTTTCTCTTTCAATCTGTTTTTTTTTTCTTTCTTTCAAAGTTATAGATTGGAATTGATTTTTTTCTTCTAAAAAATATCTTATAGTAAATATGAGAGGGGCAAAGATGTCATTAAAGTATGAACCGGCCAACACCATATAAATATAGTTGGAAGATCAAATTGGGGTGGCTGGTTTTTAAGCAGCCAAGCTACAAAAATGGTGAGCCTTTATTTCATGGGGAGATTCGAAAATTTTGAAAACAATCTAAATATTATTATTAATTATTATCATACATTTACAAAACAATATACAAATTTCGAAGTACATATACACACAATATATGTATGTATACACACACATTACTTAAAAATCTCCCCTAAAAAATGGCCCCCCAAAATATGAACTATAGAAGGTGCCTCCTCCATTGGGGAAAAGAGTGAGGAAACATATCAAGAAGAGCACACAACCCCAAGCGAAACGGTCATCACCCAACGGGGTAATTTCGTCTTTTGCCGGAATCTCGTCTCCCCCTCGAAAGAAGGTAGCGAAAAGCCCCCACGCCAAACAAAGCACACTGCCACTTAATCCACCGATGCCAAGCAAAAGAGATGTTGTGAAAGACAGTAAAGTGGCCGTACTTCTTCCGAACATAGCTTGAGCAATTCGCCCGCCTTCGAGTCTTCCACACGGGAGCAAGTTTAGTGACGTAACCACCATGCCTACAAAAAAAAGAAAAAAATAATTATAATAAAAAAGGGATAACTAGAAAATTTAAGGTCGTCATAAAAAAATGTCCAAGAAAAGTTAGTGATTGACCAGTGGCAGAGCCAGCATAGAGCCATTGAGGGGCCATGGCCCCCCACCCTTTTTTCAAAAAAATATTAATTTATAAATATAGATTATTTGTTATTTTTCGAGCAGTAGAGTATTGTGGGGCCCGCTATTAATTACGATAAGGCAAGGTCATAGAAATATGATTACCTAACAATCCGGCAAAAGCAAGGGGATCAACGGGCACTCCCACACCTTCGACTGCATAGGGAAGCACATTTCCAAGATCGTCGGTGTAAGGTCCAATCACATATTGGATGAACGAAAGAAGAGGATTATTGTAAAAAAATTGAGGCCTTATATACCTAAAGAAAAAAAAAAAAAATTAATTAACAACCTTAAACACCATGTGAGACCATTATTAAAAAAAAAAAAAAAGACGGGATTTCATACAGTGCGTTATCACCCCCGTTGAAACTACCGTCGGCTATAAAAGCAGCAACTGCAAGAACCAACGAAGTTATATACGCGCTAGCGGTTCTTGCTACAGGAATATCGAATAGAGCTTTTTTATTAGGCAGCAAAGACTCGTAGTTGTTCATGACACCTAGGCACCCTGTCCAGCTGGACGGAACTAGAAACGACGGGCTTAATTTAACTCCGTAACGGGCTGCAGTTACTCTCGTGGCAATCTGAAAAAAAAAAACCAAAACGGATAAAAATGTTATCGAAAAATTTGACACGTGTGCTTTCAAAAAATTTTAACGGCGAACGTAGTAGTGTAGTACCTCGGAAACTGCTAAAATGGTCACGAATCCACCAAAGAGAGGTGCCACGTTAGCTAGGTAGTCATCGATGGTTGCATCGGGCTTGAGGAATAATCCACTTGTCAAAGCGATTGTGCCGAAAGTTGTAACGGATAATGCTATGGCACTAAGGTAACCCCATGGGGTACTTAGTTTTGTGGATTCGAATTGGAGATCCATTTCGGATTTGGGTTGCACCACACATGCCTAAAAAATGAGAAACGGGCACCGGATTAAGAATATTGTTAAGTACCTATACCTAATGAATAAAACTATAAATTAATACAGCCGGGACTAGGAAAATTCTATTAATTTAGCGAATTATTAAATTATCGAGTTAATAATTTAATACGTTCTCACCGAGTCGGGACCGAATGAAACTATTATTTAATGGAGGTTATTATTTTATTGAGTATTAATTTATCGAGGTTCTACTGTACATAGCGACTAACATTTATTCATCAATTTCTAAACAATGGAAGAATTAAAATTTTATTCATGGGGCCAAATTTTGTTTAATTATACTATCTTCTACTTGAAGTTTCTCATAATATGCGTCTTTTTCTTGTTCCGTAATGATGCAGTGATTACTATTTTTTTGCTCAAATTCGACCTTATAAGTTACTTTTAATTTGTCAAGAGTAATTAGTGGAAATAAAATTAATAGAAACGGTGTTTTTTTTTCCTAAAATCAACGCACATTTATTAGTTTTCTTAATACACGTGAACTACCCTAAAACCGTAAAACGACAGTTATTATGAAACAGACGGAGTACCTGTTTTGTGATATTATTAGTTTTCTCCTCCATGAACCACACAACAACATCTCTCTCCGCAGCTTCCGATAATTTCTTCTCCAATTTAGGTATCACTTCTTCGACCGGTTTCCTCAAATTCCCAACGAAAATCCCACCATCTCCGAATCTCCTAACATCCGTCGCGAAGAACGAATCGAACCCGAAACAGCTCCTCAACTGCATTTCACAATCCACCAAAACAAGTATACAAACACTCAAATCATTAATAATGTGTACTCCAAACAAATTTTTTTTCGACGAAAACAAAAATGTACAATACCTTGTTAAGATCAAGAGCCTTGAATTTCTTTTCTGCTTCCTCCAATCTCTGCTTCTCTCTCCACAAACTATCGCGGACCGCATTTTTAAGGAAACCGAGTAAAGGGTTGTCGGTTCTTTCTTGATCCTCAAGCTGTTTGAGTTTTCTATCAGCCCTTTTCTTCTCGAGCTTTATAGCAGCCTCAATTGAAGGATTCCCCATGAAATTCTTGAACTCCTCGTCGGTTTTCCAATCCGTTTCTTGCAGATTCTCTCTCTCCTCCACGTCATCATCAAAATCACCATTGATATGTTGGAGATTTTTTTGGTCCTCAACAGACACAGAGGAGGAAGAGGGCTCGTCTGTATTCTCAGCTTTCGCGGAAAAATTCAATCTTTTGCGCGAAAAAATCGTGGATTGGGGGATAGGGTTTCTTGAAAATGGTGGTGGAATACGAAATTGGTTTTGGGGGATAGGGTTTGTTGAAAAGGGATGCGGGGTGAAGAGAGCAGCTGCCATTGGAAGCTGGTGGAAAATGATCTGAGTTTCGAGCTGGAGAGTGAATACATGGTGTAACAATGGCAGGCTTTTTAGCGAAGGTGGTGACGTGTCTGGAAAGTTGGAGGAGTTTCTGGAGTGTGTATAGGTGTATGTATATATGGGCAGATTGAAGGTAGTGACAGAAGAGAAGAACTGAGAATTTTCGGAGAAATTTTGAAGGATTTAATTGTGTGGCGGATGAGTTTTCTTGAGGAGTTTGATTTGATTGAGACCGTTAAATAATTAATTTATAAAAACTGTTGGGCCACAAGGTAATTAAGCTTTTATGTTGGGCCAAAAAGTAGTTAACCTCTCGTTTTGAGTCAAAAAGTAATTAATCTCTCGTTTTGGACCAAACAGTAATTAACCTTTTGTTTTGGGGCAAAAAGTAGTTAACCTTTTATTTTGGGACAGAAATAATTATCTTTTAATTGTGGGCCAAAAAGTAATTAACCTTTTATTTTGGGCCAATAAGTAATTAACCGTTTAATGTGGGCCATAAAGTAATTAACCTTTTATTTTGGGGCAAAAAGTAATTAATCTTTTATTATGAGTGACAAAGTAAATTAACCTTTTATTTTGGGCTAAAAAAGTAATAAACGTGAATATTTCTCATCACGCCAAGTTGAACCGACCTTTGGTAGATAAAATCCCCAAATTTCCATTTTGTTCTGAACTTTACATTTTCGAAGAAGCGTAGCCATGAAACTCAGATTGAGATCATTTGATTCGAAAGAAACCCTAAAAATCGAAGTTCAAAATTCATGCACACTTTCCCAACTCAGACAAATCCTCTCTCAAACCCTCTTCAATTCTCCGCCTCCCGCTTCAATTCGCCTCTCTCTTAATCGGAAAGACGATCTCGAATCCGACGGCGAAGACTGCCTCCAATCGCTCGGGATCGCCTCCGGCGATCTTGTGTTTTTCTCCCTTGAACACCCGCCGCCGCCGCCTGAATTGATTTCGCACCACCAGAATCCTCTTTCCCAGGTAATCGATTCTACACCGAAACCAGGCTCCACGAGCTTGAATACCGATAATACCCTCGCCGAAGGCCAGGTTTCGAATTCTGTGAATTTGGTTTCCCGGGAAGAGGAAACCCTAGATGGCGGCGGTGGTGGTTCGGTTATGGATGAAATGGAAGTTGACGACGAAAACCTAGAGGGTGGTTATGTTGCCCGTGAGTCGTTTTCTGTACCTGGATTTTTGAGGAAAGTGTTCATGGAGGAGCTGAACGAAGATAGTGGGCGTCATCACAAGCTGATCATAACTGCAATCCACGCGGTTATGCTGGATTCCGGTTTTGTCGGTTTCGATAAGAAAACGAACACCGTAATTAGTGGCTCCCATTTGCGTAATGAGTTGCCTTCGGATCTGTTTAGAGTGTCTCTGTTTTACACACTGCCGGAAACTGGTGGCAAATCCGTCAAGAACGTCGTGTTGAAATTTCAGAGCGTAGGGAAATTCATCAATGTATATGGTACGTTGGAGAACGGTTCGTCGGTGAAGAGGGCTAGTACGCATTGGGTGAAACTAAACGAGGATCAATTGGTTCCGTTTCTAAACGTTGTATGGGCCGACTGTGGGGAAGATGTATTGATGTTCGATACATCTCCGGAGAAAGAGGTGTTTGCATTCTGGAGGATCGTGAAGGATAATCTCGCGTTGCCTTTGTTGATCGATTTGTGCGAGGAATCCGGTTTGGAACTGCCCCCTTGCTTTATCCGACTACCGACCGATCTGAAACTGAAAATCTTGGAGTCTTTATCGGGCGCTGAGTTAGCTAAAGTGAGCTGTGTGAGCTCCGAGTTGAGGTATTTAGCTTCGAGCGATGATTTGTGGAAATCGAAGTGTGTAGAGGTATTTGGCGATGAGAGAAACGAGGCACGTTTGAGTTGGAAAAGGGTGTTTGCTATGGCTTGGGCAAGGCGGAAGAGTATTGTAGCTGCTCCTAGGAGGAGAGGGTTTCCGAATCCATGGATGGTGCCGCGGGTCCCACGAATGATTGGCGAGGAATTTGGGGATGTTTTATTACAACCTAGGATTCTCCATGCTTATGATCCGAGGAGGCGGAATTTTCCTAATTTAGGTGTTCGTGGTGGTGGTAGGTTCGTCTAGGTATGGTGTTTTTTCAAGGTGTTGTAATTTTACTGTTTTGAATTATGTTCATTTGCTTGTTTTCGGACTTCCAAATTTTCCGTTAATATGTTCTCGATGTTCTGTTTTTTGTAATTCAGTTGCTGGGAAAAATAGAAAGAATTTGTTTTTTTTTAATGTTTTTTTGTTTGTCTGCTGTTGGATTGTTCAGGTTCAAACCTGAATTCTTGAACTATACTAGGACTAAACTATGAAGAAACAAGAATCCAATTTTACCATGGAACTATCATGGGTTTAATTGTTAGATTTTTTATTTGGTAGGGGGTCAATTGCCATAAAAATTCAAGGCATTCGACACCGACACCACGTACAAATAAATAAACCTCTATAAATTAATCCAGTCGGGACTAGAGAAATTCTATTAATTTAACGAATTATTAAATTATCGACACCACATATAGATAAATCTCTATAAATTAATCCAGTTGGGACTAGGGAAATTCTATTAATTTAGCGAATTATTAAATTATTGACATCACATACTGATAAACCTCTATAAATACCTCGATAAATTAATCCAGTCGTGACTAGGGAAATTCTATTAATTTACCGAATTATTAAATTATCGAGTTAATAATTTAACACGTTTTTACGGAAACATGACCGAGAGAAACTATTATTTAATCGATATTATTGATTTATCGAGTATTAATTTATCGAAGTTCTACTTTATAATTATTATAAAGAAAAAAGCTGTTATTAAAAAATTCAACAATAATCACCATAATTATGAAGACGAAAAATTTTCTATTAAAAAAAATAATGGAGAGTTCAAAACATACTAACGCTGCTCATCTAAACCGAAAACAAAATCAAAGGTAAATATAAATTACAAACGATACGGGAATCTATGAAATCTTTTGGCAACGAACGTTGCACCTGACTCAAGAACGTAATTGTATCGGCCGGGATCCGAAACGATCGAAAAATCACTTCGACAGCATTGGCACCAAAACTCAAATCGGTAAATTTCGACTTCGAAAGTCGAGTCGATCCCGATTGCTCTTTTGAAACAATAAAGCTTTTCACCTTTGTCCGTGTGCCTATCGCATTTATTGCACTTGAGCCCGAAAGGCATACTCATCCTCACCCTCTTCGCCGATTTCTTCGTCGTATACGGCTGCATGGTATCGATATGCTTAGTATCCATGTTCGAACGTGTTCTTTCTACTAAAACCCTAGAAAATATTTGTGGACGAATATATAAGTTATTCTAGCTTAATAATTGTTGACAATGTCTGATTATTTTATGTGCTGATACATGTATATATAATATGTGATTTTGAGTTGGTTTAGAACTAGGACAAACATTAGTTATAGAATACAATTAGTAAGTGATTTTATTTTTATTTTATTTTTTATGATAAAAGACCTCTGATGAGATTAGGATTAAAAGGTGTTTAATATTCCTAGAAAAGCTTTAATTCGGTGAAGAGATAAAAAATTCTTTAACACAGCAAATTCAATAATTTTCAAATTAAACTTTTATAATTCTTAGGGCAATTACGGCGACCCTTGAGGTATGGTCAAATTATGAAAACACTTATCTTGTTTGGTAATTATAGCCACCTCTTCTTTAAATATTTTTTACACAAAATTTATGTAATTCGGTTATTTACCGAATCAAATCGTATATTTAATTCAATAAACGGTATGAAATGTTGGCTGACCAAAATTACGGTTGTAAAATTAATGATTTGAAAGTTAATTACAAATTAAATGAGACGAAATCTACCAAAATTTCAGTTATCAAATTAATGATTTGAAAGTTAATTTATCTCAAAAAAAAAAAAAAAAAAAAAAGATTTGAAAGTTAATTACAAATTAAATGAGCCGAAATCTTACATCTAAATGACTTTTCTTTCATCTTTCTTTCATAAACTGTAAACCCTACTCATCGATCCATCACAAAAAAAATTATTTTTTTCTTATGTTTCTTCTTCTTTGTTAAATCATACACCATGCTTTTAGCTTCCGTCTTATTTCGACCCTCTTCGTCGTTACCTTCGAGGAGCAACATCATTTGTTTCTTCATCTCATTCATGATGAGCTATAGAATGTATACCACAGCCAAAACTTATGCATAATTCAAATTAATTATTAGTTTCCTCATAGTTTACCGCATGCATAATAAGAAAAATCTACCAATATAAAGAAACTACGGCAACACATCGAACAACCATCACAAAAATTATATAAACAAAACGACATCCGACAAAGACAATAAAAAAGCCCCTGGCAAATAAAATCACTTTTTTTTTTTATCAATCACAATCATCAGAAATTCTACTGAAGTTTTAATTTAATTAATTTCCATCGCATCATCAAATGCATTCTGAAGATTTCAACAAAACAAACCCTAACCAAAAATGATAACAAAGAACAATTTTCAAATTTATCAGCATCAACGGGATTATATTTGCCTAAATTATTATAGCATCACCGCGATTTCATCATGATGTTGGATCAAATGATTTACACATTCAATTGGGAGCAGCAACTCTAGCAAACAAACAGTGGCCGAAGTATTTCCAGAAATAGACGAGAGATCTTTTTTTTTTTTTTTTGAGAAATCAACAAGAGATCCGCCATTGAAGAAATGCTTGGTTTGATGTGATTGAGGCTGGGCTGCCTTTCCGCCATTTCTATTTCATCCGTTACGGAAATATGAAATTTAACAATAATTGTTGGAATTTTCATGATTTCCAATAATTAATATTGAGTAATATTAATTAAATTATGAAAAGATTAATTTCATTTATTTACTTGATCATAATCATGAAGTAAAGTGAATGAAAATTGTCTTGATTAAATGGTTAAAGTTCAAAAAATGTGCGCTCGATGTGATCGAGTGATAGGACTAGTTTGGGTTTAAGTGTCCACAAATATTATTGGTTTAATTGTTAGATTTTTTTATTTAGTAGGGGGTGAATTGTAATAAAAGTCTTAATGTTTATGGCAATTGACAAGGCGTTTGACACCACATATAATTAATTACGAACAACAAAAACTTATTAAAAATTTAACAATAATCACCATAATTATGAAAACGAAAATAATTTTCTATTATAAAAAATAATCAAAAGTTCAAAACAAACTAAAGCGAAAACAAAACCAAAGCTAAATATAAATTACAAACGATACGGGAATCTATGAAATCTTTTAGCGACGAACGTGGCACCTGATTCAAGAACGTAATCGTATCGGCCGGGATCCGAAACGATCGAAAAATCACTTCGACAACATTGGCACCAAAACTCAAATCGGTAAATCTCAACTTCGAAAGTCGAGTCGATCCCAATTGCTCTTTTGAAACAATAAAGTTTTTCACCTTTGTCCGTATGCCTATCGCATTTATTGCACTTGAGTCCGAACGGCATCGTCATCCTAACCCTCTTCGCCGGCTTCTTCATCGTATACTTGTGCATGGTATCGATATGCTTGGTATCCATCTTCGAATACATTTTTTCTACTAAAACCCTAGAAAATATTTGTGGACGAATATATAAATTACTCTAACTCGATAATTGTTGACAATGAATGATTATTTACGTGTTGATAGCATGTGTATATAATATGAGGTTTTGAGTTGGTTTAGAACTAGGACTATATATATAATATGAGGTTTTGAGTTGGTTTAGAACAAACATTATATTATAGAATACAAATACCTATTTTATTTTTATTGTTTTTATGATGAAAAGACACCTAATGAGATTGGAGTAGCGGATAAAAAGGTGTTTAATATTCCTAAAAAAATTATAATTCGGTGGAGAGATAAAAAAATTCTTTAATTTAGCAAATTCAATAATTTTCATATTAAACTTTTATAATTCTCACGGCAAATTACGGCCACCGATGAGGTATGACTAAATTACGAAAAAACTCCTCTTGTTTGGGTAATTACAGTCACTTGTTCTTTAAATATTTTTACATAAAATTTATGTAGCCACATGTTCTTTAAATATTTTTACACAAAATTTATGTAATTCGGTTATTTACCGCACCAAATCGTATATTTAATTCAGTAAACGGTATGAAAAGTTGGCGTACCAAAATTTCGGTTATAAAATTAATGATTTGAAAGTTAATTGCAAATTAAATGAGAAGAAATCTTACATCTAAGTGACTTTTCTTTCATCTTCTTCCATAAACTGTAAACCCTAATTATCGATCTATATATCATTTTTTTGTTCTCTTTTGTCTTCTTTGTTAAATCATACACCATGTTCTTCGCACCCGTCTTATTTCGACCCTCTTCGTCGTTACCTTTGAGGAGCAACATCGTTTCTTTCTTCATCTTATTAACGATGCGCTATATTATAACACCACAGCCAAACCTTATGTATAATTCAACTTAATTATTAGTTTCATCATAGTTTACCGCATGGATAATAAGAAAAATCTACCTTTCGCGAAGCACTTGATGATTGTGGTTTGACGGATCTGGAATTTGAAGGACCTCGTTTTACCTGGTCGAACAACCGGGACCACCCATATACGGTCAGATGTCGACTCGACAGAGTATGTGCTAGTGCTGATTGGTTACTAAAGTTCCCTAGAGCTTTGGTACATCATATGGCGTACTCAGGGTCTGATCACGTCCCGCTTCAACTCGTCCTTGACCCCGCTCAGGCAGATTCTGAACGAAGAAAGAAACGACCATTTCGGTTTGAGGCTATATGGCTACGTCGAGACGATTGTGAGGAGATTGTTCAACAAAACTGGCAAAACCAAGGGATCTCGGACCCAATTGAAGATGTTGTGCAGAAGAAAAAAGGTCTTCGTCTCGCTCTTATTCATTGGAACAAGGCCACGGTCCAGGCTCCGCGGAAACGGATCAATCAACTCAACCGGCGGATCCATTATCTTCGGGGAATCACACAATCGGAAATAACAAAGGAGCAGATTCGGGTTTTGAAATTGGAACTGGAAAGAGCATATGAGGATAATAATCTGTATTGGAGGCAGCGCAGCAAGATTCAATGGATCCAAGAAGGGGATCGGAATACTAAATTCTTCCATGCTAAGGCTACATCGCGTCACAGAATTAATAGAATGGAACGACTTAAAGGAGCGGACGGGGAATGGAAGGAATCCCATCATGAGATTGAGCAGATTATATCTGATTATTTTAATCAGCTCTTCACTTCTACCGAGCCAAACGAGGATGAGATAGAAGAGGTATTGACGAACGTGGAGAACAAGATATCTAGTGCGGCCGGTCACTTGCTTTCTATGCCTTTCACCGCGGAGGAGGTAACTCGAGCCATTTCTCAAATGGCTCCTCTCAAATCCCCAGGCCCCGATGGCCTCCCCGTTATCTTTTTTACTAAATTTTGGCATATTCTGGGGTCTGATGTCCTTTCATGTGTTCTTGAATTTCTTAACCATCATAAACTCCCCTCGGATTTGAACTCTACATATATTGTCCTAATCCCAAAGGTAAAAAGTCCGGAAAGAATCACAGACTATAGACCAATTAGCCTGTGTAACGTTATATACAAATTTGGAGCCAAAGTCATTGCAAATCGTTTTAAACTTATTCTCAACGATCTAATATCTCCTACCCAATCTGCTTTTGTCCCGAAACGCCTAATCTCCGACAATATCCTGGTAGCCTATGAAATTAATCATTTTATCAAGCTTAACTCTAATAAAAATAATAATTATATGGCTCTTAAATTGGACATAAGTAAGGCTTATGATCGTATCGAATGGGGTTTTCTTAAAAAGATTTTGCTTCGTTTTGGATTACCGCCTCAGTTTGTGGAACTTATCATGCTTTGTGTTTCTTCGGTCTCATTTTCGTTTTTATTTAATGGCTCACAGTTTGGCTCGGTTCGCCCAACCCGAGGATTACGACAAGGGGATCCTCTCTCCCCCTACCTCTTCATTTGTTGTGCAGAGGCATTGACTGCAATGATTACAAGAGCAACGGAAAGGGGAGACTTTCATGGGGTTCAGGTTGCTCCTAGTGCTCCTACGATTTCCAGTTTATGTTTTGCAGACGACACGTTCATATTTGGCAAAGCAACTGAGGAGTGTGCTACAACTCTCAGAACGATCCTCACAAAATATGCACGAGTATCGGGGCAGGAAATAAATATCGACAAATCAACAATGTGTTTTTGTCCGGCGACACCTTTAGATCGACGAGAAGCTATTCAACAAATCCTTCAATTTCGGGTAGTCGACGGCCATGATAGATATCTGGGGATGCCTGCATTAATTGGTCGGACTAAAAAAGAGATCTTCTCATATCTGCGCGATCGGGTCTGGACTCGTGTAAAGGGTTGGGGTGAAAAGCAGTTATCACAAGCCGGCAAGGAAGTGCTAATTAAATCAGTTCTACAAGCTATTCCAGCTTATATCATGAGCTGTTTCTTTCTCCCCAACGGACTTATTTCGGAAATCGAGCGAGTCATTCGACGCTTTTGGTGGGGTAAGGGAGACAGTAAAGGCATGGCATGGGTTTCGTGGAAGGATTTATGCAAATCGAAAGAACAAGGTGGTCTCGGGTTTAGGGATTTACGAGCTTTTAACACGGCAATGATCATGAAACAAGCGTGGCGTATTTTAGTCTTCCCGGACCTGCTTATGTCACGGATTATGGCTGCCAGGTACTTCCCTCACGGAAATCTTCTAATGGCTGGAGCTGGCTACCGACCGTCAACGACGTGGAGGTGTATCTGGAAAACCATTCCTTATCTCCAAGCTGGGCTACGACGCCGGATAGGAAACGGGGCAAACACATCTATATGGGCTGACCCATGGCTCAGAGATGGCGGAAATTTCAAAATTATTACCGTTAGACCGATATCCTCAGCTTTCCCAGACCGAGTTTCGGACTTGTTGGAATCAGACTCTAATTCGTGGAATTTACAACTTGTGCATAACATATTTTGGGAAGTGGACGTGGATAGGATCTTGGGGGTTCCATTAGGCGGACCTCACACAAATGATTCTTGGGTGTGGCACCACTCGCCGAAAGGTAACTTCACGGTGAGATCTGCCTATCACATGATTCTTAATAATCATAATTTATCTAGTCCTATGGGTATCGGAAATAATGGTTCAATTAGTGGAACAAATAATCGTGAATGGAAATGCATTTGGCGGTTGCCTATACCACCTAAAATTCAGATTTTTTTGTGGCGATTTTGTGGAAATAATCTACCAACCAATGAGGAGCTGCATCGTCGCCGGATTATTACCTCACCTGCTTGTCGTCGTTGTGGAGCTAGTAACGAATCAACGTTACATGTTATCGCTACATGTAAAGGAATGAACAAGGTTTGGGAAAACTCACCTTTTGGCATCAACCCAAGTGCGGCATTTTCATCCCCGTGGCAATGGTGGCTCCATATGAAACACTCGCTAGATGAGAACATTTTTTTATGGGCCATGGTGATCGCATGGAAGGCGTGGGAGAGCCGTAACAGAGAGATTCACAATGAGGAGGTGATAGGTGCCGACGAACTGCCTAGTTGGTGTAGCCATTATCTGGTAAACTTCAAATCCAATCAAATCAGGCCTAATCCTAGTCTTCAACTAATTCACCCGACGGAGTGGAAGCCACCGGAGATGGGGGTGTTGAAGATCAACTTTGATGTCGCTATACGACGTGGAGAACCAAAGTTGGCGGTTGCAGCGGTGGCACGGAACCATGAAAGAATATGCGTTGGATGGAAAGTGGTACTAATTGATGGAAATCTTAATCCCGTTGAAGGTGAAGCTATGGCTGCTCTACATGCCATCATGCTAGCATCTATGAACGGATGGAACGAAGTTATTTTCGAGGGTGATTCTTTGCAGGTGATTCAGGCACTTCGAGCGGGTGGAGGTGACATGTTACCATTCGGCGCAATCATCGATGAATGCATTTATTTAGCAAATGTTTTCACGAGTTTTTCTTTCTCGTTTGTTAAGCGTTCGGGCAATTCTTTAGCTCACGCTCTTGCTCATCTTCAATGTATTGAGACACTTGAAGGATTTACGCTTCCGTATGATTTGGCCAATATTGCCTAATAAAATTTTCTCTTCTTTCAAAAAAAAAAAAAAGAAACTACGGCATCACATCGAACAACCAGCACAAAATTCATATAAACAAAACGACATCCGACAAAGACAATAAAATTAAAGCCCCTGGCAAATAAAATCGCATTTTTTTTAATCAATCACAACCATCATAGATTCTACTGCAAGTTTTACTTAAATTAATTTCCATCACATCATCAAATGCTGAAAACCCCATTGAGGATTTTTTATTTATTTTTTTATTTTTTTGAAACTTTAGAAGTATCCTGCAACATAGGGATTAATTTGGATTTAGGTTTAATTTGGGGAATAACATTTGTGAGATTTTTAATTTTATTTGATGTTTAAGTTTGTTCATTAATTATTATAATTATAATAATCTTAATGGTTATATTAATCAATCGTTCTATTAAGTATTAGGTCGTAAAAAAAAATCAACGGAATTTAATAAATTTGTACGCTTAGGTATGGTGTTTTTCAATGTGTTTTAATTTTAATGTTTGAATTTCTGTTCGTTTGCTTATTTTCTGACTTCAAAATTTCCATTAAATGTTCTATTTTTGTATATTCTGAATTATTTAAATTTCAAAATCTTCCACGAATCCTATTTTACCATGTAACTATCATGGGTTTAATTGTTAAATTTTTTATATAGTAGGGGGTGAATTGTAATAAAATATAGCATTCGGAACCACATATATAATTATGAAGAACAAAAACTGGTATTAAAAATTTAACAATAATCACCTTAATTATGAAGACGAAAATAATTCTCTATTAAAAAAATAATCAAAAGTTCAAAACATACTAAAGCTACTCATCGAAAACAAAACCAAAGCTAAATATAAATTACAACCGATATGGGAATCTATGAAACCTTTTGGCAACGAACGTGGCACCTGATTCAAGAACATAATCGTATCGGCCAGGATCAGAAACGATCGAAAAATCACTTCGACAACATTGGCACCAAAACTCAAATCTGTAAATCTCAACTTCGAAAGTTGAGTCGATGCCGATTGCTCTTTTGAAACAATAAAGCTTTTCACCTTTGTCCGTGTGCCTATCGCATTTATTGCACTTGAGCCCGAACGGCATAGTCATCCTCACCCTCTTGGCCGATTTCTTCGTCGAATACTTCTGCATGGTATCGATATGCTTGGTATCCATCTTCGAACACGTCCTTTCTACTAAAACCCTAGAAAATATTTGAGGACGAGTATATAAATTACTCTAGCTTGCTAATTGTGGACAATGGATGATTATTTGTGTGTTGATATCATGTATATATAATATGAGGTTTTGAGTTGGTGTAGAACTAGGACAAACATTATATTATAGAATATAATTAGGAAGTGATTTTATTTTTATTTATTTTTTTTTATGATAAAAGACCACTAATGAGATTGGAATAGTGGATAAAAAGGTGTTTAGTATTCCTAAAAAAGCTATAATTCGGTGGAGATCAGATAAAAAATTCTTTAATTTTAGCAAATTCAATAATTTTCATATTAAACTTTTATAATTCTTAGGGCAAATTACGGTCACCCCTGAGGTATGGTCAAATTACGAAAAGACCCCTTTTATTTAGGTAATTATGGCCACCTCTCCTTTAAATATTTAAACGGTATGAAATGTCGGCGTACCAAAATTTTGGTTATAAAATTAATGATTTGAAAGTTAATTACAAATTAAATGAGACGAAATCTTACATCTAAATGACTTTTCTTTCATCTTCTTCCATAAAGTAAACACTAATCATCGATCTATATATCATGTTTTTTCCTTTTTCTTCTTCTTTTACTTCTTCTTTGTTAAATCATACACCATGTTCTTCGCATCCGTATTATTTCGACCCTCTTCGTCGTTACCTTCGAGAAGCAACATCGTTTCTTTCTTCATCTCATTCATGATGAACTATATAACACCACAGCCAAAACTTATGTATAATTCAACTTAATTATTAGTTTCGTCATAGTTTACCGCATGCATAATTAGAAAAATCTACCAATACGAAGAAACAATGGCAACACGTCGATTTCATCATGATTTTGGATCAAACGCTTTACACATTCAATTGGGGGCCGCGAAACTCTAGCAAACAAACAGTGGCCGAAGTATTTGCGGAAATCGACGAGAGATCCGCCATTGAGGAAATGTTTGGTTTGACGAGATTGAGGCTGGGCTGCCTTTCCGCCATTTCCATTTCATCCTTTACGGTTTTAAGTTCTTAGCACGAATCACATAATACAGCCGCAAACCCATTTCCAAATTTTCGCAATTGCTACAATGCTTGTCAAGATAGGGATTTTGGATTTAAATTTTGGGGAAGAACATTTGTGAGATTTTTAATTTTATTTATATGTTTGTTCATTAATTATTATAATTATATTCATCTTAATGGTTATATTAATCTTAATCGTTCTATTAAGTATTAGGTCGTGCAGAAAAATTCAATGGAATTTAATAATTATGTATGCATGGTGTTTTTCAATGAGTTTTAATTTTAATGTTTTGAATTCTGTAAGTTTGCTTATTTTCTGAATTCCAAATTTCCATTAATTTGTTCTTGATGTTCTGTTTTTTGTATATCCTGAATCGTTTAGATTTCAAGATCCTCCAAGAATCCAATTTTACCATGTAACTGTCATGGGTTTAATTGTTAGATTTTTTTATTTATTAGGGGTTGAATTGTAATAAAAATCCTGATTTTTATTACAATTGACAAGGCATTCGACACCACATATAATTATGAAGAAAAAAAAACGGCTATTAAAAATTTAACAATAGTCACGAAAATAATTTTCTATTAAAAAGAATAATCGAAAGTTCAAAACATGCTAAAGCTACTCATCTAAGGTTAAAACAAAATCAAAAGCTAAATATAAATTACAAACGACACGGGAATCTATGAAATCTTTTGGCAACGAACGTGGCACCTGATTCAAGAACGTAATCGTATCGGCCGGGATTCGAAACGATCGACAAATCACTTCGACAACATTGGCACCAAAACTCAAATCTGTAAATCTCAACTTCGAAAGTTGAGTCGATCCCGATTGCTCTTCTGAAACAATAAATCTTTTCACCTTTGTCCGTATGTCTATCGCATTTATTGCACTTGAGCCAGAACGGCATCGTCATCCTGACCCTCTTCGCCGACTTCTTCATCGTATCCATAGTTCGAACACGTTCTCTCTACTAAAACCCAACGAATATATAAATTATACTAGCTTGATAATCGTTGACAATGAATGATTATTCATGTATATATAATATGATGTTTTGAGTTGGTGTAGAACATTATATTGTAGAATACAATTAGCAAGTGATTTTATTTTTATTTTATTTTATTTTATTTTATTATGATAAAAAGACACCTAATGAATGAGATTGGAGTAGTTGATTAAAGGGTGTTTAATTTTCCTAAAAAAGCTATATAATCAAATTTAATAATTTTGAAATTAAAGTTTTATTATAACTAGTATTGCACCCGTGCGATGCACGGGGTCAATTTAAAAAGAATAAAAGTTTTAGATAAAATAATAAATTGCACCTTTGAATATTTGATATATAATATGATATAATGGGTGGGAAAATAATATTCATTCTATTTGGTTCGAATACTTAATTAAAATATAAAATATGAAATTTGTGATATAAAAAATAAGATACACCATATGATACAAATACACCTGACACTGCAAAAATAATTATGCATATAAATAATTAAAAAACCATAATTATACATATAAATAATTAAAAAAACACATGTGTTTAACAGTGCGTACATTATATCAATCCGCTATGCTTAGGGCATCTCCAAGGTGAAGAGCTAAAAATGGAGATGCTATATCTATAATAGCTAGTGAATAGTGTTATGTTATACCACCTCCCTTTTTACTATCCTACTCCAATCATATCATTTAAAATTTAGCATTTTATTATATTTTATTAATTTTCAATTATTTTATGAATTGATATTTGTAAGTAGTGTTTGTTATATATAGTATTTATAATTTGATTTGATTTTATATCTTTGTAATTATTTTATGAATTGATTATTTAAAATAAATAGTAATTAATTTATTAATAATAATATATTTTATAAATTTAATAAATGAATCAAACATTGAAAAATCATAAAAAGATAATTAAACCTAATATACCAAAATTAGATTTATGGAACATGTCTTTTATAAACAAAAAATTGAATAAAATTACCTAAATAAATAAATTAAAACTTAAGTGGAAAGAAGTCTCTGGAACCAAAAGGAAAAAAAAATCAAATACACAAAGTCAGACGTGTGCTTTGTGAATGGGGATAGTACTTTTTATTTATTATTTTAATATTTCTTCATTTAGCTTTCCTGTACAGTAAATGGTATATATAGCTCTTGGGTGATTAGTTTTACCTTGACAGCAAAATTATAACATCTCCGTTGGAGATGATTTTTTAGTTCACAAATGCTAAATTTTTGATTTTTTAGCATATAGCAGCTCCAAAACCCAATGGTTGGAGATGCTCTTAGACTTACTGGATTCTTATATATTGAATTGAAAAAATGTGAATGTTAAAAATATGTAAAATTAGGGAATATTTGAATTGATTTATCCGTCATTATAGGCATTAATTCCTACATTATAATGTTAAAACATACAAATTCCACAAAATCATGTAGATATAGTAATAACTAATATGTAAAATTGCAAATTTATAAAGATCAAGCTTAAGTGATGCCAATCGATTAAAAATGAATGCAATAAAAGGGGATTTCTATTATACTACAACCGCAAGCCCATAATTTTTTATTAAAATAAATATCAAGGAAATATAATTGAAGAAACATAATCACAATAAAAAACCTGTTTACATAAACAGTAAATAGATTAAAAGGACATTAATCCTTCACATCTATTACACTTTGTGTAGATATCTAAATCTTGCTTCAGCCAAACACGGATAATTTATTTCGCCAATCATCTACATTCCTCTTACTTTTTATTAAAGATAATCTATCACCACAAATCAAATGTTCAGACAAACTATCCATTAAAAGTAATTGCTTTCGCAAGAATTCATGAAAGAAAAAGATACATGAAAAGAACCTCGTGGTAATAACATGTGCTGTAATTATATTAACAGCAAAGGGTTCTATTTGTGGCCCGCCGAAAATCGATGAACCATCCACTTGGGCCATAATATCGTTCTTTATAACAACAGCAACACCAAACTACAACCACCAAGAGACAATTTTATATAGTATAGAAATTAAGAATATCAAATCAATTAATATCTACTTAAGAATTAAATGGATGGATGGAGGTGGAAAAACCTCGTCTACTAATTTTTGAAGGCTCCTCGAGAACTTTGCAAGGAGTATTTGTTTGACTGACAATTCACCTCTTCATGATAAATGTGTTCTATAAAGAGCAGTGGCACTATATCTCTACTGTTATGATGGCAAACCTGTATATATGTATATAAGAAAAATATAAGAAATGAAAAATATATAATAGTAAAAAAATTAAACTTACGGTAGGTTTAAATGTTTGTTGGTGTGCAACAATTCAAACATACAACGACCTAAAAATAAGAAACTCACGGCCCTTTTAGTAGTAAAAAACAAAAGACAAAATGTGAACTCACAAAATTCTAAATTTTGCTTACTACCTAGTGACCATATCCCTGCTTAATATACATATGAGAAGATCTGGGCAACCTAGTTTATTAAACAGGGAACATATAATTGGGGTGTTTCGATAACCTAGTTTGTGGCCATTGTATAATTCATAACAAAGAAGCAAGACCTCCCTCATGAAGAAGTGTTGCCAATACAAAATCCCCGGTAAATTCAATACAGTAAATAAAATATATCATTGTTAACCTTGATTATCAATTTAACTAAATAAAATTAAAGATGCTGAAAGGGTCAATAGGATTGTATGATATCAAATGCAAAAACCTGTAAGTAAAATGACAAACATTTTAACATTAATTTATAATCTTACTCACCTATCTAGTAGTCTGTGTCGCTTGAATTTGCATTTCAACATTAATGGACATTGTTTTTCCTTCATCACCACTTTAATATAACGGAACGTTGAAATACAATTACAATTGATAGTAATTTCTAAAAAAAGATAAAGAAACAATGTAGACACTATTAAATAGATGGCTAATGAAGATATATGAAATAACTATACAAAAATCTCAAAATTAGATATAATATATCACCAACCGAGCACAAATCAATCAAAATAGAGAATATACAAAAAAGCAACATTTCAACTGTCACATAACAGTGTTGATAGAAACCAATTCCGACGCAAGAGTACGTTTTGTCAAAAAAGACATCCATTCAGATTTCATATATTTTTCATAAGCCATTGTAATATCTTATAAAACAACTTTTGATTAGTTAACTTCGAAATTGAGGGGTATTTACTTTACTCGGGGTGTTGAAATTTGGGGAATGATTAAGCATAGAATGCACAATACTATATAACATATTCGTCATCTTTATCGAAATTTTAGAAACTAAGGCTATGTTTGGATGCATTTTTGTTTTGTTTTCATTGTTTCCCCAAAACAAAATGGGATTTATTACACTTTTCAAATCATTTTCTCAAAACAATTTCAAAAGTTTCTCTCTCCTTCAGACATGATGTGACTGCTACAATAAAATGATTTGACTGCTACAATAAAAAATGTCTTTACTAAAAAACAAATAAACATCACTTCATCTTTCAATTTTTTTCTTCAAAAATACTTTTTTCTAACACCTTTAAACATGATTTGACTGCTACAGTGTATTTTGTCTCCTTCCAAAAATACAAACAAACATTACTTTCATTCTCAAATTATTCCCCCAAAACATATTTCCTCAAAATGAAATCAAAATAAGATCCAAAACGCTTCCAAACATTGCTTAATAAAGCAAAGTCCTTATCAGACATGCATATGTGCAAAATTGATCTTTTTAAAAACTTCAAAATTTTGTCGTTGGAGGTTTCTCTGTAAAATCACCAAAGAAATTAAAAATAATAATACCCATAACATTGGGCATTAAATATTGTAAAACAAATTATATTGAAATAGTGGGTGTCGTACAAAAAAATTACAATCTGAAAGAACGAAAATCTCAAATTAAACAGAATAAGAAGCCCATCGCAATAATAGTGGGAAATTATGAACAAATCTAAAACAAAATGAGAAATTTCTGTAAATCCAATAGAGCGACTACGTCTTGGTCTTGATCCTGACAACCAAAATTCACAATTTTCCGAAATAAACAACAAATCATATTAGAATTTACTCGATGAAAATTGAAGCAAACATAGAGGGTTCATAAATCTGACATAAATCGGCATCTTCAGCGTGGCGGTGGCGTTCGCCTTGGAGTGGAGAAGAACTGTGCAGAGGGTGGAGATGAATAAGAAAAACTTTGAAGGCGGTAAGAGAAAAGAGACGAGAGAGAGAGGAGACGGTTTTGTGGAAGTTGGGGGAGATTCCTTATGCAGCAGTTAATTTTAATTTACGGGATAGGAATTTTTATTTTTTTTCTAAAAATAGTCCTGGAACTTCCAATTAATTACATAAACTGCCCCTAGGGTTTGCAAGCCTAAATGATGCCACGTGTCAAAATATTAGGCAAGGTATTGTCTTTTTATATATATATATAGATTTCTTACAAAGAAAAACAAAATTCCAAAATAAGTAGGGACAAAAGAGGAATTTACTATATTCTTGTCCGATACGGCCGCCAAATATAACTAGAAGCAAACTACCTAGAAATTCTTTGTTTATGATATTCTTCTCATCCCAGAAACCCTAAAATTCCAAAATCCATCTCTCATCAAACTCTTTTATAATTCACCGGCTGATTCGCCGTCGCCGGCGATATTCTTCTTTTGTTCTCAATTCAATAATCCGGCTACTAACATGAGTACCGATGCCCAGAATTCCGATCGTGCGAATCTGGTTTCCCGGAAAAGGAAAACCCTAGATTGCGATTCAACGATGGCGAAAATCGCGAGCGCGTCGGTCGGCCACGACGACGGATCCGATGCAACCGACAAGTCGTTTTCCGTACCTGGATTTCTGAGGGAATTTCTGATGGAGGAGTTCGGCGGCGACGGCGGCGGAAGCCGACACCGCAAGCTGATGGTCATCGCGACCCACACGATTATGCTAGAGTGCGGATTTCTAGGGTTTGACGAGAAATCCAACGCGGTGGTCAACGGATTTCGGCCGCCGCGCGACTGGCCTCCCTCCGGCGATCCCTTCGCCATGTCATTGTTCTACACTCTGCCGGAGAGTAACAACCGCCCCCGTGACGGCAAATCGGTGAAGAATGTCGTACTGGAATTTGAGAGTTCCGGTGAGTTTATCACCGTTTCTGGTCGATTGGATATCAAACCGGGGATGAAAGATACCGATATGGTAGAATCGGAGAAGAAAGATACTGATTTGGTAGAATCGAAAACGGAATCGGAGAAGAAAGATACCGATATGGTAGAATCGGAAACGGAATCGGGGAAGAAAGATACCAATATGGTAGAATCCGAAAAGGAATGGGAGATGGTAGAATCGGAAAAGGAATCGGAGAAGAAAGATACCGATTTGGTAAAATCGGAAAAGGAATGGGAGAAGAAAGATACCAATATGGGCGAATCCGATAAGGAATGGGAGATGGTAGAATCGGAAAAGGAATCGGAGAAGAAAGATATCGATTTGGTAGAATCGGGAAAGGAATCGGAGAAAAAAGATACCGATATGGTAGAATCGGGAAAGGAATCGGAGAAGAAAGATACATATTCGGTACGAATGAAAGAGGATCAATTGATTCCGTTCGCAAACATCGTAATCGAAAATAAGATCGGTGGAATAGATAAACGCACATCTCCCGGGAAAGAGGTGTTCACATTTTGGAGGACAATAAAAGACGATTTAGCAGTGCCTCTGTCGATGGATTTACGGTACGGTTCGTCTAACTACTTCATGCGGTTATCAACGAAACTCAAGTTGAAGATTCTCGAATTGCTGTCGGTGGCCGATTTAGCCAACGTGGGGTCCGTTTGCCACGAGCTAAAGTGCTTGGCCTCGAGCGATAAGTTGTGGAAATCGAAGTACGAGGACGAGTTTGACGATAACAGGAAAGATGCGCGAGTTAGTTGGAAAATGGCGTATAGAATGGCCCGTTACGGACTGAGCAATGCTGAGTTGGCGTTTGGAGTTGTGGCTCCGTATGAGCTGCAGCCCTATCCTTATCCGTTTGTCGTTCCGTCGGATACTAATGCGGAACGGGATATGATCCTCCGTGCGCAGACGTACGATCGTCGGAGGCGCCGTTAGTGGTAGGGTTTTCAGTGTTTTAGTTCTCAAGACTAGTGCAAGATGGCTTTTTTTTTTCTTTTTATGTCTTTTGATTAAAGGTTCTACATTTCTTTGCCAAAGTCTTGTTAGTTTCAGACAAAAATTCTTGATTAATTCCTTATTTTTTACCTTGCTTTTTATATTTATATTATAAATACTATAATATAATAATAAGTGCAAATTACACACAACCTATCAGATATGGATAAATTAAAAAAAAAAGAAAATATTCTTGTTTGGTTAATTACAACCACCCCTCCTTTTAAAGATTTTTACATAAAATTTATGTAATTCGGTTATTTACCGAACTAAACTGTATATTTAGTTCAGTAAACGGTGTGAAATGTTGGGTAACGAAATTTCGATTCGGTTTCACCAATTTAACATCGGGTGACTGTAATTACCCGAAATTTCGATTCGATGAGTTTTTCGTAATTTGACCATAACTTAGGGGTGACCGTAATTTTCCCTAAAAATAAATATGTCATGATGTTGCAATTATTTTTCTGAAAAAAAAGAAAAGAAAAAAAAAACTGAAATGATTTGTGCAGGCCAAAATTAAACATTCAGGCACATTTTTTACCATTTTTCAAAAAACAAAAAGTAAAAAAACTCAAAACTCTCTCAACCTTTCGATTTTCTTTCGCAAAGCCCGTGCAAATCGTCAACAGATCGGAGGTAATTTTTACGTTTTTACGATCCTCTTGTTATGTAGATTACGAATCCGGAAAAAAAAAACGAAAAAAATCACACGTTGGCCTGCTCGTGTGAATTTACACGAGCGCATCCACTGTGCTCGTGTAAATCCACACGAGCAGGCATTTTTATTATTTTTTTTTATTTTTTTTAATTGCTCGTGTAAAAACACACGAGTGGTTGCAAAGTGCTCGTGTGAAATCACACGAGCAGTTTGCAACCGCTCGTGTGTTTTTACACGAGCAGATTATTATTAGTTTTTTTTTTTTTTTTTTTTGATTTATAAGATGCTCGTGCAAAAACATGCGAGCATTTCAACAGTGCTCGTGTGAAATCAGATGAGCACTGTTGAAATGCTCGTGTGTTTTTGCACGAGCACAAAAATTTAATTTTTTTTTTTTTTTTTATTTTTAATTGGGTAGGAATAGTACAAAAGGTAAATAGTTATGGTAAAAAGGTAAAAAATCATGGTAAAAAAGTGCCTGAATGTTTAATTTGGCCTGCGTATATCACCACCCAAAAAAAAATCTTCAAAAATAGTCCATTCTAGAATCCTCATCCGATACAGGCGCGCATTCAAACTATCAACTCATTCAAACTGGACTCCGTTTGTTAAAACAAACCCTAATTTTCAAGTCCGAAATTCGCGGGATCTTTGCCCACAAATTCCCCAAATCGCCGCCGTAATAGATCGGAAAAGACGATGAATTCCATCTCCCAAAATACCCTCCCCGAATCCCACAATTCCGATTCCGAAGATGAAAAGGAATTCAACTACGATACCGACAAAGACGAAAGCTACTGCGGCAGCTACGAGTCCGAGGAGGAGGACGACGCCGCCGCCGCCGCTGCCGCTGCCGCCGACGCGCCGTTTTCTTTCGCCAAATTCGTGAAGCAAATGTTCGTCGAACAGTGGTGGAGTATACCCAGCGCCTCACACCGCCAAAAATTGATTGTTATTATGGTCCACGCCGTAATGCTGGACTCCGGTTTCGCGGCCTTCGACAAGCGGTCGAAATCGACAGTCGGTTGCTTCCATCTCCGCGACGAGCTGACCAAATTCGATTTACCAAAAATATCCCCACACCTGCTCAGGCTGTTCTACACTCTGCCTCGTGACGAAGACGAAGAAGAAGATAATTGCAACGACTGCGATTTCAAGATAATTAGAAAAGCCGTCTTGGAAATTCATTTCGTAGATGATTACATGACTGTTTGCGCGAATTTGGAGGATACTGTATGGTGTCATAGGCGCACTTACCGATTGAAAGTCTACGAGTACGAAGTGATTCCGTTTCTGAATGTTATATGGGACAAATGCTGGCATTCTTGGTGGAACGACGAAACGTGCGGCGAGGAAGGTTTGATTGTGGATACGTCACCGAGGAAAGTGATTGATAAGTTTCTGAGGAATGTGAGGGGAATTATCGCGTTGCCTTTGTTGGCGGATTTGCGCCTCGCGGTTTGGTTTGATCGATTGCCGAAAGATATCAAGTTGAAAATACTGGATCTGTTGATGATGCCTTGTGCTGCTGACGTGGGTAAGCGAGCTGTGTTTTTCGAGAAGTGTGGCGACGAGGAGAAAGAAGAGGGTTACTGGAAAGGGCGTTTTTTGGAAACGCGCCCGCTTTCGTTGGGAATTTCTTTTGTGACGGAGGATCGCGGTGGTTGATGTATTTTAGGCAGGTTTTCGGTGTTTTCGTTTAATGTTTTCAATTCTTTGAATTTGCTCTCGATAAGCTTGTCCGGTTATAGGTTGTTCGTTTTTCGATTTTTCATTCTCATTTTATTTGTTCGCTTTTTGGTTTTTATATATAAAATCTGTTTTTCTACCGATCTATAAATTTAAATGGGTCTCCAAAATAAATTCGGAGATCCATTTTACTTACTCCATTGAGCTTGCCCTAATGGGTATTTATGTACACATGCACACACGGTAGATAAACGATCGTATATACGACAGTCATTTGGATAGTTCGAGAAAATATTGTAATATTTCCAATTTATTTAAATAAAATAAAATCTTATGCTATAAAAATCATCCAATTTTATAAATAGAATCAAGACAATATTCTTTCTAAAAAATTCAATTTTGTTTTAGTGATGTAAATGTGATAATATATTTCATTTCTTTTATCAAAGCTAAAAATTGTGATTATGTGTATATTTACGGGAACAATCATCTCATGAATTAACCAGATGTAGAATTAATAATGACAAAATTACTAAAATACTATTTTCACTAAATTACTACTTCTTTTGTTGTGTATAATTAATAATGACAAAAATTGGAAAAAAATAGTAATTAATTTATTATTTAAATTAAATAATAAGAGTCTAATTCCGATACGTACGCCAATCCCAACTGTACTCTACATATCAGAGATCACTCGATTCAACGAAACCCTAAAAAATCGAAATTCCCAACACAGAACAAATTTCTCTCTCTAATCCAACGGCGGAGGGCCGCTTCCACTCCGGTGATCTTGTTCTCTTCTCCACCGGCGGCTAATTAATATGATTTCGGACTCAATTCCAGAGTCAGCCTCACGGAATTACGATGATATCCTTTCCGATGCCCGTTCGAATTTGGTTCCCCTTAAAAGGAAAACCCTAGATTGCTCCGATTCGCGGATCGGGAAAATTTTGGAAGGCGTGAGATTCGGTTACGATGATTGCGCACCGGCGGCGGAATCTGCTGCCGATCCGTTTTCCGCACCTAATTTTCTGAGGAATTTGCTGATGCAGGAGTCCGGCGACTATGACGTCAGCAATCGCCACCACAAGCTGGCCGTCATCGCGACACACGCCGTCATGCTCGAGTGCGGCTTCGTGCCGTTCGACAAGGAATCAAACGCCGTGGTCAGCGGTTTTCGCTCTCCTCTCGTATGGCCCACGCGCCGTCTGTTCTACACTCTCCCGGAGAAAAACACCGCCCACGGCAAATCGATTCAGAACGCCGTCCTCGAATTCCGGATCTCCGGGGAATATTCCGTCACCGTTAACGGCAGACTGGATATGGAAACGGAGAAGACAGGCAATCATTCCGTACAATTCAAACAGGATCAATTGGCAACGTTTATGAACAACGTTTTAGTAACGGACAATAATAACACTAACGGAGAAGAAGTTAACGGCGGTGCTGTGTATAGATTTTGGAAGCGCGTGAAGGACAACCTCGTGCTGCCACTGCTGACGGAGTTACGCCAGGTGTCGTGCTACTGTCAGAAGTTACCAGTAGATCTGAAGGTGGAGATTCTAAAGTGGCTGTCAGCCGTTGATTTAGCTAAGGCCACGTGTTTCTGCTACGAACTGAGTTCTATAGCTTCGAAGGATGACTACTTGTGGAAGATAAAGTTTGTGCAGGAGTTTGGTGATGTGGATAAAGACACGTCGGTGAGTTGGAAAACGGCGTTTAGACGGAAGAATATTAATACTAAAAAAGTTTCATCCAAAAAAATTAAAAAAAAATAATGATAATAATTGATTTATTATTTATTAATTATTAATTATTAATTAATTAATTAGCCATGGTTTTGCAGTGTTTTAGTGAATATATTGTTGTCAGTAATTAATTACTGAATATGTTTTCTTTGACACCTCTATTATCGTTCTCTACATCTTCACATTTATTATCGTGAATTATTTTAGGGAACCTAATATTTTTTCCTCTTACAAGTTTAATAAATTACTATATATTTAAATTAGTTTTCGTTTTGAAGATAAAAATCGGTTGCAGAGTATAAGCATTATAATATTTAACTTGCAAAATAAAATGTACCTTTATATTTAAATGATGAATGGGAAGAAATATTTGGTTTATTCCCATAAATTTTTAGTAAGATTTTGATTAAGGACATTTGTGTTGGATTTTCTCTTTAATGAGCATCTTGAGTTAAAACCTAAATAGGCACATCAATATTATTAATATTACATTATTACTACATACTTATATGATGTCTCTCTAAATACAAAAAAAACATTGATATTACTACATACTTATATGATGTCTCTACATAAAAATTATATGTAATGCACATAGTTTTATAGATAAAACAAAAATAATAATAATGTGGTATAATAAAGAGGATTTTTTTTTTTAATGTGCATTCCCCGTTGTACAATATGATCTGCCACTTTACAAATTCAATGCTACATTAATTTGATATATTTTTGTTATTTTCTGCAAATTACCAAAAAATATTTTGGTATGCATATATAATCAATTTACCATTACCACGTGCACACAAGTAATTGTTTTTCCTTTTTAACTTCAATCATTCAATCAATCATTAATCAATAGTAATTCCCTTCCAAAACACTGGGGGTAAAAAGGGAATTTAATGTGTTCCTCATTCTCGCAACTATAAATCAAACTAGATCATCAACATACTGGAAGCCACGAAACTCGCGGAATAAATTAAACCCTACAAATCCAAATTCAAAATTCTCTCCCAAAACCCCCCTCCTCAATTCGCCGCCGTCTCGCGCTTGAATCCGACGGCGAAGACTGCCTCCAATCGCCGCTGGTGGTGTTGTATTTTCCTCCGTTGAACAACAACCGGAGCCAGATATGAATTCAAATTCCGTTATTGCCCTTCCCGTGGCCCAAAATTCCGACCATCTGAATAAGCTTTCCCGGAAAAGGAAAATCCGAGACGGTGATCACGCCGCCGAGTCGTCGGCGGCGAAAAAGGTCGTCGGAAACTCATTTTCCGTACCTAAATTCCTGAGGGAAGTGTTCACGGAAGAGTTAGGTCAGGCCAGTGGCGGCCGCCGCCGCCACTGGCTGCTGGTTCTCGCCGTCCACGCAGTTATGCTGGATTCCGGTTTTCTAGAGTTCGATAAGAAATCGAAAACCGTAATTCGTGGTTTCGGCTTCCACTCTCATGGCGATTCGCCTTCCGATCTGTCTCTGTTCTACACCCCGGTGCCACGTGGCGCATTCGCCGAAAACGTCATCGTCGTTTTGAAATTCCAGCCCTTGGGGAAATTCATGACCGTTTACGGGGCATTGGATAACGGATCATCGAAAAGAAACACGTATTCAGTGCAGCTAAACGAGGATCGATTGGTTCCGTTTCTGAAATTCGTATGGGCTGATTGCGAATTAGACGGAGGGCTTTCAAACACATCTCCGGAAAAGGAGGTGTCGAAATTTTGGATTGACGTGAAGGATAAACTCGTATCGCCTTTGTTGATTGATTCGTACAAAAAATCCGGTTTGGAATACCTACCTTGCTTTACGAGCCTACCGGCGGATCTCAAGTTGAATATATTGGAGTGTTTATCTGGTGTTGATTTAGCTCGAGTGAGCTGTGTGAGCTCCGAATTGAGGAGTTTAGCCTCGACCGACGAGCTGTGGAAATCGAAGTATGTGGAGGCGTTTGGCGATTTGGATGTTTTGATGTTTGAGAATTGGAAAAGCGCGTTTGTTCATATGCGGGACTTTGTTAGTTTTAAGCCGATTACACAGTCGTGTTTGCTGCAGCCTCCTTTCGAATGGGGATATTGTTATAATCATCAACCGCCGCCACTGATGCCGCAACTGTTTAAAGTGCAACTACCTCTATGGATGCAGAATTTTCACAATTATGGTCCATGGATATAGTTTTCTTTTTCTTTTGATTTATGTCTTCCAATTATTATAGGTTCTTTATCTTTTTATTTTGTTTTTCATATCTTCACTTGCATTAGGTTTCTTGATGAAGAATGCTTTTTTTATTTTTTTGATGTGCCTTTGTGGTAGAAGAAAAGCTTGTCTTAAACACATATCTTGAAGGCATCTTGCTAGTAATATCTCTATAAACATATTTCACTATCTACTTTGTTATTGTAGGTTAATTGGCATTATGATGAAACTTATTATTAATTATCTATGTAGCACAGAAACTTCAACTTTCTACGTCCGATATTTGTATTTGTCGGACACCATTGGCCATTTTACAATTTTTGAAAAGTTAGAAACATATTTAAATAGCGAATTTCCAAATATTTTTGTTTTTCCCGTCCGATATTTGTATTTGTCGGACACCTGATGGGCCATTTTGCAATTTTTGAAAAGTTAGAAACATATTTGAATAGTGAATTTCCAAATATTTTTGCTTTTCCCCAGCCGTTTCTGTGTCCGTGACATAGTTGATTATTTGATTATTGATTACTGATTATTTGATCAAGATTATTTGAGGTGTAAACTTTTAGATGGTAAATTATCTTTCTAAAGCTAGCTATTTGAATAAACGATAATAGAAAATAAATTTAATGCAAACATATCTTGACTCTATATATTTTTATTTTTATTTTGATAATTTATATGTTAAATATCTTTGGTGATCAAGAGATAAGTAGAAATAAAAAAACAAACGTTTTTCCAAAGAGGTGGGGCCAAATAGTTGGTTACATGTTATTCTGGGGCAAAAGAGTAATTTACATATTTTTCATCCTATACAAATTCTTGAGACCAAAACAAACCCTAGATTCCTAAGATCAAAACAAACCCTAAAAATGCGGATTCTCCCCCAATTTAAGCAGATTGTTTCCTCTCACTACTTCCACTCTGATCTTATTCATTTCTCCATTCTACCAATCATAAACCAATATGAATTCGGATTCCGGACATGAAATGGAAGTCGACGGCGATACCGACGGAAGTTATCATGAATCCGCGAAGAAGGCCGCCGTCGAAACGGCATCGTTTTCGCTACCCGAATTCGTGAAGCAGTTGTTCGTCGAGCAGTGGGGAAACGACGCCGCATACTATCACAAGCTGATCGTGATTGTAGTCCACGCGATCATGCTGGACTTCGGTTTCGCGTCTTTCGACACGAGATCAAATTCGATAGTCGGAGCATTTCATCTGCGCCGCGAGTTGAATTCCGATCTGTTCAAGATCTCTCTTTTCTACACTCTGCCGCAAAATGATTGCGGCAAATGCATTAGGTATATTGTGTTGAAATTTCAAATTTTAGGCGATCTCATGAATATTTACGGGACGCTATCGGAGAATGTATCGGGTGAGAGACGAAGGATTATCACTCATTCGGTGCAAGCGGACGAGTACGAATTGATTCCTTTTCTTAATGTGATATGGTCGAATTGTTGGGTAAACAATGGAGGGCTTCTTATCGAAACACCATCGAGACGAGCGATGCTTGAATTTATGAGGAATGTGAGGGATAATCTTGCGTTGCCGTTGTTGATCGATTTACGCGAAGCGAGTTCTTTAATACCCCCGCCTTGCTTTATGAAATTACCGAACGATATTAAGTTGAAAATCTTGGAGTTGTTGCCTAGTGTTGGTTTGGCTAAAGTGAGCTGCGCGAGCTCGGAATTGCGGGATTTAGGGTTGATGGATTACTTGTGGAAATTGAAGTTTTTCGAGGAGTTTGGCGACGAGGAGAACGAAGACGGGCAAAAGGGTTGTTGGAGAAGGGCGTTTTTGGAAAGGTGGAAAAGTAAGCCTCCGTCGGGAGTTTCTATCACCAAACCGAAAATGCGTGATGATAAAGTAAGGCATCGACGGGTGCCGCGAATGATTGCGGTAAATTTGTTTAAGGCGTCGTTTGTATCGAGGAATTTGAAATGAATGGATTTGAAACAACTGAAAATGATACCAATGGATTTGGAGTTCCTTGTCAAATGAATCCCGTAATGCATGTTTTCAGTGTTGTAGTTCAATGTTCTTGAACTGTGTATTTGCTTCCAATAAAGCCTTGAGTTATTATTAGGTTGTTCATGTTTTATAAAAGTTTATTTTTTTATTTGTTATTATTATTTGGGCTCATTACGGCCACCCCTGAGTTATGGTCAAATTACGAAGACCCTGAATTATAGTCAAATTACGAAAACCCCCATCCTGGTTGGGTAATTACAGTTACCTCCCTCAACTATGTATTATCCAACGAAAAGACCTCTCCAGACGTAAATTTAGGGATGTTAAATCGGTAAAACCGAACCGAACTTTCGGTACGCCAACATTTCATACTGTTTACCGAACTGAATATACATTTGTGTTCGGTAAATAACCGAATTACATAAATTTCATGTAAAAATATTTAAAAGGATGATTTTTATCTTGATGATGGTGATGATTTTGATGTTATTCTTAATATCGAACGCTGCGGTTACCGGATTCGGTTTCGGTTCCGGTTCCGGTTTGCCGCTGTCCGGCAATTGGCATTGGGGACTCTTCACTATGTCCCTGTTCTACACTCTGCCACAAACTAGTGGAGAATCTATCGACAACGTCGTCGTTTTGAAATTCCAGAGTTTATGGAAGTTAACGATGAGTGTGTACGGGAGATTGGCGAATAACCGACGACGCAGCACACGCACCCATTTGGTGCAGCTGAACGAGCGTAAATTGTCTTCGTCTCTGAAATCTGTATTGTTCGATTGCGATGGCGGAGTCGTGGGAAGAGACGTAATTGAATTTTCGATTGACGTGAAGGATAATCTTGCAATGCGTTTGTTGACGGATATACGCGAAGAGTCGGGTTTGGAGCCGCCTACTTGCTTTACGATACTACCAAAGGATCTCAAGTTGAAGATTCTGGAGTCGTTTTCGATCACCGAGTTGGCTAATGTGAGCCGTGTGAACTCCGAAATGAGGGGTTCAGCCTCGCGTGACGAGCTATGGTGAAGTTTGTCGATGAGTTTGGCAATGATTGCAAGAAAGAGAGTACTCGAGGGAGTTGGAAAGAGGCGTTTGCTGCCGCCCGAGAGAGTTCGAAGGACGCTGAGCTGGTGCATCGATATCTAGGGGGCCCACCACGGCAAGTTATCGGGGAAGATCATCTACGGAATAGGGACCGCTTCCGACGGGGGCCACCAATGATTGATGAAGATCTTTTACAATATAGGAAACGCGCTAGGGGTCGGGATCGGCTGATTCGACCACCTAACTATCGGTTTTATCTTCGTGATAGGTTTATGTAGGCATGGTTTCACTGTTTTAGTTAATTCCTTTTAGTTTTTTCTTTCATTCTATGATTTTCTTGGCTTTTCTATTGTAAAATTTGGTCATACTTTGCAATAAAGATTAGGGTTATTTTCCTTTATTAATGAAACCTCTCATTCCAACGAGGGTGCAAAGTGCCAAATAATTGGAGGGTGCAATATGCCATTTTTTTCAATTTAAGGGTGCAAAATGGAAATAGCATGTAGTTCAAGGGTGCAAAGTGCTAATTACCCTAATTATTTATGTTAAGTAAAATATTAGAAATAAAAAATAAAAAATTTAGGTACCTCTACTTACATCCCAGTCCTCAAAATTTTCTCAAATCTCATAAGCCCCCCACAGAAGTTGCAAAATCACCCTCCGCCGTGTCAATGCACTGAAGCAACAGCAACCACGGAGAAGCAAAACCTCTTGCCGCCACTGTCATGGCGGCGACCACCGTTACTCTCCGCCTTCATCCTCTCCCCAATCATCCTCGACCACTATCTCGTTCCTCGTTCATCAATTCCCACGTCGGCATCCTACGGCGGCGCCTCCGCACAACCACCCCTCTTCTGCATCTCGAGGTTGAACTCTGTTCCGCAGAAAAAAAAAAACAGTATCAATTTTAAGGTTCCTCTTTTAGGTCAATTTTGATTTCTAATTGATCTGCGATTTGTGCAGAGAGGCCGTAATTCGATTCATGAAGCTCGCGCTTGGGGCGCGAATTCTCGAAGTGGTGTGGTAATGGGCGATTACGGCGATGATATTGATGAAGACGATGATGAAGATGAAGAGGAAGAAGAGGAAGATCGGAGCTTGGATCTTTTAATTAGGTTTGTGGAGAATGTGTTCAGAAAGGTGTCCAGAAAAGCACGCAAGGCTGTTAAATCCGTTTTGCCTGTGCCTATCTCCACTAAATTGGTATTGATGATTTCTGATTTTCAGTTCAATTTGGATAAATGATTGCTGTGATTGAACGAATCTCCATTGTTGGAATTTTAAATAGCTGCAAGTTTTTTAAATGAATTTTGGAAAATGATTGCTATGGTTTTGAATTTTTTTTTTTTGGTAATGAATGAACCCGCAGCCAACCATATAAGTGCATGGGTAAGCCTACACTCTCGTATAATATTTTGCAAATCATACGAGAGACGAGTTTGCAGCTACTGGTGTAAATGTTGTCACAATCTTTTGCTCTTTGATCGGAATTGCGTGCATCTTTGTACAAAGGCGTTTTATGTAATTATCCCGAAAGTAACTTCATTGTTTGCAAAGACGAAAGACTATATTACACCATTTCTACATCTAGGGCTGGTTGCATTTTGGTCTTATTGGCTGTGCACACGGATTTCACACTCACTGTAGTTGAAGATGTTAGTTAATTTAGGTAAAGTAATTGTATTTTGTTACCGAAACAAGTACATTTGATCTGTTCTTACATTTCAACTCTATTTGATAGAACATTATATTATTTGATTCATTTTATTTTCGCGATGCATTTGATGGTAACTCGTTCTAATATTTTATTCTTTAGCAATCTGCCGTGTAGCTGCAAGGCAAGGCAAAGTGTGCCCTTGCCTTATTATGTTCATGAGCCTCTCGATAATAAATTTACTTTTTGTGTAACTGCGCGTTCTGTTACAAATGAAATAAGATTCTCCTGTATTTGAAATTTTCTTGTGTCGTGGCAAGTTGGATAATTTATTGTATTTTTGGATTAAGTGTTCTTTCCTTTTGCATGTAGGTGGGGTTTGCAGTGAATGGGACCATAATTTTGACATTTTTGTGGGTTCTCAGAGCTTTTCTTGAGGTAATGCCTTCTCTTCTCGGGTCTCATCAACGAATGTTAATCTTCTTTGTACATTAGTTCATTGAATTGTTGCTGGTTAACCTTAAGTCGGAAGCATAGATGAATCATTAATCATCTTTTACCTTGATCTTTGCTGGGCTGATTCTAGGTTTGATTATGTGTCTGTGACAAGGCATTTCAGAGTGTCGTAGAACCTTGTTGTCCATAAACTGGTAGAATTTTTACAACGATCAGCGTGTTTATAAAGAGTTGCTCGGCATATATTTACCCTATTTGCAACTTGAACCCTTTAAGTTTTAAAATACCATAATTTGTTCTGAACCAATTATTTTTTACCTGCTGGAGCTTCAATTAATAACGAGTGGTTAAAATACGTCTGTAGCTCAAATTACTATGAAGGGTAATAGTGAAGTAAGACTGGTTTGTGGCCTTGTCTTGCCTCTCTCTCTCTCTCACTACGCAGGCTTTCCGACTACCTTTCCCTAGTTACATATATAAGTAACAAGCACCTTGGATGTATATACTCTCTTTTGCCTCGAGCATATTGTCGTTTTTATTGGTTTAATTTTTCTTAATTGGATTAGAAAAGTTTTTTATTTCGAGTCTGAATTGTTCCAATTCCACGATTCTTGATTCTCCTGCACGGTGTCATTTTCAGGTAATTTGCACCCTCGGGAGTGTGGTGTTTGCGAGTATATTGCTTATCCGTGGTGTATGGACCGGGATTTCCTATTTCCAGGATAGCCGTAGTTACAGGCCAAACGACGAAGATCCCCAATCATGGCCCGGCACCAGACCAGCTATTTAAAATTACCATTTTATCCCTCTTCAACAATAAAAGAGTCGAAAAAAGGTCTCAAATAGGCTCAAGAAGCGACTCCCAACACACACACACACACACTATATCAACCATACAAGTCCATTATTCAGGTACATACAAATTTGTGGAGAAACACAAGCAAATTCTGCTGTACTCTGATTTTTTTTTTTTTTTTTTTTATAAATATTTTGTAAAAGGATCTTTCTTGTAATATGTAAAACTAGCATTTGGTGCAACAAGAATGTTCTAATTGCATGTGGTGGTGACTAATAATTGAGCTAGTTGTGAATGTGTGGACCCTACTTCTCATAATTCATACATAAACAAACAGGAGAAAATATTAGTTGTAAGAAGAAGACTGTTCGTGTAGACATTTCATGTGCTCTTAAGTTATCTCTGAAGCAGTTGTTGTGTCCTTTTTTTCAGGCATTCTTTTATTTGTATTTTCACAATCTTTTGCCAGTTGCCACACAAATTATAATATTACTTAATGAAAATTAAAAAAAATAGAAAAATAGAAAAAGAAATGAGAACAAAGTTTGGATTGTAATTGAATTTTCCTATTAGTTGAGGTGTTAATGTTAATGCATTATCCCCAGATATAGGGATGTAAATGAGCTGAACAGACTCGACAAAATCTCGAACTCGAATTTTTTTAGATCAAGTTGTCTGACGAGTCGAGTCCAAGCCGTCTCGTGATTTTTTAAAATATAATTAATAAAAAATAATATAAGTTCATCAAATTTATTAATTTTTATAATAATAAAATTCTAATAATATTAATAAAAATTAAATACTCGTAGAGCTCGAGTTCGGCTCGTTAACACACCCACCCAAATGTCATTTTCTAGTAAGTAGAAGATGCCAATTGATGCTTGAATTCGAAGGTAGAATCCACCGAAATATAATCTCAATCAGGCGGCAATTATTATTTTCTTTTTCAAATTTAAAGAAAAACGAAAATCTCGCAACCATGGTTAGAAAAATTAAATAGGCCGGTCCCATCCAACTATCAGGATCATATCTCAGCCGTCCGTTTCATTTCAAAAATCTTAACCCTGGTTAACTCCCGCTACTTCCCCTATAAATACCCACCCCTTAAGCTCCCCAACCATTCTCCGTCGACAAAAGGCGTCTTGATAAACGCCGCTGAGAAAATCCTCCCCACCTCCGTCTCTCTCTCTCTCTTATTCGCCGCCGATTTCTGCCTTCTCCGCCGCCGATTTGTGCATTCTTCGCCGCCCTGAGAATTTCGATTCCGATTGAAAATGAGAGAGTGCATCTCCGTTCACATTGGCCAGGCAGGTATCCAGGTTGGGAATTCGTGCTGGGAGCTTTATTGCCTTGAGCACGGCATTCAGGTAAACTCCGTCACAATTGTAGTTGTATTCAATTTCATTCAGCCTATCTACCGGATATGTATATGTTTGCATTTTCCATGTGTATCGATCGATATAAGCGTATAAGTTTTGATGTTTGAGAATTTCGAAGGCAATTGATTAGATCTGTTAATTTGATTGTGGAAATGCATTTCTGGATCGGTGCTTTGAACATATGCATGTTGAATTAGAAGATCATTTCATTGGTGTTTTGATTATGTCGTTGATCGATGAATGTTTGAAGTGATGATGTAAGTATCGATTTAATGCATCTATTTCTTCTGTGATAAGTTGTATCTATTTTGATCGAGGATATTTGTGTTGAATTTATTGATTTTAACTCAGTCGAAGAAAATAGTGTGGAAACATGGATCTGTGTGATCCGATTAATAGGATAGTATATCACTGCTTTATTTTTTTTATGTATGCCTTGTGGTTCATTTAGATTCATGGCTGAAATGTCCTGATCTAATAGTTTTTGTTATTGGAACAAAAATTTCAGGCATAATGAAAAATTGTAGGTTGTGAACCATCTGTTAGTTCGGGTTCGATTGGCTTGTGTTATAACTTTGAAGTGTTGCTTCGACATTCTCAAATCTAGCACTAATATCCTTTTTGACTATACATCACTATATCATGTTTTCTCCGGAATTGAACTTCATAATGGAATTTTGTAATTATTCTAACTGCTGTTAGTCATCTTGGATTTTTTAAGAAGTGTCGTGTTTCAGAAAGTTGATTTTGCTGTTTATTTCGTTGTTTCAATGTTAGCCAAAAAGGAATGATGAACTGACATTTTCTTTTTTTCTTTTTTTTGTTTTTCACTCAAGCCCGATGGCCAAATGCCAAGTGATAAAACAGTTGGAGGAGGTGATGATGCATTCAACACCTTTTTCAGTGAAACCGGTGCTGGAAAACACGTCCCACGTGCAATCTTCGTTGATCTCGAACCAACCGTAATTGATGAAGTCAGGACTGGAACTTACCGACAACTCTTCCACCCCGAGCAGCTCATCAGTGGCAAAGAAGACGCTGCCAACAATTTCGCACGTGGCCACTACACAAGTAAGTCGTAATTTTAATTTTCTATTTTTTTTATTTTGTGTTATACAGACAATTCACTTTTTTAAAATTGTGCACTTGCAGTTGGGAAAGAGATAGTTGACCTATGTCTAGACCGAATCAGAAAGCTCGCAGACAATTGCACAGGGCTCCAAGGGTTCCTTGTCTTCAACGCAGTAGGTGGAGGCACAGGTTCCGGCTTAGGTTCCCTCCTTCTCGAGCGTTTGTCCGTTGACTATGGCAAAAAGTCAAAGCTCGGCTTCACAGTCTACCCTTCCCCACAGGTCTCCACATCTGTAGTGGAGCCTTACAACAGTGTTCTCTCCACCCACTCCCTCCTTGAACACACAGATGTCGCCATACTCCTCGACAACGAAGCCATATACGACATCTGCAGACGCTCCCTCGACATCGAACGGCCCACTTACACAAACCTCAACCGCCTCGTCTCTCAGGTAAAAATAAAAATTAAATACACCCCCCCCCCCCTCGTTTCATATTCTTGTCCATCAATTTAATAACACTCTTTTCGAAATTAAAGGTGATCTCTTCGTTGACCGCGTCTCTAAGATTCGACGGTGCACTTAATGTGGATGTGACCGAATTCCAAACCAACTTAGTACCTTACCCAAGAATTCACTTCATGCTTTCTTCATATGCACCGGTAATCTCAGCAGAGAAAGCATACCATGAACAGCTTTCCGTAGCTGAAATTACCAACAGTGCGTTCGAGCCCTCTTCAATGATGGCTAAGTGTGACCCACGTCATGGCAAATACATGGCTTGCTGTTTGATGTACCGTGGAGATGTTGTTCCTAAAGATGTGAATGCAGCTGTGGCAACCATCAAGACTAAACGGACTATCCAGTTTGTGGACTGGTGCCCCACGGGTTTTAAGTGCGGTATCAATTACCAGCCGCCGACTGTGGTCCCGGGCGGTGATCTTGCTAAGGTGCAGAGGGCTGTTTGCATGATTTCGAATTCAACTAGTGTGGCTGAGGTGTTTTCGAGGATTGACCATAAGTTTGATCTCATGTACGCCAAACGGGCCTTTGTGCACTGGTATGTGGGTGAGGGAATGGAGGAAGGGGAATTTTCGGAGGCGAGAGAGGATCTTGCTGCGCTGGAGAAGGATTATGAGGAGGTTGGTGCTGAGGGAACTGAGGATGATGGTGATGATGGTGAGGAGGATTATTGAGGTTTGTTCGACTTTTTCTCGATTCTTGTTTCTCCTGGTTTGTTTAAGTATTAGTTGCACTATGACTATGAATTTTACTTCCAGTATCCGAATTGTTGAACCATTACATGTATTTGAATAAATTTCTCTTCATTCTGGATCTGAAAATTACTCGAAAGCCTGATGATTGAAATGGATTCTGCTTTCACGATTTTCCGAGGAAAATAAACGCACTCATAGAATTGACAACAATTTTTAGTTTCTAGTGTACCAAGCCACAACTCTAGAATTCCCCATCCCTGTCAAAATCCCCAAATTTAATGAATTGGGATCCCCGAACCCACCCCATAAAATCCCCCAGGTACCCGCAGGCACTACGAATCACGATTCACACTTCACAGATGATGCATTCCTAAGGAAAGATGCGTACATTTTTGCTCCTAGGCATCGCATTTTATCAACATGGAAGCTTTCAAAGTTGCCTCTGATTCGCAAAACAGTAACATGAATATAAAAACGCGAGGCATAATTTGAAGTAAATAAACACATGTCACTGATGCGGAGATTTACATATAATATAGAACGAAAAGAAAAAGCGGAAAGGAAAAAAGAAAAACAGAATCTTTTGATTACACTGGAATTGCTGCTATAGTGCTATACATGAAGTTGCCTAGTCCTTCAATTTAAAAGAGGAGCTGTTTTATATATCCTCTCTCCTTCAAGTAGTGCATACGGGTCGACATACTGAGGCATAGAAACTGGAGTATCAGTCCCATCGTGTATAAACTCTGCTCCAAAGTACTGCAGAAACGGGGTTAGATTATGGTCAATCGAGTTGAATGTATAAAGCTTCAGTAATGCATAAGTTGCATTTTATCCATCAAATGACGAAAAAATTAATGAATACAAGATAAGTTTTGAGAAACGAGAACAATCAAACAGCACTGTAGTAATTCCAACTTCAGACAAGAAATTGAACAAAAGTAAAATTATCGCATGGTATATATGTAATTGCAGATGGTCTGATAAGAACCGAATTGAACATACGGCAGCTAAACCGAATGCTTCAGAAAAGGTATGAAATATCTTAAAAGCAAAAGGGCCACTCATATCAACAAACCGAGAATCCAGTAATTGAACTTACCAGATACACAGCAGTGAAAGATGCAACAGTTGCAAGAATCAACGGCCAAAATGCAAGAAAAAAGGTTCCTCCCAAAGTAAGCAAAAGTCGGGCCCGTGGTATCAAACCCTGAATTAGAGGAAATAGTAAAATTAAATTAAACATTAGATTCATAATTTAGACAAGCACTACACTTAAATAATATATCTCAAAAGTTAAGCACTTAATACCAAAATAAAAGGCAAACTTCGTCCCTAAGTCACGTAAGTCGAATAAGAATTATTATATAGTGGAAGCATCTCTTTTTTTTTTATAGATATAAATAAATAAGAACATGCAATACTTATTCGCTATTATTCAGTTATTAAAATTTAACTGGTCCATTAGCTGAATAGAAACTGAAATAGAATCGACCGACCTCAAGACCTTCGCTGTTAAGCGCCATAGACTTTTCCCTTTGATTAGATAGGTCAGCTTCAGCACCAGTCGTGACACCGTTTCTTCTAGAGTAACTCCAACCGCCATCTTCTTCCCTGAACTTTATCTCCTCTTCTTCATTACTGCTTCGATTCTTCTCCTCAAGCAAAGAAGTCGGTGTCATCCCTCTTCTCCTTAGTTCTTTCATAAATAACGACTCCGGAGGTTCTTCGCCTGCATCATCATTTACCTCAATCACCAAAGAAATTCGAAAACAAACAATTAAACACATCTGCACACACACACGCGCGCGCTTGCGCGTACGCGCTTTAGACACGATCAACCTTGACATCCAGATGTGTATATATTATAATAATGAAACAGACAACCGTAAAAACCTCGGTTTACTTCTCTTCGATTCCATTTGCAGCGAAGTGAAGCTTAATTAAACTCATCAAATGAGGTAAACCCTCAGATTTTAGGATATGCCTTATCCTATTATTTACTCTGATGTTTCCTTTGTCACTAAATTGCCATTACAGTAACTCAATTTAGCTCAAACCTACAGCAATTTACACAGTTCCTGATCAAGGTTCTGAATTTTTAATTTTTAATTTTTTTTTTCATTTCTAACATAACAAGTGATTCGAATCGATTGTTAGACAGTAAAAATAGCTGAATTTTTTTACCTTTGCCTTTTCTATCACCGTCTTCAACCTTGCAGGAAACCCTAAACCTCCTGTACCGAGATATAATTCCTGAATTTTGAAGCCCGATACTACTTTTCTGCGACGCCATGGAATTGAATTCCGAGCAGAAACACCGCAATTTCTTCTGCGAATTCGATGGGCTCGGTTTCAATAGCTGAACGCACGCCATTGAAAATTTCTGGAAATTCGATAAATCGAATATGAAATTGTAGATTTTGTTCAAGGTTGATGATGAGTAAATTATCAGGTGGAGGGGAGTTTCGTTACGTTAGAGAGAGAGAGAGAGGCGTGAATGTGTGACCAAGAGTGAAGTGAAAGTGAGGGTAGCTCGATTTTAGGGGGGGTAGAAACCCCCCTTGGCGTATTTTAGAAACGGTTGGCTGTCGTGGGCTAATATGCGCGAGATTTTCTGGCGGCTTTCTGTGGCTACAATAGGAAAGTAGGAGCTTGATTGTTTAGAGCCGTACGATAATGGGTTGGTTGACGTGGCAGCATCTGTGATCGTTGATCTCTAGATTACTGCAACTAGGGAGAATTTAATAGTCCGACATTTCTTTTAATTAACAATTAAACATTCATTTAATCATTTCCAAGATAATAATAATTAGTTGATCAACTAGTCGGGTATAATAATATCAATATTGTGACCGTGATTTCTTTTATTAAAAAAGAAAAAGAAAAAAAAAGGTAAATAATACTTAACCCTTATGTGTTTTGAAGTTTATACACATGACACCCTTGTACTTTTAATATAGCATATATGATCCCCTTGTATTTTAATATAAGCACATAACGCCCTCGTACTTTCAAAAAAATTATCTTCCTAATGAGAAATTGAGAATAATTATTTACCATGTGGAAGGAATAACACATGGAGGTATGTGCTTATATTAAGAATTCAATGGATCATGTGCATAAAATTCGAACTACACGGGCGGTTATGTGTTTATATTGAAAATATAAGGGGCTTTAATGCAATTTAAAGAAAACCATAGCATAATAATGTAATTTAAATATAGTGTATATATATATTGGCATCATTTTCTAGGAAGATCTACTTAATATTTAAAATACTGACTAAATCTTATATTCTTTTGTCTATGTTCTTTCCAAATGGTCCCTCTTTTAAATATATTTTGCACAATAGAAATTGAATGCACATTTTCTATTTTCACTGCAAAGTGCAAACTTCCAAAACAATTTTGCAGGTAAGCTGTTTGTGCTTCTTGAAAACTTTCCCACACGTGAATCAAGTAAATAGGAATTTCAACGCTTGATAAAAATCAGAAAAAAAAATGAAATTAAAAAATAAATAAATAATGTAATAATTATTAATTAGTTATAATAGAGTTCCTTGATTAGCTTAAATATGGAGTAGGTCATATGTCAACACCTAGATTTGTCATTCTTTATTTTTAAGGTTATAAAATTCTAAAAGTCTAAATTATAGGTACAAGATTAGTTTAGCTTAATCCTTATCAAATATCGATTATTATACTAATTAAACGATACAGCCGATAAAGCTCATCGGTCGGTAGGGTCTGTGGTATTGATATATATGTTTACGGAAAAAAGGAAAACGAAATATAAGATCGTTTTTTCTCGACAAAATACCGAACACTTTAAAAAAAATTAATTTATATTCGACGTGTTCTTCAAACTCAATGAAATGTACGATTTAATGTGTTGAAATTGATCAAAGAATCTCAAAACAATTAAAATGTTACGTAAATTAAACCTTATGAAATCAAACTATAAACATTGCCCGATAAATTGAGAAAGTGCCGGTAAATCAAAAAGAAAATTCAACATCGGTCTTCTATTCGCCTTTCAAAATCAGTACAAGGGCTCGTTTTTTGGCTTACGAGATAGTTTTCACCTGAACCGACTGAAACACGGTTTGTGCAGTGAAAGTCGGAATAATATCCGACACGATCAAAACGGTGTCCCCATTCTTGATCAGACCTTTGTTCTTTATAAGATGAATGGATTTTTCAATATTGGATTCCATGTCGTCGGAGAGTTCGACGAGAAGCGGAGTAACGCCCCACTGCAAGTTGAGCGCCATCCTTGTGCTGGTGTCGTTTGTGAACGCGAATATCGGAGGGTTCGGCCGGTTTCTGGATATCAAAGACGCCATTTGTCCATGTCGAGTGTACACGAATATCGCGTCGAGTCCTAGGTTGTTTGCTGTCAAAATCATACGACATAACAAATTGTTCAAGACGCGTATGTAATAAATATCTAAGAAATAAAACTACAAATTAAGGTGCGATTTCGACTTGAATTTTCTTTTTTTTTTTTTTTTTTTGTATATTTTCTTGATGAATTAGAGAAAAAAATCGAACAAGACGAAAAACGTACCCATTCCAGCAGCACAATTGCAGATCTGCTCGGCAATTTTATCCGGCAAAGAAACTCCGATATTTGTATGCTGGAAAAGACCATTTTGCCCTTTCTCCTCACGACTCCAAAGTTCCATTCGACTACTAGCCAATCGCAGCACAGATAGTGCCTTCTGCCCGTACGGCCCAATTGCCGATTCTCCAGATAGCATCAGCGCATCCGCATATTGTCTAACCGCTTCAGAAATATCTGCCACCTATGAAATAATACAGTTAAACCTCTATAAATTTATACAGTCGGGACTAGCAAAATTCTATTAATTTAGCGAAATATTAAATTATCGAACTAATAATTTAGTAGGTTTTTACCGAGTCGGGACCAGAAGAAACTATTATTTAAGCGAATTTATTAATTTATCGAGTGTTAATTTATTGAGGTTCTAGTTCTACTCTATATATATATATATATATATATATATATATATATATATATATATATATATATGTGTGTGTGTGTGTTTTTTTTCTTTTTATCCTCGTCAATTTTTTTTTACCAAACTATCTCGAAAAAAAATTATAAGAGAAAAAGGAAAAAATTACCTCGGCTCTTGTGGGAGTAGGATATTCGACCATAGATTCTAGAAGCTGAGAAGCAACAACGACCGGCTTGTTCAACTGTCTGCACACGTAAGTAATCTCCTCTTGCACCGTTGGAATTTGTTCTAACGGGATTTCGACTCCAAGATCTCCTCGTGCTATCATTATTCCATCGGAAGCTTCCACGATTTCTTCCAATTTACGAAGAGCCTCTAAACTCTCTATCTTTGCCAACACTTTTATCGATCTACGAAATAAATAAATAAAAAATCAACAAAATTTGGTCTAAAATAAGCAAACTAATTAAAGATGTGTATTAGCGACGAGTAATTTTAATTTTACTTGATGGATTTAGTGGAGAGGTAATTCTTGAGATACGTGACAGCATCGGCATCGTTGACAAACGACATGGCGATAAAGTCAACTCCTTCGGAAATCGCGAATTCAATGTCGGACCAGTCCTGTATATACGGCACTTGATTTAGAATATCTGTTAATCATATGGTTATTAAATTCGATTTATTTGATGATTGTTTCTAACCTTAGATGATAAAGTTGGAAGTTCGTGATTTTTGCTAACGAGTTTTCCATCTCTCCAAAAGCTCAGTTTTGCCCGCGGCAAGAGCAAGCCAGAGTCCGTGCACTTGCAACGTAAATCATTTCCGATTTTTTCTACCACTTCGAAAGTTGCCATTCCACCGTCGAATACAATTTCATCTCCCACATTAATACCTTAAAATAGCCCCCAAAAAACATTTCTCAGAAACTCCGAAAAAAATAAAAATAACAAATAAAAAATCACTAATTTAATTTCGTCAAACCTTCGGCGAAACCTTCGTAATTCGCTTGAATTGTAAACGGGCGCGTGCCCTCAAACTTTTCATCGGTAAAGAACCAAATCGAGCCATCCTAACAAAATTCAATCAACATTTTCACCACCATAAAACAAAAATTACAATAATTAGTTTCTTCATTCAAACACTAAAAAAAATATTAAAAAAATCCGACGAAAAAAAAAACTCGATTTTACCTCTGCTTTGACAGAGGAAGGTGCGCCGTGGTCAACAACATGAATTTGACTCCCCTCGGTATCAATCATCAAAGAAACACAATATCCCTTTTCTTGATTCAACTTCTTGATCTTCCTAATTACATCTTGATGCCATTCCCTAGTGTTGTGACACATATTAAGCCTAGCCACATTCATACCGCCCGAAGCCAACTTCTCTAAATCCTCCGAAGACGAGCAAGCGGGTCCCACGGTGCACACGAGCTTCGTCTTCCTCATCCCCAAGAAACCCTTCTCCCTCAATTCGACTTCCGAAACCACATCGAAACCCAAAACCCCTTCGAAACTCTTCGAATCTCGAGAAAGTTCCGAACTTTCCACTCCTAGTTGCATCACTGCTTGAACCCCAATTCTTGAATTAGAAGCTCTTACAAACTTCCTAGTATTCAGACAAACTCCATAACTCGAAATAGGGACACCGAAAACACCCTGTTTGAAATTAAAAACCGCATCTTTTTTCATCAACCCACCAAATTTTAGTGCTAAATCTCCCACACCAGCCATGATTTTTCTTTTCTTGAAAACAAAAAAAAATGAATTCAGACTATCAAGAAAATAAAATAATTAAAGGGGTGGTGTGTTTTATTTATTTAGGATGGGCCGTCGATATTTTTGTATGTAGTCTGTCAAGATTTTCGGACTCTACAAGAAATTGATTAAATAAATAAATAAAATGAAAAAAAAGATTAGGTTTTGACGCTGGCTGTGTGTGTATATATGGAAAGGTGTATTTATTGTTGTGTTGGTGCATCGGAGAAAACTATGTTGAGGAACCCTAATTGTGGTTTTTAATGAGGAAAGAAGAATTTGGGGTTAAATTAATTTGAAAGTAGGGACAGCTGAAAAGGGCGGTATAGTACTACAGAATTCACTCTGGCTGAAGAATTTAACGGTCAACTACCGTTCCGACGGCTACCGTCAGCTGCGGCGTCGTTTTCATTGTATTTTATATGGGAATATTACAGTTTTCACCCCTCAAGTTTATACTAATTCTACATTTGGTCCCCCCATGTTCATAAAAGACACATATGGTCCCTCATGTTTCAATAATTTAACATTTTTGGTATTTTTCGTCAATTTACTGTTACTCCGTCAATTAAGACAGTGATGGGTACACAATTGATTCTGTTAGTACTAACAAAAAATTGACGGAAATGACTAAAGTGTTGAATTTATTAAAAATGGGGGACCAAATGTGTTTTTTGTAAATATAGAGGACCAAATATGTAATTAATGAAAATATGAGGGACCAAAACTGTATTTTGCCCTATTTATATTTATATATACTCTGTAAATAGTGAAACATTTTCTTGTTTCCCTCCAATTGCTTCTGGAATTAGTCAAAAATAAAAAAAAAATAAAAAAATAGTTCCAAGAAAATATTGAGAAAATTGACATTTTAGCTTTTAATTAAATTGAATGGAATGAGTATTAACTTTTAAGTTTTTGGATTATATTTTATTATATATATTAATTATTCAATGTTTTTTTTCAATTTTTTAATCTTGAACTATCGGATTCGACATGCTGATGCAATGAAAATTGTTATCAAACATAAATTTGATAAATGATTGGGTCAAATGAGGGATTCTATTCGTTGGGACGAAGGACGAAATTTTATTTTTTTATATTTGTTAATTTTCACTATTTTTTGTTTAATTAATTACTTACATCAAACGGTATCTTTTTTATATACTTTTCTACCGCATTATTTTACATATCACTCTGGGCTGGACTTGTAATAGTTACTAAGTACTAAGTAGTAAGTAGTATAATTCTGGACCGGGCGACCACGTGGGCCGGACCGGTAAAAGAATGTGAGATGTATAAAATTAAGTGGGCCCGGTCCATTATTATTTAGTCCAATATAACAATTTATCAAAAGAGATATATCAGTGATCAATTCAGATTATTTACTTTTCTATTTGATTTTTCTATTTAAATATTTCCTTTTATGTTGATTCTTGTTAAATTTACACTATATTATTTGATGTGCAATCCGGTAAATATTTCTTATTAATTAACACATTTGTTACAAGGATTATGGTTTGACTATTTCTTTTTAATTTTAATATGATTTTAACATATTTTTTATTGCTTCACACACACAAACTAACTTTAAATTCGAATATTATGAAAGTAAACTTATGAATATTAGTATTTTTGTAATAAATAAGGTGGCCAACTTCGATGCTGAACTTATGAAAAATATACTGAAATCTGACCACGAATTTATTAAAATTTTACAACAAACTTGTAAAACTAACGATAAACTTGTGAAATTTGGCTGCAAATTGGTCGAAAAGTGATAGTGAACTTCTGAAATCGATAAAACAACTTTGGAAAATTGACGGCAAACGTCGACATGCATAAAGTGTGCGACGTCATCGCCTATTCACCCACGCTATACTTGAAAAGTACAAAATACTATGAATACTTTTGTACTTGCGTGTGTATAACTCAACTGATTTCGTTGATTTCGGAATGATAAATTGATGCAAGGGTATAAAATTGAAAACTGACAGCCGCAGTGTGGAATATTTAGCCTTTCTTGGTGTAAAAATGATGGATTTGTACTTTTTTGTTGTAAAAATGATGGATTTGTATTTTATTGGAAAAAAAAAATCATGATTATTAGCATATTCCCCTAATTAATATAGCATCCAAAATGTGTGTGGAGGAACCATCAGTATCACCCACTCTACTACTAAAAAATAGTAATTATTTATTTATATTTTAATAAGATATTTAATATTTAATTAGCACATTGATAAAATTGGTGAATGGTGACATTTGAAAATGCCCCAACAAATAAGCTCCAAATAGAACCTTCTTCTGCACATATACATACACCATCACTACATGCACTCGCCCATGTATCTATAATTCTATATCTATATGTATATATATATAAATCTTCTGCACTCATCTCGCCTCTGCGCATTTGATCCTATTTCTACCGTTATTTTTCCCAACCGTTATCGGATTGAGAAAAGGAAAACTTTAATTTGTTGATTTTTTTTTTTTTAATTTTTTTTTGGGGAAAAAGGAGAACGACTGGGTGAAGAGGCGTTCTATTGTGTTCGTATTCGCCGGAATTTCGCCATTAATTTTGGAAATTCAAATTCAAGGGTTTTTTTTTTTGAATTTTTTTTTTACGGTGAAGAGAAAGAGAGAATGAAATTGCAGGGGCCGATTTCTCATCCATGCGTGGATGACGGAAAAAAAGAGGAAGGAATACAAAGTTCCGACATATCGCCGGCGCCGGTGAGGATCGTAGTTGGCTATGCTCTCACTTCGAAGAAGACGAAGAGCTTTTTGCAGCCCAAGCTTATTCGCTTAGCTCGGTACTCTTTCCACATTTTTTTTCAATTTTTTTTTAATATATATATTTTTTTCCGTTTCTGTATAATAATGTACCAATTTGTTTGGATTCTCCTGCGAATATTTTGTGCGAATTATATAGAGAGATATATTAACAATATGTAAATATTTAGTTATTACTGATCTTGATTCTTGGTTAGCTTAATATGTTGATTTCGCTGCAATCTTGGTCCGGTGCATGCATAGGTTTAGTTGCAATAATCATGATCTTGGAAATGTAATAAATCAGATAATTACTCTGATTTATTTGTGGCCACTTGGAGTGGATAATCATGGTTAAAGATATGCACTGCTTGCCTAATTCGAATAGAATAACACGTGCACGATAAAAGGGGCAATACGGGAATAGTTATTTATCATCTTTTTGTTTGGCCCATCCAATCATGTTAGTGGTTTTAGGAGCAATATTGGGCATGTATGTGAAAATGCTTCTTTGGTGGGAATATTCCACAATATGTGCTATGTGGGCTACAGTCAACTTATTTTATGACTTTATGGTTTTATATCCAAAACCAATGCTGTTGCTTTCTTTCTGCAGTTGGAAGATCTAGTATTAAATGCCGTCCCTTTCGCTGTTTACAAGAATTAGTATTCCAATGTTAATTGTTAATAGTCAGTGGAAGCTTACTATCGTATTTTATGCAAATACATGATTACCGGTTTTTTTTATTCCTGTAGGAAAGCATGTTTCTGCATGTATTTTATACAATATACGCTAAAATTTTCATATTACTAAAAGTTGTTTGTCGTATTATCTAATGCAGAAATAAGGGAATTGAATTTGTTGCAATTGATCTGAAGAGGCCTTTATCAGAGCAAGGTCCATTCAACATTATTTTACACAAGGTTTGAGATATTACTGGCCGTACTCTGTAGTTTTTTTGGGAAATGTTACTATAGATGTAATGGTTCTTACTGTCATAATATTGGATTTTGGGGACAAAATTACTGCAATATTTTTTTTTATCATAATTCTTAGAGTCGGATTCACCGTTGAACCAAATCCTTCCAACCAACTTCTTAATTTCAGTGGGTACTAAAGAAAGCTTGTCTTGAATCGATACACACGTCTATGCTATTTGTGCTGTATTGTTAATCTGATTGGATGCATTGGATTCTTCGAATATCCAACAGAAAAGTCCAATGTTTTTATCTCGGTAAAGCAATAAATTAAATAGTGATCTATATGACTGGAGAGTTGCCATCGTTGAATTTAGAACCCTGAACAGAGATTATGTTTTTTTTTCTTTCACTATATGTTAGCTATGTTAACAGAATAATCTCCAATTAGGAAGAAAAGTAAAATATGAAAAAATCCCAGCTCCTTATTAGGTGACTTGATAATCTCACCTTTGCATTTATTGGTTCTTGCCACTCGTCCCAATCCACAATATGAATTTAATCATATCTATATAAACTCATGCTTCTTACATGAGTAGGTTTCTGTCGAAAGGATTTAGAAATAAAATAGATGGATTCTTTTTTGATTGGTTATTGTTTTTTGTTTTTCAGCTAGCTGGAAAAGAGTGGTCCGAGGTTATTGAGGTTTGTGCTCTAATATTACCATGCTTTATGAATCGAATTTTCTATGCAACCCCATGTCATGAATCTAAAAACGTTTATCTGTTCACATCTTTAGATGTATTAGTTATGATACTCTTTATTTTGGAATATTAAATTTTGCAACTGTCAAACACGGATGAACTCTTGGGCATCTGAAAAGATCATTTCTGTTATACCACATAATCTTTTTATCCGATCTCATTCTATTTTTTTATTTTATTTTATTTTTATTTATTATTTTTTTTTATCTGTAAAGGATTATCAGAGAACGCACTCAGAGGTGACAGTCCTTGATCCTCCTAATGCCATTCAACAATTACGTAACCGTCAATCAATGCTCGAGGTGGTTGCTGATCTTAAATTTCCCGACAACTACGGTAACTTTTCGACTTTCCAGTTTTATTTATTTATTTTTTGCATTCCCATTATATTTTGTTTTCTTCTAGACGACTTTCCAAGTTTTTGTGATTTTCGACATTCTTTATCACATTTTGTAGGGAAAGTTTGCATACCAAAACAGTTAGTGATTTCTAAAGATCCCACTTCAGTACCAGACGAAGTTACTAAAGCAGGATTAAGAGTTCCTCTAGGTAATACAATTGACAAGCAAATAATTGAAGTTGGCAAATCACATTCTTTCCTTTTTTACTCTTGTTTCTCCTATTTATAATTTATTTAATTCTCTGTTCAGTCGTAAAACCACTGGTTGTGGATGGAAGTGCAAAGTCTCACGAACTATTCCTTGCGTACGATCAGTTTTCACTCTCAGGGCTCGAAGCTCCGATAATATTACAAGAGTTCATTAATCATGGTATGATGTACATTTTCGTAAGTTTGTTATCATCTTACTTTCAGATCGTTCAATTAACCGATTTTTTTAATTCTTTAAATTTTATTTTTATATCAGGTGGGGTTCTTTTTAAAGTTTTTATTATTGGAGAGTCGATTAAAGTTGTGAGACGTCGCTCTCTGCCTGATTTGACTAAAAACGAGTTATCGAAAATGTCGGGAGTTTTTCACTTCCCTAGGGTTTCTTGTGCTGCAGCTTCTGTAGATTGTGATGATCTAGATCCTTCTGTTTCTGGTAAGTTTTGCTTCTTTATAACAAAAATATGTAATCTTTATCATTTATTTCATTCATGCATAGCACGTAGTTAAAATCCCGGTTAAATTCCTAGGATTTTTCGATTGTACAGTCCCCTTTCGATTCTACTTGAATTCCCGATTTTGACCACCTTGACATAAATTTTTACAACCTTCTCCTCATTGGCCTTTTCTTTTATTTTCCGAATATCATACATCTTCGTTTATAGTTTGAATATAGCATCCATATCTTTTTTTCTTACCTTGTTCTTAAGCTGAAGTGCAAAAATTTTCGTAAAATTGATTCCTGCAGAACTTCCTCCACATCATTTGCTTGAGGTTCTTGCAAGAGAGCTCCATCATCGACTGGTACAAAAATTTGTCGGTAAAATGAAAAAAATTCAGCACGTTATATAATGACATAATATTTTTATTTTTGTTAATGTGTGTGAATTCTGGTCGTATTAGGGACTCCAACTATTCAATCTAGATGTGATTCGTGAGAATGGAACCGAAGATCTGTATTACGTGATTGATATCAACTATTTTCCTGGTTAGTGTCGATCAGTTTCTTATTTACGTTTTCTTTTTTTGGTCCGTAACTCAATCGAGAATCGTGTTTTCTGCTATACGACTTTTTTATTTCTTTTAACACGCGATTTTTTACTGGGTTTTCTTTTTCTTGATTGTATTTGGTGCTGACAGGGTATGGAAAAATGCCAGAATATGAGCATATTTTCACAGACTTTCTTCTCAATCTAATGCAAAACAAATTGTAAACATTGAACTTGTGCTGTCAGGTTGTAACAAGTCTGTTGTTTAGTTGGTGGATTTTAATTTTTTAATTTTTTTTCGTAGTGATTTTTTTACTGTTGGGAGAAGTTTGAGTTTATAATTTCTTTATTTCATTTAATATGCTTTTCATATATGTTATGATTTATTTTTTCATTAAAAAAGAAGTTAAATTCAATAACAAAAATCAGCACTCGTTTCCCTCTTTCAATAACAATTTTTTATATTTCATTTTTTTGACTTTGACATGCAAAAGTTAAGATTGTATATCTTTATTTTTTTAATGGTTTTATACTTTTTTTTTTATTTATTAATTTACTCATAAGTAACACCAATTTGTTATAATTCACAAAATTTCTTTTGAAAAATAGTTATTATCTCTCTCTTATTTATTTCTTTTATTTTATTTTTTGAAAATTGATGAATTTGTGTATTTACTCATTAAATTAACGCTCAATTATGTTACAACGGTCGTATCGAACATTTCATGAAAATAGTACATGTCCGTCTGTCCGACTTCATATTGAATACAACTTTATAATTATCATTACATCCGCAATTATGGATCTATCGAAAGAGTATTTCCCGAAATCTCAAAAACTCGGTTTCAAATTTTCAGTAACAATTTTTCTCGTAGTTACAACAACGAGTTCAAAATTTGCACATTTTTCTTATCTTCGTAAACATTGATTGATATACTCAACGTATTAATTATTAATTCACTAATAACATGAGACATTAAATTGAGAGAAAATAAATTAAAAGCAAATTTGGAAGATTAAAGAAAAAGGACTATGGAGTAATTAAATTAAATTAAAAGGAAAAAAAGAAAAAAAGACCCGTTTGACAGCACGCGCTGATAACGGGAAAATTAAATAAGAAACTATACAAGGAAAAATAGCGTAAATAAATAAATCAACATAAAAAAGAAAAATAGCAGAGGGGAGTTCGTATAGCAGAGAGGGTTTTTGGTGAATTTCAGCGTCGATTTCAGAGGGCTGCTTTTTTATTTTCTCACTCTAGTTCCCACCACAGCGCCTCTTTTCCTCTTTCTCTCTCTAAAATAATTTATCTGATCATGTAAATACTGACGAATTCAACTATTTCGTGAATCTCGATTGACGAAATCCGGTTAGTAATTACTATTTATGCGCTACGAAAACCTCGAAATTCAACTATTTCTTCAATCTCGGGAGCAAGGATTATGATATAGTGTTTTTTGGTGTGTTAAAAGGAGCTCTTTAGGGTTATGAGAAATATGTTTGGCTGTGATTGTGTTCACGAATTGTAGTCGTTTTTTTGATAGCGAGAATCGTTGTGCAAGTTCTCTGTTTATGCAACTATTTTGTGTGTGCATTCGTGAATTGTAACTTGTTATTGACAGTGATTATCATTGCAGAGTTCATTTTTTGCGTCGAAGAATCGGGTTAGGGTTTTGAGACATTTGTATTGTGTGTGTGTATATATACGATAGACATATACAGTATATAGCCATTGTGTGTGTGTGTATATACGATATATAGCATGGCGCTGGCTACGACATCACAGTCGATTCGCTATATAGCCCCGGCAGGCGCCACGGGAGCCAGCAACCTGGACGCTCTAAATCGAGTGCTAGCTGATCTCTGCATCCGTGGCAATCCCAAGGTCTGAATTTATTGTTTGCCTTTTTATCTCCTCTTCACTTTTTGTTTAATGACATTTATTCGTGCTTTAGTGGCCCAAAATGGCAATACACGATTTCCTCTTATTCGTTTGTTGCTTGTTTTTAACATGCTTAAAATTGGTTCGTTTTGGGGCTACGTGAAGGATTGGAAAGTCGTTTTTCTGTTTGACACGTTTAAATTGCTTTGATCTGTAATCAAATTCCTTAAATTTTTATTTCTTTTAATTTTACGTAGTAAACCCTACCGGACATCTTACAGATTGGAGTCCCATGATCTTCTAGTATATCTATATCAATTGTTTTTTGTTAACGTTTCTCATTGGGCCATTTCTTTTAGGTTCGCTTGAATCGCTAATATTGTTTAATCCACTGGATTTTTTTATGAAAAAGCTTAATTAATTTTTAGGATGGGGCTGCCTCAGCATTGCGGAGACATGTGGAGGAACAAGCCCGTGATCTCAGCAGTGAAGCGTTTTCACGATTTGTGGATCACCTCTATGATCGTATCACCAATCTTTTAGAAAGCAATGAAGTTGCTGAAAATTTGGGTGCACTGAGGGCCATTGATGAGCTTATAGATGTTGGAATTGGGGAGAATGCTGTGAAAGTTGCAAAGATTGCAAATTACATGCGTACCACATTTGAGGCAAAACGTGATCCGGAAACTTTGGTTACTGCCAGTAAAGTTCTGGGCCACTTGGCCAGAGCTGGTGGAGCAATGACAGCTGATGAAGTAGAACGGCTGGTATGTATAAGACCTCCTGTTCGTCATGGTATGGAGGCCTCATAATTTTCTGACTTATCATCTCTGATTTTGTCAGGTTAAAGTTGCACTGGAGTGGCTTCGTGGTGAAAGAGTTGAATATCGTCTTTTTGCTGCTGTGTTAATTTTAAAAGTACGTTCCTTCTCTCTGCTCCTATTGATTATTGATTGACCAAGTTATTGGAGGCAGTTGTATGTCTAGACTCGTGGAGAAATCAACAGCCTCACAATTTCTATTAGGGATCAGACTTATCTTCTACTAGTGAACCAAGACTCTTTTAATCCAAAATCGGATCATAGATGACTGAAGTCCCCCAAGGGAATTTAGATAATATACAGAGAAAAATCTAAACTCGCCACCAAATTCCTTCATTTTTAGAAGCTAGTTAAACACCATAGCCCCAACCTTTCAACATACTGTTGATAAAAATGTTTGTCCAACGGAACTTTGATTTGTTCAAATTGATTGGACCTTTTACACCGTATGATATCTATTAAAAGTTGTCAATAATTGTTGCAGGAAATGGCCGAGAACGCTTCAACAGTTTTCAATGTGCATGTTCCTGAATTTGTGGATGCCATCTGGGTTGCTCTGAGGGATCAAAAACTGGATATTCGAGAGCGAGCTGTAGAGGCATTGCGAGCTTGCCTTCGGGTCATTGAGAAGCGTGAGACCCGGTGGCGTGTCCAGTGGTAAGTGAGATTTTCTCCATTATTCCTTCGGTACTTGTTAGGTGATACTAACAATTTGTGTAACAATGGTTCACCTGTGCGATAAACACCGTAGTTAATTTATTACCATCCAAATGTAGTCATGCCATATTTTTCTGCTTCTTATCTGTTATAGAACTTAAGAGTTGAAAAGGATAATTATAAAATAAGTGCATCATTAAGAGTTGTGAAGAGATCTTGTGCTAACGAGTCAGTTCTGTGCTTCCAGAGGTGTTCAGATTCTTTTAGACTGTTGAGAAAAAAACTAGCAAATGCGAAATTGATTTGGATCTGCTATCTAATTATTGGACATTGATCATTTTTTCCGTGACATTTTAAGATAATGCTTGATCTGTTTTTACATTTTATAGCATCTTTTTCTTGTACAATTTTTTGCGTATGTCTTATACAAACACGAAAAAACTAAGAGAAGTCATAGTAGTATGTGGCCATGCCATAAGATTTAATACTGGAGATTTCCTTTTCTTGTTCATTGAAACTAAACACCCACGGGCTTTTAAGTATAGTCTTTTCAGGTTTCTACTGTTATATCTGTCCTGAATTCTATCAGATCGTATATCTTTTTATCGGTTTTCACCAAAAAAGAAAAAGAAAATTGGTAATGAGCTACTAGAAAAATTTGATCAGTTGAATGATTTTTTCTTCAGTTATTCGTATGTTGGACAATTGTTGCTAATTCGTGATTATGGCAGGTATTATCGTATGTTTGAGGCTACACAAGATGGATTGGGAAAAAATGCCTCTATACATAGCATACATGGTTCTCTGCTTGCAGTTGGGGAACTGCTGAGGTAGGTCTAGATCGTGGTTTTTTTTTCTCGTGCAGAAGCTGGGGTGCATGCTGTACTCTATCTTAACAGACTTTTGTGCTTTACTGTTTCGAGGTTCCTTAACCTTAAGCATTTATTAGAACTTGTTTTAGATTGTATTTTTAATACCTGACATCGCACCTATTTATGCAAAGATTGTTTCTGCATTATTTGCAGTTTGGAGTTTTTATTTCTAGCTGACAAAAAATATTGTTTTAGACATTTTCAACCATCTCTTTAGTAAATCGAGTGTGCTTTATTTTGGCAGCACATTATTTATGCATGCTTTGAATCTTGATGGGCATTTCATGTTTAGTTTCCCTTATAATGTTCTTCCAATGAGGCTAGCCTCAAGTTTTGTTAAGTTGCTTTTGTTATATTAATCTTTTTCTAGAAATAACAATTGATGTCAAGTTCACTGCAAAATATAATTCTTGTTTTGGTCCTCTTTTTTTACCTGAAATTGATATTGTCTCCTACATTAATTTGTGTTATTTATTTTTATCTTTTCTTTGTAAAATGGGCCATGGTTTTGCATCAGACCTGTCACTGTATCTTAGATAGTTTAACATTGTGGAAACATTGTCAGACAACAACCATTTAGATTCTACCTATCGCTGGAATTAAGCTATCAGAATTTGCTTTTTCATAGAGGCGCTGAGGTCTAAACTAAATAAAAAAACTTCCACTATAAGCGGGTTCTTATTGAGAGGGACGATGCCATTTGACAGGAATACAGGGGAGTTCATGATGTCTAGATATAGAGAAGTTGCTGAGATTGTTCTCAAATATCTTGAGCACCGGGACCGGCTTGTTCGTCTCAGCATAACTTCTTTGCTTCCTCGAATTGCCCATTTCCTACGTGATCGTTTTGTGACTAACTATTTGACGGTTAGTTGTTTTCTCTACTGAAAATAACTATAAGTCTAGTATGTAGTAAATGTACTTTGTGATGTTATTGTGACAGTTTGGCTGATAAAATCTATTCTTTCACAGATTTGCATGAAGCATATACTTCATGTCCTCAAAATACCTGCAGAGGCTGCTAGTGGGTTCATTGCTCTTGGGGAAATGGCGGGTGCGTTGGATGGTGAGCTCATCAATTATTTGCCGACAATAACGTCTCACTTGCGGGATGCGGTATGAGCATGAATTAACATCAATAGTTTGTTGGCACTGCGTATACATCTAGCATACAATACTCTTTACAAGGGATCTTGTTATTTTTAGATTGCTCCTCGTAGAGGGCGACCATCTATGGAGGCATTGGCTTGCGTTGGAAATCTTGCAAAGGCTATGGGGCCTTCTATGGAGCCTCATGTACGTAGTCTCTTGGATGCGATGTTTTCAGTTGGATTATCCTCCACTCTAGTGGAAGCCCTTGAGAACATTACTGCCAGGTCTTCAGAAGACGTCTTGCATAATGCTTGTTCTTCTTTGTCTTAATGTTGAGTCAGTGATTCTGACGAGTTTTTCTGGTGTTGCAGCATTCCATCTTTGCTTCCAACCATTCAAGTACGTTTGCTAGAATGCATTTCAGGAGTTCTTTCTCGTCACAACCAAGTTCAATCCAGGCCTACTACAGGCCTTGCTCGGACTAGTAGCATAGGTGCTACTTTGCAAGTACCAGAATTGAGTGCTTCTGCTCTTGTTCAACTTGCTTTACAAACTCTCGCCCGCTTTAATTTCAAGGTTGCTTCATCTTTTAGCTCTCTGCTCTCGTTCTGCTGCCGACTTAATTTTTAAGTTTGTTAGGGTTTTTTTGTAAGTACTTTATGCTTCTTGCTTTTCCTGTTTTATTGCTATTGTTTCAGGGTCATGATCTTCTTGAGTTTGCAAGAGAGTCTGTTGTGCTCTATTTAGAAGATGAGGATGGAGGTACACGAAAAGATGCTGCTCTGTGTTGCTGCAAATTAATGGCAAATTCCTTATCTGGCATCTCTCCCGCACAGTTTAGCTCTAGCAGGACAAGTCGTGCTGGCGGAAAGCGCCGGCGGCTTGTTGAGGAGGTTTGGTTCTGTTCAACTATTCTTAATCCCCAACTGTGATTAACTTCTTGGAACACAAAAGTGGTTCAATAATATTGTCAGATTTGAATTCGTCTATGTTTGCATATGTGTAACCTACAGAGCACCAAATTCCCCATACTTCTTCAGGCAGACTGTGTCTTGAAGAAGATATCTGTTTATTAACTTCAGGAGTGAGGCTGCCTTAAGTTCTCTCTCATAAGTAAACAAATTCTCTAATTTTCTGAGAACCACATAGGAGGCACTCTGATATTTTTGAGATTTTCTCTAATTTCTCTAATATTTTTCTGTTGGCTAGTTCTGTTTGCTAACATTATTTTGATATTATTTTTCTTGTTTAGATTGTGGAAAAGCTTCTCATTGCAGCTGTTGCTGATGCGGATGTTATTGTTCGACGATCTATTTTTGCTTCTTTGGAAGAGAGTGGAGGGTTTGATGATTTTCTGGCACAGGCTGATTGTTTGACTGCAGTGTTTGCTGCTTTAAATGATGAGGTATTGTAACCAGGAATTTTGAATATATATTTTCATCTTCCAGTTATATTACTAGAAATATCAATCTTCCACTCGGTTTCTTAACAACAAAACTCAGTGAAAATGTCTTCCTCCAAATCAAAACCAGATATCTTTTTATTTCTCACATATTGCCTGATACTCCTCCTTAAAAAACCTAGAAAACACCAACAGCTCCTTAGCATTCATGCAATGGGAATTTGATTTTCTTGAGACAGGGATAAGGGTGAACCCTAGTTATCCTGTTCAGATTGTGTGATGTATTATATCTAAATGAACGTCTCTTTTGTGATACAACATAGTCAGTTCATAACTTGCTTTATTCCTTTTTAGGATTTTGAAGTTCGGGAATTTGCAATTTCAGTGGCTGGAAGACTATCTGAAAAAAATCCAGCATATGTTCTTCCAGCTCTGCGTCGCCATCTTATACAATTATTAACTTATTTGAAACAAAGGTATTTTTGAAACCCGTCAATTGCTTAAACTTATTGGACAGCTTTAATTGCTGACCGTGTTGCCGTAATGCTATCTTCTTCAGATTCCCTGTCTTCGGTATTTCATTAATTGTATGTTATTGACATTTCTACTTCGTGAGCAGTGCTGATAGCAAATGCAGAGAAGAAAGTGCGAAATTGTTAGGATGCTTAATCCGCAATTGCGAGAGATTAATACTCCCATATATTGCTCCCGTGCACAAGGTTTAGTATCTACTAGAACAAATTGTTACTTCAGTGTTTTGTTTTTGTTTTTATGACATTTTTGATGTTTCAGGCCCTAATTGCAAAACTCAACGAGGGGACTGGGGTGAATGCTAATAATGGCATTATAAGTGGAGTTCTGGTAACTGTTGGGGATCTTGCCAGAGTGGTAGGTATTTCTTAATGAGTTTTGTTGGTCAATGGGTATTTTTGCTGATTGCCTTATTGATTACTACATTCTGTACCGATTATTTTGTTATAGGCCAAGACGCAATGGAATATTTTGGATCTCACTCCCTTATATTAATAATGTTATATTTGCATTAATGGAGTGAGTCATGATTTTGAACAAGTTGATATTACTATGAATTATCCATGTGTTTTATCAAAAGGAGGATACATCTTTATTGAAACCTGCATGGGCTTTACTATCTATCATGATTTGGCTATCTTTGAATAAAAAAAATTACTAATTGGTAGTAATAATGAGTTTTAGCAAGATCGTATTCGTGGTTGTTGGCATTGAAACTATTTTTTCCTCTCAAGATTGTTAGTTTGTATAGGGACAACAATTTACCTCTTTAGATACAAATATTTCACTTCAGTGGTTCCATTTTGCTCCACCGAAAGTTCCAAACACTCCTTAATGGGATGCACTATTGACTTTAGTTCCGTTTAACGTAAAAAGTGGGGCCAAATGTTTCCACCTGAACAAGTTTAGCCTCAATTTTTAGATAAAGAAAGTTTTATTGAAATGAAATCACGCTACATTTGAGGACTTCCAGTCTGTTTCAGGGGGTTGTTAACGCTTGGATGTTTGGGTAGTTCAGCCTTGTTGCATCTTATTTACATGTTTGATAACATGAATACTATTTCACGCTTATACCTTTGCATTCTTGCTCTCATATGCTCAGGGTGGCTTTGCAATGAGACAGTATATTCCAGAACTTATGCCCTTAATTGTTGAAGCCTTATTAGATGGTGCTGCTGCGACGAAACGCGAAGTGGCTGTTACAACTCTAGGTCAAGTGGTACAAAGCACTGGGTATGTCTAATTTTTGATCTATTTATTGTGTTTGGTTAATATCTCTGTTGTATTTAAATTTATGTATATATTTTCTGGTGACTGAGTAATGAGTTGTATGATTATTATACAGTGGCATGGGTTCTTTATTTTCGTATGTCTACATCACTTCACTGTAAAGAGCTGTGGGCTATGGAATGGATGTGTTAGTGTAATCAGTATGAGTGGGCTATGGAAAGGGATGTGTTGGGTTATTCAGTATGACCGTATGAGGTTTCATAGTACCCAAAAGGATATATATACTAAGTAATTTATTTCAAATAAAAATATTTCCACTTAGTGATGCATTTATTGAGGCAAATGGATTTATTTTGAAGGATTTGCAAACACCCCCAACTTTTAGAACTAAGCCTTTATTTTCAACTTTACTCACAATCACCTACTTCTACTTATACAAAAAAGCTTTTGCACCCTTTGGTTTGAAGAGTTTGGTTATATTTATTCAATTCTGTTGTGATGAGCTGTTATATGGACTAAATTCAGATCTGTCTGCTCCAACTTTGATCCTAATATTTCAATCATTTGGGTCAGGATGACCTTACTTCTACGTTATTTGGAAAACTAATTAAACGCAAACCAGTTAGTGATAATGTTGAAGTTCTTGATTGATGTGAGATCGTTTAGTTTTTTAACTCCCTTGAACATGGTGTTTGATATGATTTTGCAGTTACGTTATATCTCCGTACAATGAGTATCCACCATTGCTTGGATTACTTCTAAAATTGCTTAATGGTGAACTAGTTTGGTCAACCAGGCGTGAAGTTTTGAAGGTAGCTGCATTTAACTGACTATTCAAAGTTTTCTTTGAGATATGATTTTAAGCTTAAACAATGCTGGTGACTCTAGGTTCTTGGCATAATGGGTGCTTTAGATCCCCATGCACATAAACGTAATCAACTACGCTTACCAGGGTCCCATGGCGAAGTTAACCGCACAGCTGGTGATCCTGGCCAGCATATTCGGTCAATGGATGAACTACCTATGGATCTTTGGCCATCTTTTGCAACATCGGAAGATTATTATTCCACTGTGAGAATTTGAATCTAACATCCATGTTATTCGGCATAATGACATGATAATGAATCACTATGATCTTTTTGTGCTTTCTTTAACACTGATTTAGTTCAGGTCGCTATCAGTTCCCTCGTCCGAATTTTTAGAGATCCTTCACTTTCTAGTTACCACCAAAAGGTGGTTGGATCTCTCATGTTCATATTCAAGGTCAGTCTATGCTTTTTATACCTGCCGTTGTTTTAAACTGCACGCTTTTATGGAACACTTCCTGTTTCTGTTACTGTACTGCTTACTTGGTATTATTTTGTTTGTTTTGCGAGATAAGGTAATGGGTCTTGGCTGTGTTCCTTACTTACCCAAGGTTAGTCTAATGTTTTATTGCAATTACGTATCTACTTATACAGTTCTCTTCTTACTTGCAAGAATGATGTTATATGTAAACATGCTATTTATTCCTAAGGATTTGAACCTGTTTCAGCATTCTTCAAATCATTAGAAGCAAAAAGGAAGATAATAGAAACGCACTACCAAATGGAAAAAGAAAAAAACTCTTTATTCATTGACTAAATTAAATAAGGTGTTAAAATACTCGTTATTCTGAGATGTACAGCAAACAACTCTCCATCACCTGTATCATTTTAAGAAGCCAATTCTTGGTATATTTATATAGACAGAAGTACCTCCTATCTTGCCTTATTTTGAGACACATCACTCATTACCAAACTGATTTTTACTCTCTTCCATGTCTTTCTTCATATCTTTTCAATGCCCTGTTTAGTTTATATTTGTGCACCACTTATTCATTCAGTCATCCAGCCACCTATTAGTCACTTCCCAGGGTCCACTGGATGGACTTCCCAACCAATTGAAACAGATTGAAAGTGTTTTTGAATTGGATTTTCAGGATTTCTGTTAGTAGAGAAAAAGTCAACAAAAACCTCAAACCGTATCGAACTTAGTTCTGAAACGGGTGTATGTAGTGCAATCCTTGTAAAGTTCAGAATCCTATTTGGCACAATGATCTTGTAGATGCTGCTGGATTTGTTTGTTGTTGGTTTTTTTTGTCCTTGTTTGCAATGTTTCTGAATTAAATTGGTGTTATCAGGTTCTGCCAGATCTCCTTCACACTGTTCGTACGTGTGATGATGGTCTTAAGGAGTATATTACATGGAAACTGGGAACTCTGGTTTCTATTGTTCGCCAGGTATGCATAATGTTCTAATTTTAGTGTTCTCAATCATCTTGAGATCCTTTACATTCTTATTCTGCATGTGCAGCATATTCGCAAATATCTGCCAGATTTGTTCAAGTTAATATCGGAATTATGGTCATCCTTCAGTTTGCCTGCTACTAACAGACCAGTCCACGGATCTCCGGTAAATCTGCTTCTGTGGTACTCTTGTGGCATATTGTCAATGATCATGTTTTGTGTTATACACCATAAAAATAAATGTTTGATAATATAGTTCCTGGTCTTTAACTTTTAGATTCTCCATCTCCTCGAGCAACTTTGTTTGGCTCTCAATGATGAATTTAGGACACATATTCCTTTTATTCTTCCATCCTGCATTCAAGTCCTCAGTGATGCTGAAAGATTTAAAGACTATACTCATGTCGTTGATATTCTCCACACTCTTGAAGTTTTTGGTGGTCAGTAGCTCTTGTTTCAGCCACTTTTCATACACTTCATCGATGCCATATATATATATACACGTATGAAATGTTTGACCTCAATCTGTAGGAACATTGGATGAGCATATGCATCTACTTCTTCCTGCACTCATTCGAATTTTCAAAGTGGATGCTTCAGTAGAAGTGCGGCGCGCTGCTATCAGAACTCTGACTAAGTTGATACCTCGTGTACAGGTTGCAACTAGACCCATATTCTCTTTTCTTCAGTTTGCATTAAATTATGGTTACGTTACCCATTGTCTTTCTTCTTTATTTCTATCTGTCTTTCTGTTTAATCAGGTAACCGGGCACATTTCAGCTCTTGTGCATCACTTGAAGCTTGTCTTGGACGGGTATGATTCCCCTCTCAATTTTTATATAAATATGCAATGTGGAGTTTATTGAATCCTTGATAAAAATGGAAAACATATGATCTTTGAACTTGCATATATTTCCTCACTTAAATCATCATGTAAACCTGGATTTAGACTTAACCCCTCACAGAATGATTAGCACTTAAATAATTTTCATAGGATTTTTTTTTTAAATCTGGCAGCCTGTAATAGTTAGACACCATAGTCAGATGTCAGAGTTGACAATTTCTTTATCCATACTTTCCAAGAGTGGAGGGATAATTGTGCTCTCTTTTCTAATTCACATGAAGCTACTTAACATTATAGTATTGAACTCTGTTATTCGAAATGCATTGAAAAAGTATTTTTGCATGTTGTAAGACAATCTGCAATAATGATCTATACCTGCCCCTGCTCCACATTGAAGGGAAAGATCACATTCTGCGATCACTGTATCATGTTCAGTGAGGGGCTTGATCACTTGCTTTATAAGGCAGTTCTTGGGTTGAGTTACACTCTTATTCATAAAGAGTCAAGGATGATATGTTTTCCTGTTGTAGTTATTAGCTGATTGTTGGTGCTGTTAGTTGTTTTTGTTTTTCTTTCCCCATCACTTAAGGTAGGTATCCATTTTGCAGGAAAAATGATGAGCTTAGAAAGGATGTTGTTGATGCACTTTGTTGTCTAGCTCATGCTCTTGGGGAAGACTTCACTATTTTCATCCCGTCCATCCATAAGCTTTTGTTGAAGCATCGCATGCGGGTACTGTTGTAATTATTGGTTTTACATCTCTGTCATTGGCAGTCAAGGTATTTCTCTGGTTCATAAAGATTTTAAGCAAACTTATTTCTTTGACCAGCATAAGGAATTTGAAGAAATTGAAGGCCGTTTAAAAAAACGGGAGCCTTTGATCCTAGGGCATACTGCTTCTCAGAAACAAAACCGACGGCCTCCCGGGGAGGTTATTAGTGACCCGTTAAGTGATGGGGAGGATAGAATTGATCCTCACAAGCCTCACAAGGTACATTGACTTTTCCCTCCATGCAGTTGGTCTTTCCTTTCACCTGTCTACTGTTGCCTTAAAAAGTGGCAGATATGATAAAAATGTTATGCAGTTCATAAATTCATGTTATACAGAAAATACAGTGAATCTCATGTTCTTGAGAAAATACAGTGAAATAAGAATAAAAGAAGCCTGACTTGGTTTCATAAGACAGCAAGCCTTGAATCAGAGCAATTCTTAAATTTGGTGCCACTCGATAATCAATACTTTACTGACAGCTAATCTCATTTTAAAACCTTTGAGTTTGTCCCTGGAGCTTTATATTCTAGAATTTACTTTGATGATATAGCTCGTTGAGCCAATTACACTGTAATATTGTCACAACAGCTAAGTAAGTTGCTAGAAACTTGTCCTTATGTGCTGGTCATCGGACTGCTGCACCTTTGTTTATCTGAACAGATGATAATTATCGCCCTTGCTAAAGTTAAGTCCCAAAAAAATCTGCTGCTCATGGTAAAAGTGCATGAATTCATGTGTTGAACGCTGACAATCGACTATTGTGGTACTCAATTCTGCAATTGGATAAAGGCTTGAAAATTCTATGTGCTGCTTATGAAGTGAATGTTGTAGTGCTTGCCTTCTCTCTTTTCCAATTAATACTTATGGATTTTTAAAGATGGTCTTTTCTACACTGTTAGCAACACAATTTTGTTTATATGACTGTTAACATCATTAGAAGACCGGCCAAACAGAGTTGTTTGTACATCTTTCATAGGTTAATGAAGCTCGATTACGTGCTGCTGGGGAGGCTTCTCAACGTAGTACGAAAGAGGACTGGGCAGAGTGGATGAGGCATTTTAGCATTGAATTACTGAAGGAATCACCGTCACCGGCTCTGAGAACTTGTGCCAAACTTGCCCAGCTTCAGGTAATTCTCATTACTTACATCTTATTTGTGTTCTGTTGTCTCTCGTCCAAGCAAAACTTTTTTACCCCTTGAGCTGAAAACTATAAATGGATAGAGTGACTTCCCATCATCAGAACTTAATGCTGTTTGTTTTGGCAGCCTTTTGTTGGAAGGGAGTTGTTTGCGGCTGGTTTCGTCAGCTGCTGGACAGAGTTGCATGAGACTTGCCGAAAACATCTAGTAAGAAGTTTGGAAATGGCATTTTCATCTCCAAACATACCTCCAGAAATTCTTGCTACACTTTTGAACCTGGTATGTTTAACTACTTACAAATGAATAGCTGTGTCTATTGCATACTCTCTTCACCTTCTAGGAAATGATTATTTTTACTGTTAAGGGCTTAAAGCTGTCGCTTCTTGTTGTAAAGTTGATTGCTTAGATGTTGTATTGCTTGATCAGTTCAATTAAATTTGAATAGTTGGGAGGGCTAGGTATGTCTGAATTCTGCATTCTCTTCGCTATAGTTTTGTACTAATTTGATTCTTCAACTGTATGCTCTTTGTCCTTGGAAGAAGATCCCAGGAGAAGCAAAGATTTCCCTTTTATGTGTCTGATTTATCTCTAGTCTTCACATTTTCTCAAGGGTGGCTGTTTGAAACTTAGAATAATGAGGCTGAGTGACATGGAAGGGGGAGCATGACTACATATTGTTGTTGCCTGTTGGTATTTGGAAAGTACAATTGAGAATAACTAGCTGATAGGAGATACAGAAGTCCCATTATGTTTGTGTTTTATGTGTTTCCTGAAAGTGTGCATGATGAAGTTGAGTTATGCCAATCAGTTTGTAGAATAATTTTTTCAGGCGGAGTTTATGGAACACGATGAGAGACCTCTTCCTATTGATATTCGCCTACTGGGTGCTCTTGCAGAAAAGGTTAGAATTTTCTGTCTGAAACTACACGACATATAAATAAAAGTTACAATAAAGCAAATAAATGTGCATCTAAGGGTATTTTCTCTCCCATCTCTCAGTGCCGTGCATTCGCAAAGGCTCTGCATTATAAAGAGATGGAATTTGAAGGTGCATGCTCAAATAGGATGGACGGAAACCCTATTGCTGTAGTGGAAGCTCTTATTCATATAAATAATCAATTACACCAACACGAGGTTGTTACCTACTTTCAGCTGGAGTTTCATATGCTTTTCTTTGCTTACAAACTACGTTCATGAAGTTAAGCGAGTTATATTTTTTCGTTCAGGCGGCAGTTGGAATATTGACATATGCTCAACAACATTTGGGTGTTCAATTGAAGGAGTCATGGTAAGATTAATTCTTAGTAACTCTTGAAAAATGAAACCTACTATTGATTATTTACTGTGAATGCATTTAAGTGATCTTACTTTTTGTTAAGGTATGAGAAACTTCAGCGCTGGGATGATGCTCTCAAAGCTTACACTGTTAAAGCCTCCCAAGCATCAAGTCCACATCTTCTTTTGGATGCAACACTGGGTATGCATTCTCTTACAAATATGAGCACATGGGGGATATTAATTTGTTTCAATTTGAATAGAGCTATGTCTACGAGTCTTTTTCCTTGCTAGTTCCCTTTTATTTACTCTCTTAAATCCATGCTGCTTTGAAAATGATCGTGCTGATTGTAATGTACCAAAACTATTTAATTTGAAAAACCAGTAAACATTAGTTCTTTAAGTTTTATCTTCTTTGATGATGAGCTTCCTCTCTTAATTTTTAATTTTTTGCTTTGTATGTGTAAGGGCGGATGAGATGCCTTGCCGCACTTGCACGGTGGGAAGAGCTCAACAATCTCTGCAAGGAGTATTGGACACCTGCTGAGCCAGCTGCTCGGCTGGAGATGGCACCAATGGTTTGTTTATGGCTTCAGATCATACCTTTGTCCCATCATCTCACTCTCTTTTGTTAGATATTGATTTTTCTGAATGAGAATAAATCAGCATTTTCCTCTTAACTGTCTCGATTGCATAAAACGTAAACAAAAAACTATAAATCCCATATCTAAATTCTTGGGACCAGTTTAAAATATATCCTTTTCTACGTCAATTTTGGTGGATGATGAAAAACTTTTTTACGTCAATTTCCTTTTCACATTTCATTTTACCTCATTACTTTATTTAAATATGATATGTATTAATTTAGGCTGCTAGTGCTGCCTGGAACATGGGAGAATGGGATCAGATGGCAGACTATGTTTCTCGATTGGATGATGGCGATGAAACTAAACTTCGAGTTCTGGGTAATACTGCTGCTACAGGGGATGGGAGTAGCAACGGGACCTTTTTCAGGGCTGTTCTATTAGTTCGCCGTGAAAAGGTCGCCCTTAATTTTGTGGTTTTCATTTGTTTTCTTTAATTCCTTATTTGACATGTCTCATTGTTCTTCACCTTTTAATATCAGTATGATGAAGCACACGAATATGTTGAAAGAGCAAGGAAATGTTTGGCTACAGAAGTGGCTGCACTGGTAAGTGTTTCCCCAGTTCTCTTTCTTTTTTCCCAATAAAAAATAAAAGTAAAGAAATACAGGCTTGTCTTTTTTCTCATTGGTGTAGTATACTTTCTTTCTATGCTTTTGTTTAATGGTTTACATTCCTACGTGAACCAGTTCTCAGTATTAGCTACATGACTGATAATAACATTGGTTTTTTGACAACCATTTGTTGAAGGTCTACTGAATTCTGAATGAATAGACAATAAGTGATGTAGCTCACATATGGGGTCACAGATTGATAATCTACTTAAACTTTTGCACTTTATTTTAGTTATAGGGTGTATAGTGTGAAATTTCATACTGCCCCCTAACTGTCTTATGAAGTTGTCGTCCATATGAAACCCCTTTCCGTAACCATGTTTTGTTCATATATTCAACTTTTTATGGTATCTTTCATATTCCGCATATATATTTTTTTAGTGTGGAGCTTGGCTTGATCTCGTTCGTTCTTTTAATTGCTTTTATTTCTTAGATTGTCTTCTTCACTAGGTAATAAAATGGTTGTCTCTTATGTGTTTCTTATAAATCAATGCACACTGCTCAGTTAAAATAGCCAAGTTCATAAATTTATTTGGTAATGGGACATGGTCTGCAGTTGTTGAACAAGTGGCATCTAGATAAATATCTAAAATTTGCGCGGTTATCACATTTAACACATATCAAAGTCATGTCTAGTGCCTCTGAAATTTTATCTGTTTCCCTTCACTAGGTTCTTGAAAGCTATGAGCGTGCATACAGCAATATGGTTCGCATTCAGCAGCTATCGGAATTAGAGGAGGTATATGTTTTTGTGCCATTTCAAGATCTTAGCTACTTTGGTTGAATTTGTCATAATCGTCAAAACATTAGTTTCCTAATGATAGATGGCTGATGCCATCCCAAAATAGGTAATTGATTACTGCACACTTCCTGTTGGAAACCCTGTTGCTGAGGGACGGAGGGTCCTCATCCGCAATATGTGGAACGAACGCATAAAAGGCACAAAAAGAAATGTTGAGGTAAAATGCAAGCTCTCTTATATTCTCTTTTGAGGGGTTGTTACTGCTGGCTTCTACATAATGCAGTGAATGGCTTCAGCTGTGATTTCTGACTCCTCACTTCCACTTGCATCTGTCTTCTCTTACACCTCCAATACTATTGTTTTCTATATTCTACATCTGTAACACTCAAACTCAAACTCCAGGTTTGGCAAGCACTTTTGTCTGTCAGATCACTTGTTCTGCCACCTACAGAAGATGCAGAGACATGGATAAAGTTTGCCTCTCTTTGCCGTAAAAGTGGCAGAATTAGTCAAGCTAGATCGACTTTGACTAAACTCTTACAGGTTAGTGATGCTCATCGACATATAGCATGCATCGATGCTATCCGTTCACATGTATATATGGCCAATTTACTCTCTTTCTATTGTAGTTTGATCCTGAAACAACTCCTGAAACTGTACGATATCATGGGGATCCTCAAGTAATTCTAGCTTATTTGAAATATCAATGGTCACTTGGGGAGGATCATAGGCGCAAGGAAGCCTTTGCCAGACTCAAGGTATGCTCTAAATTATCCCGAATGTCAATGCTTTCAATACATCCTCTGATGATTTGTTTTGCTTCCCTGCAATTTTTGTGTTCCAGGACTTGGCCATGGACCTTGCAAGAACACCTAGTCTTCAACAAACCACACAGTGTGGCATATTGGGTAGCTCAAGTATGCCTTTGGTTGCCCGTGTTTATCTGAAATTAGGAACTTGGCAGTGGGCACTTTCCCCTGGTTTGGATGATGAATCCATACAAGGTAATTGACGAGAGTCTATCTTTCTCTCTCATGAGTTAGCACATGCGCACACATGTTTTTCTGTCTCTTTGTGACCCCATCTTCCATCTAAAGCTCATTGTGGATCCAGCTGTTTGAAATTTAATTGATGTATGGTTGTCTGTGGTTCCAGAAATCCTCAGTGCATTTCGAAATGCGACTCACTGTGCAACAAAGTGGGCAAAAGCTTGGCATAAGTGGGCACTTTTTAATACAGCAGTTATGTCTCATTACACCTTGAGAAGTTTTCCTAGTATTGCGGGCCAGTTCGTTGTTGCTGCTGTCACTGGATATTTTCACTCTATAGCCTGTGCTGCAAATTCTAAAGGAGTGGATGATAGTTTACAGGTAAAACCATTTAGAGATGATTTTCTGAAGCTTCTGAAACTTTCTGAATTTTCGTGCTCCAGTGAGAATTTTCCAAAGTGCTTGATATTAGTGTTACAATTTATTTGAGATGTCTTTTGCGTCATTTTGGCTGCTACTTATTTTGGTTGCAGTTTCGTGAATTAGCTTTTAATTCTCTTTCTAGATGTTTCCTTAAAAAACCCCGTCTCTTGATATGTAAGAATTTTTATTATATTGTTGCTTATCAACATGATTTTTGTAGTCATGGTTGTAATCTGGAATTTCAGGATATCCTCCGTCTTCTCACTTTGTGGTTCAACCATGGAGCCACATCAGAAGTTCAGCTGGCATTACAGAAAGGATTTTCACTTGTAAATATAAACACATGGTTAGTTGTGCTGCCTCAGATAATTGCCAGGATACATTCCAATAACCATGCAGTTAGAGAATTGATACAATCACTATTGGTACGGATTGGCCAGAGTCATCCACAGGTTTGTTTTTTATATATGACATGCATAATCCTTCTATATGCCACAATCTTTCTAACTGATCACACTTCGATGTGCTTTAAGAAATGTGCTTTACTCGTCTGCTAGCAGTCGATCTTGATTTTCAGTTTTGTAGATTACTAGTTTTAGTTTTGCTCAGATGTCTTTGTATGAAGTATTCTCTTCAAATTCCTTAGTTTGATGTTGTTTCTGCAGCATTAGTTATTATATTTGGTGATACTTTTTTTGCTTCATATTTTTCTATTACATCATTGGTTTTTGTATGAATTGGTAGCTTTTCATAAAAGATGAAAAAAGTGATTCACGAGGGTCACTTGTTTTCCTGGAGGTCTTGGTGCCTTGAAACAATAACTGGAATCAGAAGTTCAAAACCACATTAGAAGTAGAACAGAGAGAATGCTTCATCAATCCTGATGATCTTGGGAAGAAACTTGGACCAATTTCTTTAACATCAATATGGAATTCCCAAATATTTCAAAATCAACCTCTAATATCATCTCAGGAAACCAATCTCCTAGCAGAAAGCTGATCGCCCTTTCCATTTTGGTGTTGTAATACATGCATGTGGAGCACTAGAATTGAAGTAGTAATAAAGGAAAATTAGGATTTATGCAGTTTTTCCTAATTCACTACTGTTCTGTAGAAAGTTAATTTACGGGGTCCTCAACAATTATGTCATCTGGAATAGACAAAGTAGACTGCATAATTTCCTTTGTTCCAGTTGGATGATCAATATTAGTTGCCGTCTACTTGGACTTCAAAGCTAAATACTACTTTATTTTGATCTTGGTATGAGATGTCTGGGTCACATTGCAAGGTTGTGCACAACATTTCCTTGATCTCATTTTCATCAAGGATATTCCTTTAGAATTTGCTAATGGATATGGTCGGCCCATGTGGAGTTTCTAGTTGAACATCACACATCACTAGGAAAGTGGGTTTGATTGATGTTGTATCAGAGCATCATACCTCACATTGTTGAAGGAAAAAAGGAAATGACAAGGACAGATACATTTTACTTGCCCTTTTGGTTCCTTTTTTTTTTTTTTTTTTTTTTACTTCTGATTGAGTTTCTTGATATTGCAAGTTCAGTGAAGAGCAGCTTCATATAGAAGTTCTATGCTTTTCTAAAAGTATAGATAATTAGAGGAACCTTGAAGGCGCAAGGCTTATTGTTATGGAATTGGAAGCAAAGTAACGTGCACTAGATAAACTAGTAGACTTTTGCAACGTTCTATATATAAATGTGTACTGTTTTTTTTTTTTTTTTTCCTTTTCTTTTTGATCTTTAAATATGTGTAACTAATTCTAACTGGCTTTTTACCTTATTTATGTGACTAATATAAAGTAATCTGCAGGCTCTTATGTACCCCCTTCTCGTGGCATGTAAATCTATTAGCAATTTACGGAAACAGGCAGCTCAAGAAGTGGTTGATAAAGTTCGACAGCACAGTGGTGTGCTAGTGGATGAGGTGAACATATATTTCCATTAATATAGTTTGTTAGTGTTTTTCTCCTCATTTTTCTGACTTTTATGATTTAATTGCAAGGCCCAACTTGTATCTACTGAGTTGATCCGAGTCGCAATACTTTGGCATGAAATGTGGCATGAGGCATTGGAAGAGGCAAGCCGCTTATATTTTGGTGAACATAACATTGAGGGAATGCTGAACGTCTTAGAGCCATTGCACCAAATGCTTGAGGAAGGTGCAATGAGGAACAATACCACCACAAAAGAGAAAGCTTTTATTCAGGTATTCTTTCTTTTAAAATACCAATTTGTTTCCAATATTCTGGCTGTGTGGTCAATCTTTGGAAGATTTTTTCCCGTAAGAGAAGAAAAAACTTGAGGCTTTTTTGCTCAGAAGATGTTAACTTGTGTTCTTAAAGCTTCCGTTTTCATCATTCTGTAAACTGTCTATTGAAAGTAATCAAAAGAAAATTGATCTATAGACCGTTAATTAAATCATTTTCCTGTCTATTCTGATTATTTGTTATAATTGGACATTAATTTGTGCTCCAGGCATACCGTCACGAACTGTTGGAGGCCTATGAATGTTGCATGAAATACAAAAGAACTGGAAAAGATGCTGAATTAACCCAGGTATGCATTGCAAGAAAATCTCATTATGTTTCCAACTTGTCTCATTTAATTAAACGAGGCATCATACAAATCTACTCTATAGTAAGTTCTTATAACCATTTTTAATCCACTTAGTTGCATAATATTTATTGTCTGTGCTCCTTTGTTTCCATCACCAGTCTTCTTATGGTGATTGCTGAACGAGATAGTACTGGCTCCCTCTCCTTGTCTGTGCCCACATTGGTCTTATCATCGTATACTCTATACATGTTTTTTGATAAGTAGAACTGTTATACCAAATGCAGCTGATTTACACTATATCTCTGCTGTTACTCTTGCTCAAGTATAGTCCTTGCAATCCAAATATTTCTAGATGGTTTTCATTTATTATGTTCCTGTATCTTGCACTTTTTGGTCTGTAAAATCTTCTGTGCTCTATATATATATATAAATTTATAGGATATAGGTGAGCTTTCTATTTTTGCAATATATCAATGGGAATAGCATTCATAAATGGTGTGTAGCTTTGGAGGTGCCCTCCTGTATTTCAGTTTGGTTTCAAATGTTTGTTAGGCAGTGCCCTCCTGTATTTCTGCTTATTTTTACGATATCTGTTGCACTGTATTTAACTTGCATTTGGAGTGGTTGCGTACTTCAGGTTATTTGATTGTTAATGTTTTGTACAACTTCTAATGGACACACATTTCGCCTTACCAGGCTTGGGATCTCTATTACCATGTTTTTAGGAGGATAGATAAGCAGCTACAAACGTTGACCACCTTGGACTTGCAGGCAAGAACAAGCTCTTTTTTTATAATTGTTTAATTACAAAATCCAATTCTGAGATGCTGGGCCTATTTACAAAATTTATTTCTTTAAATTCATAAATTACAATTACACCCTTTATATTTGTCTGTTTTTCAAATTGCACATATTGTTTATCATCTCTAAGATTGGGGTTTCCCATTTTTTTGGTTGATTTCAACATTTTCCTAAAGGTGGTAATCGGCAGTTACAATTTGTAAAAGCTGATACAAACTTCATGGCAATGTTTGTAATTCCCCGGGGTATTTGTAATTTATAAAATTATAGGGTAAATTTTGTAAATAAGCCAAACCTCAGTATTAGTTTAAAAATTATGAATTCCTTTTGTAATTGGTATTTACTGCTCAGAAACATTAAGGTGTTTATTCTTTTATGAAAACAGTCTGTCTCTCCAGAACTGTTGGAGTGCCGTGATCTGAAACTCGCTGTTCCTGGAACCTATATAGCTGGTATAGATGGATTTTTTATGTCTACACGCGCACACGCGCACACGCACACACAATATATATATATATATATATATATATATATATATAGACACACACACACACACACGCACACATATACATACATAATTTATGTCTGTATGTATTAGTTGTCTTTGAATGCTCGCTATCCCTTCTGACAAAGTTACCGCTCGTTCTCTAGATTCACCAGTGGTGACAATCACTTCATTTGCACCCCAGCTTGTTGTCATCACATCCAAACAGCGACCTCGTAAGTTGACTATTAATGGAAGTGATGGTAATGATTATGCTTTCTTGCTGAAGGGACATGAGGATTTGCGCCAAGATGAACGTGTCATGCAGGTCTTATTCATAAAACTTCTCACCTATCTGTTTTATGTATTTTGGTTCTATTGCGTGGATCGATATACTGTGCACATTTTTCTCACTTCCAATTTATAAAGAGTAATACATTGTCTCTCCATTATATATCAACTTACTTTCTGAAATATACTTCTATCAGCTCTTCGGTTTAGTAAATACTCTGCTCGGGAATTCTCGGAAAACAGCCGAAAAGGATCTCTCTATTCAAAGATATTCCGTCATTCCATTATCTCCAAATAGTGGCCTCATAGGATGGGTCCCAAATTGTGATACCTTGCACCAGCTCATTCGGGAGTACAGGGATGCTAGAAAGGTTGGGTTCGAACCCTCCACCTTTCTAAGTTTCTTATATCTGAGTCTGGGTCATGCCTGATGATTATGGTCCCTATATCTTGTTTTGTAGATCACGTTGAACCAAGAGCACAAGTTAATGCTTAGTTTTGCTCCGGATTATGATCATTTGCCTCTTATAGCAAAGGTTGAGGTGTTTGATTATGCCCTGCAAAATACAGAAGGAAATGACCTAGCGAGGGTAGGGGTTATTCAAAAGTTGACTGCTTCTCCTTCCTTTTCTATACCTTCTTATGCTTTTGAAAATTTCTAGGTGCTCTGGTTAAAGAGTCGCACTTCGGAGGTTTGGTTGGACAGGAGGACCAACTATACAAGAAGCTTAGCTGTCATGAGTATGGTAATGATTTCTTACCTGAAATGGGTCCCAGTGCTTAATAGATCTTTATTTACCAATTGTTGCTGTTAGAAATCATCAATATGTTTTTTCTGCTAAATGGTTTAAGTTCATAATTATGCTACAAAAACATAAAAAGCTTATCTGTGTGATTTTGTCTGTCTGTGTCTGTTGGTCTGTCTGTATCTTTGGTCTCGGGTTATATTAAATGGAAAATGGTTTTGCCCCTTTTTTGCTTGCCTGCGTAGGGATAGATGGGATTGAAGAACTTGGTTTTAGCATGTTCATATTCTTGACACTCAGATTTATCTTGTCTGTTTATATACATGTAAAGGAAAACATATTAGTTACATTTCAAGGGTAAATACTCAGACCTTTCAAGGGTTACTATTAGTACAAATTTTGTGAATAAACAAACTTTTATGCTCTGTTATACATGCAAAGGAGTCATATATTTCAGTGTAATGTATTTTCTGATATTTGCTCAATAGAGATTACAAGTATTTATACATGTACAATCATGTTAATAGAGGAAACTAGCTAATTTATCATATAGATGTTACTCTAAATCACTTCTAACCTTGAAAAGGTAAGTCAAGTACATCTATTTATATCTGATATTCTGTAACATCTTTTAGAACTTACTAGTTTGACAAACGCAACTTGTCAAGCCTAAGTATAAATTGTTTGTCTGAGCATTTTGAAATGGTATCTTTGTGAAGTTGTGCTCACTGCATTCACATTTTTAGGTTGGTTACTTACTTGGCCTGGGTGATCGACACCCAAGCAACCTCATGCTGCATCGTTCCAGGTATATAGACGACCTACACCTATACTAGTTTATTGTTTGAGTTTTTTAGTTTATCTTATGAGTCATTGTTGGCAGTGGGAAGATACTGCACATCGACTTTGGAGATTGCTTCGAAGCTTCAATGAACCGAGAGAAATTCCCTGAAAAGGTAGGTGAACATGCTTTATGGTTCAATTATTAATTTTTTCGCCAAGAGTGAAACAGACTTATGTTGAATATTGAATGGTTTAGGTTCCGTTTCGCCTCACTAGAATGCTCGTTAAAGCAATGGAGGTCAGTGGTATTGAAGGAAACTTCCGCTCCACTTGTGAAAGTGTCATGCAGGTTTTGCGGACAAATAAAGACAGTGTTATGGCAATGATGGAGGTACATACCGAATCTGTGAATTGTACTCGTTCTTTATCGTTTGTTTTCTACCGTTTTTTAGGTCCTTAATAGTTTTCTTACTCATTGCTTCCTGTTGTGGCCTTGCTATGAGTTCACTCATAGTTACTTTTTGTTTTCCATTTACCTTCATAAGTACGATACATGTTTTTTTATCTGGTCACTAATTCCATGGAGATTTTTTTCTCCAAAACCATCCCTCAATAGATGCTGTCATTGTCAACGTACCCTTGTCTTGCTTTAAGAAATATAATCCAATTTTGACGAATTGGACTAGCTTTGCCTCTGGGATAGGTCACAGGATTCAGGATTCAGGATTTTGTACAGGATATATGATTATGATAATTTTCTAGCACATTAATTAACTTCCGAATGTTTCTTGCTTTTCCAACGCCCATCTTAAATGAAACTATAGGAGTCTTTTCTATGGCCAAGAGTAAAATAAACATTATTTTAGTTTTATTTATTGTACTGGAAAGTTGTGAGATTTGATACTCAAAACTGACGAAACTTACGTTTGGTTTTCCTCAGGCATTTGTCCATGACCCCCTCATAAACTGGCGTCTATTCAACTTCAACGAAGTCCCTCAAGTGTCTGCTCTTACGAGTACACACCCTCATGGAGAGGAGTCGATTCCTATTAGAGAAGTTGTTCAGCCGCAGAGAATTGTTCGCGAGAGGGAGATGCTTGATGCATTCGATGTATTGCTTTATCATTCTTTTATCTTGATTTATCCGTTTGTCAAGTAAAGATTTATTATGATTTTAATTTTAATTTGTCCCCTCCGTTTTCACTTGTAGGCGGTCAATCATTTGGGTGATGCTAATGAGGTGCTGAACGAAAGAGCGGTTGTTGTGATGGCACGAATGAGCAACAAACTTACTGGAAGGGATTTCTCTTCACTACCGTCTAACTCGGTCCAGCACTCTCTGGAGCACAGTACCTTAATACCTGGCGATATTCACGAAGCTGACCATGGTTTATCTGTCAAATTACAAGTTCAGAAGCTGATTCTTCAAGCATCTTCGCATGAGAATTTGTGCCAAAATTATGTTGGGTATGTTTTTCGTATTTCGGAAATCGGGAATCTTTATTTATTTTTTATTTTTTATTTGTTGGTATAAGTGTGGAATAAGAGTGCCCTTAATGATATAATGGTTTTCGTGTTTCAGGTGGTGTCCTTTCTGGTAAAATGTCGAAGATGGCACACACTGACTATTTACGAGGTCGTGTTAGTTCGTGTAAATATGAACTGGAGTGGGCCCTGGGATGTATATGTAAATATCAGTTGTTAATTTATGTATCTAAAGTCGTCAATAAATATGATTGTAAATTCGAATTTGGTAATTAAAAACTAGTACATGATGGTTGGGAAATTTTTTTTGATTGGAATTCTAATTATTTGGAAGAAAGATTTATAACGAAACTAAAAAGATGAAAAAGGCAAGTCGTTCTTTTTATTTGAAATTAAATTTTTGTTATAATAAGAGTTATAAAAAAAATCAAATGAAGATGTTTATTCATAACTTATCAAGTTCACCTAAATTTGGTTTTACTACTTTTATATAAGTGGAACAAAATCACTGAAAAATGTATACTGTCAGCTCACGTTTTTGGCAAAAAAAATGCGCTAATGGGTCATATTTTTGACACTCAAATATATAGAAAAGAATATTTCAATTCGTAACTAGTCAGAATGTAGCTCATCTAAATTTGGTTTTCTTAATTTTTGACTAGTCAATCAAAATCTAAAAAAATTGTATAGTATAGCTCACATTTTTTTGTTGAAAATAGCCGAATTGGTCATATTTTTTTAAATAAATTTTAACACTCAAAATGTACATTAATTGACGGAGATATTATTCAAATATAGTGATATACTATATAACTTAATGTTTGTTGTAAATCGCCCTAATGGTATTGCTTTTCGGTTTGATGATTGTGGAAAATAAAGTATAGCAACAATAATAAAGGATAGAGAGAGAATGCAAAGACAAAAATCCGTAGAGAGAAATTAATAAGGGGTGTGTTATTGGGGGATGGAGATTTCCATTATATAGGTGAAAAACCACCGGGAGTTACAAGAGAAGTTACAAAGGAAGTTACTCTACCACTAACACAAATGGAAAGACATGGAGTAGGGTAGTGATCTAGTGGGGAGTTGGGTGGTTATGTTAGGAAACCCCACACACATATTATTTACAACACTCCCCCTTGGGGATTCCTATCAAAACCACTATTGTGCATTTCATGTTGCCTCATTAAAACCTTCCGAGTAATAAAACCCAGTGGGACAAAACAACATCGGTTAGGAAAAAGAGTACAACGCACAATCTTTCCAATCAGCTATATTGCCTCGTTAAAACCTTTAGCGGGTAACCAAAAACCCTGTGGGAAAATAAATCCCGCAAAAAGGAAAAATAGTACAATAGGGCATCTAGGTATCTTCTGGATACTGAGTACCTACAGGGTACTCCCCCTCAAGTTAACTCCCCCTGATGTCTATAAGGGAGCGAGCTCAGATAATCTACGCATGCCAATAGCCTTAACATGCTTTTCAAAAGTGACTTTAGGTAATGACTTAGTAAATAAATCAGCGCAATTATCCTGACTTCTGATCTGCTGGATCATTATTTGTTTGAGCTCTTGTTGTTGCTGATTGAAGAAAAACTTTGGAGCTATATGCTTGGTGTTGTCACCTTTAATGAAGCCCGTCTTCATTTGCTCAATGCACGCTGCATTATCCTCGAATATGATCGTAGGATCTTCTGTGGTAGCCAATCCACAGGAATCTCGAATATGCCCATTCATGGCTCTAAGCCATGTACATTCACGCACTGCCTCGTGAAGTGCTAAAATCTCTGCATGATTCGATGAGGTGGCAACTAAGGTCTGTTTTGTAGACCTCCAAGACACAGCTGTGTTCCCAATGGTAAACACATATCCAGTTTGGGAACGAGCTTTGTGTGGGTCTGACAGATACCCAGCGTCAGCATAACCCACAAGCTTTGCATCCTTTAATGATGCATAGGGATAGAACAAACCCATGTTTATTGAACCCTTAAGGTAACGAAATACGTCCTTTACACCATTCCAATGGCGGCGTGTTGGTGCTGAGCTAAACCTTGCTAGCAAATTTACCGCAAATGCGATATCAGGTCGAGTACATTGAGCTAAGTACAATAATGCGCCTATTGCACTTAGGTACGGCACTTCAGGTGCTAACACTTCTTCGTCCTCCTCCACAGGACGGAACGGATCTTTCGACCTATCCAATGATCGGACTACCATAGGCGTGCTCGATGGTTTCGCTTTATCCATATTAAAGCGTCTTAACATCTTCTGGATGTAGTTCGATTGATGGACCAAAATTCCATCAGCACGGTGTACTATCTCAAGTCCGAGACAGAAATTAGTCCTACCGAGATCTTTCATCTCAAACTCATGTTTTAGGAGTTGGGCTGTTTCACGGACTTCTTCAGGAGTCCCAATCAAATTCATATCATCAACATAAACTGCTACAACAGCAAACCCAGAACATGTTTTCTTAATAAACACGCAAGGACAAATATCATTGTTCACGTATCCCCTTCCGAGCAAGTATTCACTTAGGCGATTATACCACATTCTTCCAGATTGTTTCAAGCCATAAAGTGATCGTCTCAACCTAACTGAGATCGTGTTCCGTGGTCTGGAACTAATTGCTTCGGGTAATCGAAGTCCTTCAGGAACTTTCATATATATATACTTGTATCTAGATTCCCATATAGATAAGCTGTGACCACATCCATGAGCTGCATAGTCAGTTCCTCGGATACAACCAAACTGACTAGATATCTGAATGTAATAACATCCATAACAGGAGAGTATGTCTCCTCAAAGTCAATCCCAGGTCACTGAGAAAATCCTTGTGCTACGAGACGAGCCTTATATCTCATAATCTCGTTTTTCTCATTTCTTTTCCTTATGAATACCCATTTATATCCCACGGGTATAACTCCAGGAGGTGTAGGAGCTACCGGCCCAAACACTCCTCTTTTTACCAATGAGTCAAACTCAGCCTGGATTGCTTTTTCCCAATTCGGCCAATCATCCCTCTGTTTACATTCATCAATTGATCGAGGCTCAATATCATCACTCGATACAATTTCAGTAGCTACTGTGTAAGCAAACACATCATTGATGATTATTTCATCCCGATGCCAAACCTCATTCATGCATGAATAACTAACCGAGATTTCTCTATTCTCGGGAATGGATACTAATGTCGAGGCGTCCCCCGGTTTCGTCTCCAAGACGGATCCATAGTCCGGAACTATTTCATGAGATGGATCGGGTGGGATCCCATTATTACTATTGCTAACCTCATTCAACTGTTGGGCATTCATCCGCTTCCGGGGATGAGAATCCTTTGATCCAATTGGTCTCCCCCTCTTCTGGGCAGGGATATATGATTGGTTAGCAGGGACTGATGGCCTTCCCACGTTTTGTCCTTCTGGGACATCTATCCTTGCAGGCACGTTTGCAGCTGGTATATGAGATCTCGTCACTTTTTCTAAGTCAGAGAATGAGTCTGGCATATTATTGGCTACTTTCTGTAGATCTATGAGTCTACGTACTTCAAACTCTCTGACTGAAGTAGGGGGATCATGATGAGACACAGTGGGGTTATTCCATACAACTTCACGCCGTTCTTCAGGAACGTTAGTGTGAACATTCTTTCCTCCCCCTAACGGCGGGAAGACGGTCTCATCAAAGTGACAGTCCGCGAATCGAGCGGTAAAGAGATCGCCTGTCAAGGGTTCTAAATATCGTATTATAGATGGTGATATGTAACCAACATAAATGCCCAATCTACGTTGAGGTCCCATCTTGGTCCGTTGTGGCGGAGCAATCGGCACATAAACTGCACACCCAAATGTGCGTAAATGAGAAACGTTTGGTGTACTTCCGGACACCAACTGTAACGCAGAATATGGTTGGGTTGCAGTGGGCCTCAATCGTAATAACATAGCTGCGTGCAATATTGCATAGCCCCAAGCAGAGATTGGAAGTTTGGTGCGCATTACCAAAGTTCGTGCAATCCTCTGTAAATTCTTAATAAATGCCTCTGCAAGGCCATTTTGGGTATGAACATGCGCTACAGGATGTTCTATGTCAATACCTAAAGACATGCAATATTCGTCGAAAGACCGCGACGTAAACTCTGCAGCATTATCCAGTCGAATAGACTTAATGGGATAATCTAGATAGTGTGCTCTCAATCTTATTATTTGAGAGAGGAGTTTAGCATAAGCAGCATTCCTCGTAGACAACAAATCGACCTGTGACCACTTAGTCGAAGCATCAACCATCACCAAAAAATATTTAAAAGGTCCACATGGTGGTGAGATGGGGCCACATATATCTCCTTGGATTCGTTCCAAGAAACCAAGAGAATCTTTACTAGTTTGTGCATAAGCTGGCATAGGATCAAGTTTTCCAATAGAACAGGGTACACATATCTTATCATTGTGTACAAGATCCTTATTTGTTAGTGGATGCCCAATAGATGTGTTAATAATTCGGCGCATCACACTTTGACCCGGATGTCCCAGTCGGTCATGCCATAGAAAATATTTGCTCGGATCACTAGACTTCGAGCAATCGACAAGGTGTGCTTCTGGCACTCGAATTCTGGTTCTATATAACCCTATCGAAAGTCCCTCTAATTTTTCCAAGGTACGCTTCTGGCCGTACACGTTAGAGGTGATGCACATATATTCGATCCCCTTTTCATCAGTTGTTTCAACATGATAACCATTGGCTCGAATATCTTTAAAACTCAGCAGCGTTCTACTGGAACGTGGAGAATAAAGAGCTTCTCTAATGGTCAGAATTGTGCCATGAGGTAACATAATATGGGCATTACCATAACCATCTATTATACTAGATGTGCCTGATATAGTAGTCAAAGAAGTCTTACTAGACATGAAACTAACAAAATATGACTTATCCCTAAGGATAGTGTGCGTTGTCGCACTATCTGCCAGACATTCATCCCCACATGCCATGTCTAGAAAGATAAATAAATCTAATCATATATTCCGCAATTGAAAATACTTTAATAAAATCCAAACAAGATAACTCTATCGAGTACCATAAAAACTGAATTAAAACATAACCACATAAAATATAGTCCAGAAAATAAAGCACAAACATAATCCAAATACGAAACTGGTTCATAAGCATGACCAAATAAACTACATAACTTAAAATTGATAAACTAGAAACATAGAAGAACATAATGTCTAAACTCATAAAATAACACTCCAATCATATTCCAAACTGGGTCATTGGGTCAGATGTGCCCAGATTTGGGAGTCGAGCAATGGGCTCCTCATTGAGAACGTCTATCTCAACCAGGTTGGTCTCCGGTGGTGCATTGTTATTTACACCACCAACCATAACGTTCCTCGCACGACAGGTGCGTGACCAATGCCCAGTTCCACCACACCTATGACATGTATCTCTATTCTGATTTTGATTCTGATTCGGGGCTCTATTCTGCTGCGCACCTCTAGGTCGAGCATTGTTACCTCCTCTTGGCATATTCCCCCTTTGCCCATACTGTGGGGGACCATTAGGTGGCCTATTATAAGGAACATGTCCGCCCCTATTACCCCGTCCTCTCACTCGACGATTGAACCCCCGGCCTCTGCCTCCTCCACGGTTGTTTCTGTTGACCAAATTTGCTTCTGGCAAAGGTTGAGGATTTCGATTGACCAAATTTGCTTCTGGCAAAGGTCGAGTACCAACTGGTCGAGCCTGGTTGTTCTTCAAAAGAAGATCAAGGTTCTTCTCGGCAAGGAGCAGAACTGTGACCAACTCTGAAAACTGAGTATAGTTCTTGGCTCTGTACTGTTGAGACAATATCATATGTGAGGCAGGGAATGTAGAGTACGTCTTCTCCAGAATCTCAGCATCAGTTAGTTTCTCTCCACAAAACTCCAGGGTGGATTTGATGCGACATACTTCAGAGTTATACTCGTTAACGGTTTTGAAGTCCATAAACCGTAAGTGAATCCATTTGTTTCTTGCTTCAGGCAAGAGGATTGTCTTTTGGTGATCAAATCGACTAGCCAGGGCATCTCATAGTATTTGGGGATCCTCAATCGATGAGTAGTCCAAACGGAGGACCTCATCTAGGTGCCTCCTAATCAGAATCATGGCTTCAGCCTTCTGGGCTTCGTTAAGCAGATTTTCTTTAACAATAGCCATCCTCAGTTTCTTACTAGTGAGATGGATCTTAACATCCATTGTCCAACTCACGTAGTTCTCACCAGATACATTCAAAGGGGTGAAATCAAGTTTGCTCAAATGTTCCATGCTATCGTACATAGACAAAGAATACATGCGAATCAAATTATTGTGTATTACTTTTATGTCATGAAATTTGCATATGACGTGATACAACCACATATAGCATATATGATAAGCATAGAATTCACATATGTTCGCATAGAATTTGCATATGACGTTATATATTTCACATATATAGGGATGATTTTATTCACTGGTCATATAACATTAAATGTCCAAACATGTACGCAGAATATTCATAGTGAAATCATTCTACAAGAATATTACATATTACTCATCTTGACAAACAGATTAATTCATAAACTTCTTATCTTCATTCACCAACAAAGTACAACTCATATAACAATCTATTCATGAATCATACAGTACTCGAAACATCAACCGAGATTTTCAAACAAATATCAAATGACATCAAATAAATATGCTACACAACTTTTCATGCTAAATCGAATTTATCTAGCATGCATTCATATAATAAAGAATTTCAAGGGGTTAAGGCTTACTTGGAAATTGATAAAATTCAGATACTATAGAGAAGATTATACGTTCTACGAAAGTAGATCACCGTCTCACAAACGAACCACGCTCACAATTTCTCCAAGTATTCTAGCCCCACGAACAATTGTTCTTCCACGATCACCGCGAGCAATTCGTGCTGATAACGTGTTGTAAATCGCCCTAATGGTATTGCTTTTCGGTTTGATGATTGTGGAAAATAAAGTATAGCAACAATAATAAAGGATAGAGAGAGAATGCAAAGACAAAAATCCGTAGAGAGAAATTAATAAGGGGTGTGTTATTGGGGGAGGGAGATTTCCATTATATAGGTGAAAAACCACCGGGAGTTACAAGAGAAGTTACAAAGGAAGTTACTCTACCACTAACACAAATGGAAAGACATGGGGTAGGGTAGTGATCTAGTGGGGAGTTGGGTGGTTATGTTATGAAACCCCACACACATATTATTTACAACAATGTTGCAAAATGTTAATTTTTTTTGAAAATTTAAGCTATTTTTAACAAAAAAATGTGTGCAATTTTGAAATATTAATTGACTACTACTACTAATGAATAAACCATCTTCTAAACTATATTTAAGCAATTTTCAGCAAAAAACATGTGCTATAATAGTATACAAATTTTTAAGATTTTTGTACTATTCAAAAATTATTGAAAATATTTTTAGATGAACTATTTCTTGATTCTTTTAAAAAAGAAAAAAAAAATAGTTTGAATGCATTCGTACTTATTTATCCAAACTACAATAACTCAAATTAGTGTAAAAAAAAAAGCCTTCATAAGAAGCTGGGCAACTGAAACAAATACGAATGTCGAAACAATAGAATCGAAAAAGACATCATCGTTTCAAACGGATACAAAAAAAAAAAAAAAAAAAAAAAAAAAAAAAACTAAGTCAGAAACTAGGCAACAAACTTCTAGTTTTTCCCACATCAGAGATGTGCTTAAGCTAAGCCCCTACGACTAAACTAACATCGAAAAATTCAAATTGGTCATGGAGATGTGACGTAATGATTTCTGATCCTGCTCGACCGTCTCACCGGAGTTACAATCTCTTCTTCATCTCCGCCAGCCTGTCATAACAAAAAAAAATAAAATCAACAACATATATTAATATATAATATATATGACAACACAATTTTTTGCATAATTTCCAACTCACAAGTTTAATAGGGATTCTTTCGAAAGTGGTGAAGCTCCCGTAAGAAGGTGAAAACTCCGATCCAGAAGAAGCCAACGACTCCCGTTTTGAAGAATACTTTCTTGCCTTGTTCTTCTCCAAGCTTTGCACTTCACTCGCTCCTCCGACTTTGCGTTCTTTCTTGCTGCTATTATAAAAAGATTCAGTTTTTTGAAAGCTGCTCATTTCCGAGGGGCAAGATGATTCGTCGCCAATCTCATCCGCCTCCGTTTGCCAATTCTGCGAAAACGCCTTTTCTTGGTGGTGGCTTTTACTATTGTTATGCTCCTCACTCGGCACAACATTGACGGAACTGGAAATTCTCTCGTATTTCTTGTACAACACGGTCGTAAGTGTAGTCAGTGCCAATACAGCTGCTGCAAAGAGATAAGAAATTTCCATGATATAGTTTTTAAGAAACTTCTTTTCGTAAGGTGACGAAGAAATTTCGGACTGGCTCTTGTGTTCCACCAAAGAAGCAACTTCAACCGCAACTTCACTTTCTTGATCCAGCTGAGTAATATCAGCTAACTGATGATCTGCAGAGTTTTTCGCAACAACATCAAGTTCGATTTCTTGATTCTGCAAAATATCAGCTGATTCATGATCTGCAGATATTTCCGCAACAACATCAAGTTTGGTTTCTTGATTCTGCGAAATATCAGCTGATTGATGATCTGCAGATATTTTCCCAGCAACATCAAGTTCGATTTCTTGATTCAGCGAAATATCAGCTAATTCATGATCTGCAGATACTTTCGCAACAACATCAAGTTCGATTTCTTGATTCAGCGAAATATCAGCTGATTGATGATCTGCAGATATTTCCGCAACAACATCAAGTTCGATTTCTTGATTCTGCGAAATAACAGCTAATTGATGATTAGCAGAGCTGTTGGTAGTCGAGACAGTACCGATCGGCTCTCCTTCAATCTGAATATATTCCAAATATTCAGACTCTAGTGTGTCGAATTCCTCCTCCAAGATCACATCAAAACCAGCTTCTTCGTACGATGCTCCCTCTTCGTATACATCCATTTCAGAATCGAACTCCTCCAATTCATCTTCATCTTCTTCTTCGTCCTCCACTAGTTCCTCTTGGATTTCGTTGCTCAGAAAATTCGCCTCATTCCAAACATTCTTTTGCAGATCAGAGAGGTTCATAAACTGCAGTGTGCCTAGTTTCTCTCCTTCGCCGAGCTCGTTATAAAGACTAGAAACGAAAGACAAGGAATTCACCGAGAACTCATTAACACGCATCGCTAGCCGATCAAGGCTCACTCTGGCAGAATAAGCAGCAACTCTAGATCGTTGATACAAGTTGCCACTCATATCAGACAAGCTCAAGTCTTTAATCGCAAACTTATCGAGCGGAGAAGAAGGTGTGACAGAGATCGACACAAACGCTACTAACAACATTGTAACAACAGAAAAACACACGAATCTAGAGAGGGTGACCACACGTGGTTTCTTTTCCGATTCCCGGACAAGATTCTCATTGGGGATTGTACTAATGATCACCGGTGGTGATTCGGAAGGTTCCGGAACATGGGAATCTTCTTCGGTTTCGTCTAGCCCTATCACCATGTCTGCAGAATCAGTCTGAGATTCCTCTGTACACTCAGAGTCTGAAAAGTTCTCGGACATAATATTCGCCATAAAGCTATCTTCTAGAAGCGGGTTGAAATCGTCTCCATCGAGACCCTTTTCTTTGTTCAAGAGGACCCCGATTCTTGGATTAGGTCTGTAATGAAGAAACTGAGGCCTCGGAGACAAGTAGTTGGTTTTCGGATCGTAAGGCGGTAAAGATGGATCGGCATCAAGAGGGGCTATTGAAGGAGAAGCGGATGAAAGATTCTTTGAACTCGTTTCGAATTTCAAGCTTTCATCAGAATCATTATCAGTAGCTAATGATTCTGAAGGGACATTTGAAAAGGTCACTCTTTTTGGAGGCTTGGAAATCGGATGATCAATTTCGGATTTCGACT